>NC_088360.1:40453806-40478806 GCF_034508935.2 Berghia stephanieae
AAATGCAGCACTACACAAGGAAATCGTCGAATTTGAATATGTCCAAAACGATTTTCCAAATGGCGTACATTCTTTCATATTTTTTAAGCCCTTTGTTGTGGTTGACAAACAAAATAATAATTTGGACTCTAAGTTCTAATTATACAAACAAAAATAAACAAAACATCAAACCCATCCTCCAACCAAAAAAAAAAAAAAAAAGAAAAAAAGAAAAATCCAGCAAACAAAAGACGATTCAAAAGCAACAACGTTTTGGTCATTAAAATATTGATATCAATTATATGGACAGCATCCACTGTCGGGCACGTCGCGCTGACTAAAAATAACCAAAGTTCAGTGGAAATCGATAGTAAAGGTCACGACATTTGACGAAAAAAATACTCTTTGAGATAGCAAAGTTGCACGGCCGAGAGAGATAGATAGATAGATGGAGACCCACACACATGTATTCTTACATTCTCGAAACAGGACCTTTTCACACGCACGTGCTCTGATTGAAAATATTCATGTTGCTTTCTCCTGTTTTCATGTCAGTTGTTGTTTTAAGCAAAAAAGAATACCTTTGTGAAACTATTTCGTAATTAATTTGATTTCAATTCTTTTACTCTCGAAAACTGAGCCTCGAAGAGAGGGCCCTTATACTTGGCCATAATCATGCTAAACGGCCAGTGACTGAGGTTGCACAGCTTTTCAATATATTAGAGCTACCTGCTATTCTATCTTCGCAAAGTTCAACAATGAAAGGGCTTGCGAGGGATCAAATGCGAACAAATCAACCCCGAGTAACAAAGGCCAATGTTTATTGAACAATAGCTCGACACTTCCCTCTCTTGTGCCTTTGACATCGCTGTGGGAAACATTATTTCAATTTGGACACTGATAGAAAGACTTGCAACTGCCGGACTCAGAGTGAGAAGGCCTTCTTTGCAACCTTTACTAACTGAGAATAAGACTTTTGTTCTCGAGTGGTCAGCTGTAAACCATAGTGAGCACCTCTGAGATCTCCTTTAACAACCTACGAGGGAACAACAGTGCCAAGCAAGGAATGCTTACAAGCATTGGAATATTGTTGATCTGAGGCAGAATGGAATGACGTCACAGAAAGTGACATAAACCCCAAGATAAACTCTATAGAAAGACATGTCGAAGCACTGATTGGAAATCGTGGTGGCCATACGCGGTACTGACTTTGTTGCGTCGAACTTTCCTCCAGTTCCGAAGCAGAGCAGCCCAACTTGAGTTAATTGGATTGTCATACTTTTAGGATTGTGGATGCATATTGATAAAATTTAGCTCATATATATTAAAGATATTAATCATTTTGTGATATATATATTATATATATATATATATATATATATATATAATATATATATATATATATATATATATATATATATAAATGTGTGTATGTTTCCAAATTCGTCTCTTAACATTCAAATAAATTAAATTGACTCAAAACAAGAGAAAAAGGAAAGATTCGTTTTGAATTATAAGCTTCAATTTATTAGACGAAGACATATTGTAAATTGAAGCTTACAATTCAATACTTATCGTTACTTTTTTCCTTCGAGCTTCAAGCAGCAACATTTTCATAACAAGTGTAGTTATTTTGTACATATCTATGTATAATATTGTTGAATAGTTAAATAGAAATAGAAAGAGAGATAAAGAGAAAAAGAAAGTGAGAAGGAGAGAGAAAGAGGGATAGAGAGAGAGAGCGAGAGCGAGAGCCAGAAAGAAAGAGAAAGAAAGATAGAGAGAGAGAGAGAGAAAGAGAGAGAGAGAGAGAGAGAGAGAGAGAGAGAGAGAGAGAGAGAGAGAGAGAGAGAGAAGTGCACCGGCGATAGAAACACAGACAGCAGTTAAAAATGTGTAGTGATAAAAATAAGATAGATGGCCATAGAGACATAGCTAGAGAGGGAAAAGGATAACTACTACTACTACTACTACTACTACTACTACTACTACTACTACTAATACATATTAATAATAATATATAATAATAATAATAATAATAATAAATAATAATAATAATAATAATAATATAATAATAATAATAATAATAATAATAATAATAATAATAATAATAATAATATAATAATAATATAATAATAATAATAATAAATAATAATAATAATAATAATAATAATAATAATAATAATAATAATAATAATAAATAATAATAATAATAATAATAATAATAATAATAATAATAATAATAATAATGAATAGACGGACAAATGGAATGGTTACATAAATGTATAAACATATTGACAGATATTGTTAGAAACAAGTGTAAGAGAGATAGAGAGAAAAATAGAAAGAGAGGGAGAGAAATAGAGAAATAGAGAAAGATGCGAGGGGAGAGAGAGAGAGAGAGAGAGAGAGAGAGAGAGAGAGAGAGAGAGAGAGAGAGAGAGAGAGTGGGGTTTGAAATGGATAAGTAGAGAGATGTGGGTTGGATAAAAATGGAGGGACCAAACAAATCACTCTTATCAAACGAGGAAATCTCCAGAACTAAGACCATAAAAATATATAATGCCATCCACTCGTGTCTGTGTTTATGTATGTGTGTGTGTGTGTGTGTGTGTGTGTGTGTGTGTATGTGTAGTAAATGTGTGATTTTGTATGTTTGTGTGTCCAATCTATCCGTATCAAGAGTAAAGTATCTATAATTGGTTTGAACTTGGCACTTCGTGTCACAGGACTATATTTTATGACGTGCCATCTAACAAATGGCTAATTGATGTATGGGTTGGTACTGGGTATAGATATTATGCGTTTGGCTAAGAATCTCACATCATTGCCATCCGGAAGTATAACGGACCGACACACAAAACTCTGTGTAACCAAGAAGTTTTATAGTCTGGATAATACAGTGAAGTGAGAATCACTCATAAATGCGGGTGGCAAAAAAACAATAGTAAAGACCCGAGTGACGTCAACTTTATTCCTTCTATAGATAGTATGCGCTTGACTAAGAAGCTCACAACATTGCCATCCGGAAGTATAACTAACCAACACCCAAACTATGTGTAACCATGAACGAAGATGACGTCACTATGGTCTTCGTTACTGTTTTTTGCCATCCGCGTTTATGAGTAATTCTCACGAAATTGTTTTAACCAGACTATAAAAGATCATGGTTACACATAATTTTGTGTGTTGGTCCGTTATTCCTCCGGATGGCAATGTTGTGAGCTTCTTAGCCAAGTGCATACTATCTATATTCTGGTTAATACAGTTTAGTGTGAATTACTCATAAACGCGGGTGGCAAAAAGCAATAACTGAGAGCGAGACCTGAGTGACGTCATCTTCATTCTCTCTACAGAATTAACAAACAAATTATGTGCAAAACCAGCCACAACCGAATTAGCGCATTGTTTTCAAATACATTCCTATTATACTTAAAAAAGAAAAATCAATAAAACTATTTCAACAAGGACACATTCTCATTGAGCTCCTCATCCGTCTTCAACAACAGCGATTTTATTGGCCTGAAAGGGTTAGTAAGACCGAGTGATTCCGTATTAAGGGGACATATACTTATAATTTCTCTGTCTAAAATATTTAAAAATTTGCCAAAGAGCAAGTTTGGATCTTATGTTTAGGAGCAGCATTCGTAAAAATAGAAGAATAAAAACCTCAAGCCACGAATTGTTTGCCTTTTTCCCGAGCAGAGTAATAAGTTCTTAATAAAATAAAACATTAATTGTTTTCCTGGACAATTACTGAAGACATTAGAAAGAAACTGGAGGCAGTAGAAATGTGATTTCTTAGAATGATGTTAAGAATCTCATGGACAGAGTAGAAATCTAATGAAGAACTAATAGAGCAAGCTGAAACTAAAATGTTATTAATTCGTACAATGAGAAAAAGACAAATGCAATTTTTAGGGTACCTAAATCGACATAAATGTATTGAACATCTTGCTCTCACAGGAAAGATAGAAGGTAAAAATAGTAAATGTAGACCAAGAAAAACTTATTTGAATGTTTGAACAGCTGGGTGACAAAGAAAGAGAAGAGTAATATTAGTTTTATGAGGTTATCTAATCAGATAGATGAATGGCGTACCACGATCACCGATGTCTGGCACAGATTTGGTACTTGACGAAGAAGAAGAATTGTTTTCCTATCTATGAAGCAAATTTCACGAATCTTTTGTAATTAAGTGCCAGTCAATTTTGAGAACCACAGACATATTCTATGACATCTTTAGACGTTATTGTAAACCAAACGGCTACACTTACCTTGACATAACCATCATTGAATAACTTAACATGTCACGCTATATTTCCTGGAAATCGTCATCTCTCCGCCGTCAATATTATATTTTGTAATTATTGTTGGGCTTTTTGAGATTTTTTAAGATTAAAAAAAAAAATATATATATAGCGATATATCCACTAAACGTGCTCAATAATATTTGATAAACAAATAGACAAACAAATAAATAAGTGAATGAATAAACAAATACAAATCTGGTTTTATTGCATGCCTAGGATTTCAGTCTATAGAATGAACTTAAGGCTTAATTTACTCCCATAGCAGACAATTATATTTCATTTTTTTCGTACAGGACAAATCGTCCGTTATTCGCTTTAAACTTCATATATCGTTATATTTCTTATTTCTAACTGGTTTGACTGTATACTCACTTTTCTGAATCTTATCCACTCCGACATAATACCAGATAACCATAGTTGGTTAGATATTTCAGGGGAAAGCACAACAAAGATATCATCGAACTGTAGGCCTTCAATATATCGTCGGATAAGACAAATTATAGCACATAAAACTAACAACAGTACAATTGACAAAATTTCACCAAGAAATTGAGTCGAAAACTGGAATAACAAATGTTTTCAAAAACTAAAATGTACTTACAACACAAAAACTTATAATTTATTGATGGTTCCTTAGAGCATAAGGCCCATGAGTTTATTTTGGTTTCTATACCGTTAAACGGAGCGGGCAATAACAATTAATTGCTTGGATAGGACACAAGTCTATCGCAAAGTATTTTTCATAAGATCATATTATAGATCCAACTACCCAAATACGGGTGTACAGGGGGAAGGGGGGGGGGGGGGCGCTCGAATTTAACCAGGATCGATACCCTCGCTTTGAAGCGAGTACTCTACCAACTGGGCTATCGGAACCACCGTAAAAAAAGCAATCATAAACAAGCGGTAAACAAACAACACACTACTTTACTTCATTATACATTTACTTTTCATTGAAGTTTGTCTGAGTACCCAGCATTGAGTAGGTATATAAATATTCATGTTTCGTCCAATTTATGTCAACTTAACGTGAGTACGAGGAAATCCAAAACATTTAGTCATCATTCGTCTCGTCCATCAGATAGGCTTGAGAATAAATCTTTCAACGATATTTTTTCGCTCGTTTTCTCACTTCAATCAATACAATTTGTTTTGACAAAACTCAAGGTTATTTACACAGAAATCTTCATATTGACTTTTGCTTGTCCCCTGCTAAATAGCATTTGTAAAAAGAAAGGAGAAAGAGAGAGAGAGAGAGAGAGAGAGAGAGAGAGAGAGAGAGAGGGAGGGAGAGAGAGAGAGAGAGAGAGAGAGAGAAGGAATTTAAAAAACGAGAAAAGCAAAAAAAATAAAAAAATAAATAAATAAATAAATAACTACAAAAAACAAAACAACCAAACGAAAAATAAAGCAAAAAACAAAAGTCAAAACAACTTAGTAGAGAGAAAATTCCTTGTCAGCTCTTTTAATCACATTTGTAAATTTAAACTTTACAATGTGAAACATTAAAAAAAAATAAATATGCTCAATCAATGCTCTGTTAATTGGGCATTCGCATTCGCATTAGTTGTTTTACAATTCGTTTATTTCTTTTTGGGTTTTCCTTTTTTATTCCTTTTTTCCTCGAGATATAATGGGAACAAAAAAGGAGGGATTATATAAATAATGAGAGGAGTGAGAGAGGAGAAGAGGGAGGAGAAGAGAGAGAGAGAGAGAGATAGAGCGAGACGAGAGAGACAGAGAGAGAATGAGAGAGAGCGAGACAGAAAGAGAGTGAGTGAGAGAGAGAGAGAGAGAGAGAGAGAGAGAGAGAGTGTGTGTGTGTAATGGCGAAAAGATGTAGGCTACATCCAATTCCTAAAACCACTTCACATGATAATCAGCGATGAAGATGTGGTCTCATTGCTTCTTCGTACAAAAGGTCGCACCTAGTACTGTATCCCCCAGGCTAATGTGATCCTCACCTAAGTAATGGACATTTATTTGAAGCAATGACAAGATGAGCGAGTCGGTAGTGAGTAATGATTTTGGATGATTCATCCTACTCGTTTATAAAGGTGAGAGTAATGTGAACAAGTAGACAGACAAAATAATACAAAAGTAACAACAATAATACAAGAAAAAATATACTGGTATGTAATAGGTCTAGATGGCTCAGTTGGCAAAACATTCGCTTCAAACGGTAGTTGTATTAGCAGATTATGGTTACACCAATTTTGTTTCATCAGGTATCAAGAAGTATCAAGATCGATCCCAGGAGCAGTTCCAGAATTTTTTTCCTTCTAATCCCCCCCCCCCCCCCCCCCGGGTTTTCGTCCAGCAGTGATTGGGTTGCTGACGGTGATAGATCTAGGGGAATGTAATTTGTGAGAGACTAGCGTCCTATGCAAAAGATAGCAATCAAGTACTATTTTCCATTTCACGCTATAAAAACCGGGAGAAATTAGGCCTCCAGGGGCCTCACTGTTAAAAAAAGACTACTTTTACTTTTTTATACTGGAATGTATAAAAAGCATATATTAATAGAAACGAGACAAATCATATAGCGTTTCGTTCTTTGGTCTTCATGGGGGAAGGGGGAGAGACAATAGTAATTATGTATTAATGCAATTTAAACATTTAATCAGCGGGGGTGGGGTGGGGGGAAGGGGAGGAGAAGAGATTAAAGTACAAAATCTATATAATTTTCTCTAAATTTGCTATAAAATATCCAGGTCCCAGGTTTGGGAGTGTTTACCAAGATGAGAATAATTTTAATCGATCCATATTTGAAGGACGAGTTTTCTGGGCAAAATGTTTTTAAAAAATGATTTTTTTTCAGTTGATGAGGAATAAAGAAATAAATAATTTTGAAGTGCCAGATAAAAACAGAGAATAAACATATCACGCTGTCAGAGCCAAACTTGGGATCAAACTGACACGGCAACCTCCCCCTGGCTGAGAGAGAGAGAGTGAGTGAGTAAGAGAGAGAGAGAGAGAGAAAGAGAGAGAGATAGAGAGAGAGGGAGAGAGAGAGAGAGAGAGAGAGAGAGAGAGAGAGAAAGAGAGATCAGCGAGCATTCACACTAGCCTTTGAGCCATTCATGCGGCACTTCTCCATACCCTATATTTCTCATCATTATCGATAAAAGTTCCTGCTACAAATTTTTCTCTTTTATTTTTCTTTAGAGTAAGGCAGATTAGAAAAAAAAGTTTCTTAAAGTGACGAAGGCATATTATTCTGGTGATCTCAACAACAAAAACATACTTTTTGTACCTGGTTCACCCCGATATATTACCGCTTTTATACGATTGGTTACAAATGATATTTCTATTTGATGACAGACTATACTGTAGTACGCTGACAAAACAGTTTAAAGTCAAGTATAATATACATAAAAGATATATGAACATTTATATAGGCATTTCAGAAATATATCCTGCTTAATGCATTCATGATGATTCATTATCCCCCAACAGGTATTCTGGAAACCATTTACAATTTCATATTTTACGATTCGTCTGTTGGTCGTCTCTCTGTAACAATCTTCACAATATCCGTCATGCCATAGCCCGGGATTCATTCACAACTGAGTGAGTGGGGTAATGTGCCTTACCTAATGCACACGTCGGGACAAGAATTTCCACGATCACTCTGTCCTCTTTCTGCCACTCACCCTCCTAAATTTTTAGTCAGAAAACTTTTATTTCAAAGATCGATTAATAATTAACATTTTTTAAAAAAAGAAAGTAATTCACAGCTATAAAGCCCATGGATCCGGAGTTAATCCCTGCTTCTATAGCGTGAAACAGACAACAGAAATTGCTTGCTATCCTTTGGATAGGACACTAGTCTATCACAAAGTACTTTCTGACAGATTTAACAGAATCAGCTACCCAACCCCTACTGGGTGGACAGTGGGGGGGGGGTGTCAGAAACAAAAAAATCTCGACTTTACCCAGGATTGATCTCGGTCCTTTTGCATGTAAAGCGAGTGCACTATCAACTGAGCTGCTGTGACCATTGATTCTGTAGTACTCTTTAAAAAACAATGTTTAAAAACATTTTAGTCAGACGCCTTTAACTTCAAAATTGAGCAACAAAATGACCATAAAAGTGATCAAACTTCTCGATTCTGAGACTTTGTTCAAAGTCTTAGGTTTGGGACTTTTCGGCAAATTGAGGGATATATATATTTATATATATATATATATATATAATATATATATATATATATATATATATATATATATATATATATATATATATATATATATATATATATTTGGTCCATCGATATTTTTTAAAATAAAAGTTTTCATGCAAAAATGAAGAGAAAAAAAAATGTCTTTTGACGGAGTATGGCAGTATTTCGTGAAATTAAATTGGAATTTCCGTCACCACCCCGGACGTCCATCAATACCTGAGTAAGAACTGGAGTGAGTCATACCATCACTCACCAACAATAATGGGAAGGAGATGACAGTTCGAGTGTGATTGTGTGTGAGAGAGGGTGTTTGTGGTGGGAAGAGAGGGGGGGGGGGGTTATTTTAATTTTTTATTTTATATTGGAAATTTATATAGCATGAAAGGGTGGAAGAAGAAAAACGTTGATTGGGAGATTTTTTTTTGTTGAGAGAGAGAGAGAAAGAAAGAGAGAGAGAGAGAGAGAGAAAGAGAGAGAGAGAGAGAGAGCGAGAGAGAGAGGATTGATGAAAGGATAATTAAATGAGATAGATGGACAGACTTAAATGATAGAAATATTGAGGGATAAATAAATAAATCAATCGAAGGAAAAAAAATATAGATAGAATGCGCTTGGCCAAGGAGTTCACAACATTGCCATCCGGAAGTATAACGGACCAACACACAAACTCTGTGTAACCGTGAACTTTTATAGTCTGGTTAATACAGTTTAGTGAGAACAACTCACAAACGCGGATGGCAAAAACAATAACAAAGTGACGTCATCTTCGAACTATCTATATGAATGAAGGGATAAACTAAATTGGTATGTAGATAGACAGAACAATAGATAAATAACGATATGAAAAGATAGAGATAATTAATGGACAGACACTCTGAGAGAGAGAAGAGAAAAGAAAAAGAAAGAAAGAGAGCGAGCGAGAGAGAGAGAGAGAGAGAGAGAGAGAGAGAGAGAGAGAGAAATAGAAAAAGAAAGAGATAGAGAGAGAGAAAGAGAGAGAGAGAAAGAGAGAGAGAGAGAGAGAGAGAGAGAGAGAGAGAGAGAGAGAGAGAGAGAGAGAGAGGGAGGGAGGATGAAACATAAAACTGATAATATATTCAGGGAGAAGAAGAAGTGGAGACGGGCGAAAGAGGAGGAGGAAAAGAAAAGATGGCCCCGGGGTGGTGGTAGTAGCTAGGGAGGGAGTGGGGGGAGGGGGGGGGAGGCTGTGGAGAAGAGCAGGAGAGGAATGTGACGTGACATTTCCTAATGTCGTCTACATTTGAAATCGAATCAATTCTTGAATTTACTATCGATTCCTTTCGCGATTCTGCGTCCATAAGGCGTAATCAGGATTTCAAACAGCTTGACTCATCAACCATGGCGTCAATATTTTATTCAAATTATTGATCAAGTTGTAGTGTTTGTTTGTCACGCAAGTTTTCAGGCTTTTTCTATAGACACATATCGACAGTCAGGATGGTGTTAGAATTTTAATCCTTTCCCTCTAACGCCTCAACCCCTCTCTCCCTAGAATCGTGGTATCTGCTAAATTATTATTTTTTAGTATTTGATTATGTAACCCATCGTCTACACATATCGGAGTTCAACAAAGTGGGAACATGAATCTGAAATTAAGACAGATCAGAAATATACAAGTTTAGTTATTTGCTACTGAGCAATTTTAATGCATCTTCTCGAAATGAAAATGAACTTAATCTCTATTTTTTTTTTTTTGGGGGGGGGGGGGGGTGGCTGTAAATTCAATTTTACGCTTCCCTTTCATTCCGACCTCACTTTCATATTAAGCGATTGGATAAATTACCGACCCCTATAATTTAGCACACGCTCAAATCGTAATCAAACAAACTTACTGTCTTATTGCTATCTGCCTCCTAGTCAACTGATTGGGACGCCTCGGCAGCTTGTTGGTCTCCGTCTTCTGCAAGGGACTGTAAGTCCGACCCCGACCTTAACTATCATGATTATGGAGGCGCTTCAAGTATCTAGTATTATGTGGATGTTTCTGTTTGTTTTATATTGATCTGCCTCGATATTTATTTGTCTTGACCCGATAGTGTAAAATATGCTTTCATCACTTTGTTTGCTAGAATAATGTTTTTTGTCTCTTCCAAGTATGTGTCCTAATACTGCCGTATTCTGGAAAAACACTTATTTGAAAACTTGGCCAGAAAATTCGTCCTTCAAATATCGATCGATTTAAATGACCCTCATCTTGGCAAAAACTCTCAACCCGGGACTTCGATAGCGTTTTTGCCAAGTTGAGGGTCATTTAAATCGATCGATATAGTTTGAAGGACGAGTTTTCTGGTCAAATTTTTTAATATGGGGTTTTCCAGAGTATGGCAGAATAGACAGTACACATCGTGTCTCTAAGATTGTATTTCTAACAATACGGGGTGGGATTTTCATGCGTCCGTCGGAGCCATTTGTCCAATCAGCAACAACGGGCAACAGGGCTTAATATGTGTTGGAATGAGTAATTCGAGGGTGAGTAATCAGCGACAGTGTCCAGTGGTAGCAAAATGTGTCACAGTAATAGCGTGCTGCAAGAAAAGCGAGATAAACTGCGGCTTCATGAACCGTAAGTCTTTTACAAGGACAACTTTTGATCTTTAATATTAGAGGAAGATATGATAAGATAAGGTAAGAAAAGATAAGATATACTTTATTGATCCTGAATGGAAATTATCAAGCAATGATAGTCTAATGAGATAATTTAACGACAGCTAAATCACCTTTATAATTAGAATTTGATGAATGTATCCTCCCTATTTTGTTGTGGCTATATAGACAAGTTTCCCTAATAAACTCAATCACACACACACACACACGCACACACTCACACACACACACACACACACACACACTTAGATAGAGAGAATGTGAAATAGAGAGTGAGAGAGAGAAAGACAGAACGAAAAAAAGAAGAAAAAAAAGAGAGAGAGATAAAGAGAGAGAGTGTATGAAATCGAGAGCGAGACGGAGAGAGAGAGAGAGAGAGAAAGAGAGAGAGAGAGAGAGAGAGAGAGAGAGAGAGAGAGAGAGAGAGAGAGAGAGAGAGAGAGCAACAATGAAATCAAGTTGTTTAGATTGATGACATCAACAAATATTAAGCTATATCACGGACTCGCCCAAATCATATAGATATCTAGTATTTGATTACGTGCTGAAATTATTCCCGAGGAAATTATTTGTACGATGTTTACCATCCTTAGGCTAGCGGTTTGCGCCTTTGTCTTGAATTCACTTAAAGTCTATCCAAATGTGTCAGTGTGTGTACCTTTGTACGTGTGTGTGTGTGTGTGTGTGTGTGTGTGTGTGTATATAATGATAGAAATAGTTCACATTATTGTTGTCATTCGAACCGGCTCTATTTCACATTCTACCATGAAGTTAAAGCTAATACAAACAGCATTCCTCAGGTATTGTGTTATTTATGCTGTAGAGAACAAAAGTTAGAAGGTTTGAAAGCTTGAAATGTACAATAGAACTCCCTTGAAATATGTGATTAATCGTCTCAAAACGGTGTATCGGTATGTAACATCTGCTAAAAAGTAATTTCGATTTGTTTAAATGACCAGAAATGTGAGATTAATACAATCTTTCACTCTTTACTTTTGGAATTCCAGACGTGGTCCAGACGAGTTTGCGATTAATTGCGCGTTAAGAATAAAGTTCAAATTCCAGCACGTAAGACAGTAAGAAATTATTTATTCTACACTTCAATCTATTCCGATTTTATCATCTTTGAATAATCAGAATCGTTTAAATGATACTTCTAGTTTTAATGAAATTTAACGCTTGATAATCTGACGTCACAAATTATTATTATCTACTTTATTTGATATCATTATGCGTTACTATTTATTGGGTGAGGTAGAACAATATTGGTTTGATACAATTAAAGACATTGTTATCAATTTTATCGTCATCTGTAATCTACTTCATAAATATTTACATGGATTATTGTATTTCTAGAATTAATTTTCACGTGTCTCAATTCGTCAATTTAACAAATATTACCGTTCTACATATGGAATTCAATGAAGTGAGTTGCACGTCAAATATTTGTAGTTTGCTCCAAAACGAACAGGCAAAATGGCTTTAAATTATGATTATTTGTTCAAACATGAAGCGCGGTGAAAACAGATTCCGGTTGCAAAAAGTCCACGACACATAAAATGAAAGAGACAGAGAAAAAAAAAACGATTTTAGGAAAAGCTAGTGACGGATTGGAGAGAATATCGACAGAATGTCTGGTTTTAATGCATTAATGTAATTACGTCTCAAATTTTTTAAATCCCTAGTGGTAGGAAAAAAGCTAATCGATTGAATAAAATTACTCTCTACCAAGTAAGTACTTCAGGATTATTATGGGTTGCCAGAAGAGTTAGGAGGACTTCTGAGAAAAAGATAAACCCATTACATTAAAAAAAAATTAACCAGAAAACTTGTTCTTCAAATGTCGATCGATTAAAATGACCCTCATCTTGACTGAAACTCTCAACCTGGGATTTTAACAAAGTCCCAGGTTTAAGAATTTTTGACAAGATGAGTGTCATCTTAACCGATCGCTAATTGAAGGACAAATTTTCTGACCAAAAATGTTAAAAATGTGATTTTTTTTCATGGAAGTTGAAGTGTGTACAAGTATTGAGGAAAGTGAATATGTAGATAGACCTATTTTAACCCAAGAGACGAACTTACCAATACCGTAGTAAACTAATAAGCTTAACAAAGATCACAACTGGCTAAAACCCCAACAATAAACGTTGTGACAAATTGTCTAGCACTGTATCATACACACGTTTTCATATCTTCACTAAAACATTGAAACTAATATTCACATTCATGTGTTATACTCCAAATATATATATACTACCTGAATTACAAAGGGTATACCGTCTGACCATCTAACTAAACTTGATAAAACGTTATTTATGGATTTAACCTCGAGTAACCAATCAACACGCTTTTAAAGTGATAATAAAGTAAGCACATCCGAAGGAAAGACAACGATAAAGAAAACGGAAAAGAATACTAAGCTCTCAGATTTTGTATTGAGAAGACTTCCCATTTAAATACCTTGATACGCAGTAGAAAAATTCAACGTTTTGTTCATAATGTACCCTTGCATCCTTCCCTTCATTTTTAAAACCCAAGGGTATTAACATTTATCAGTAGAAATTATTACAATGATAAAATCGGAGTGTCTCTGAAGTCACGTGAGATGTAAAGTAAAACGGGTTGCAAAACGTCCAACAGAAATAAACACGGTGAAATCCGGAAGTCCAATTTGCTGTGGTTGACGAGAACAGACCGAAAGTCAAAAATGCCATTCTGGTGGAAAAGGCTCCAATGCTTCTGAATAATTACACGGTATTTCCATGGCCATGTCCAGTACAATAGAAAAAAAAAGACCGTGTTGTCACCGGCACAAAGGGCTCTGACTGATGGAACAAAACGAGAGCCGTGTTTACTGAAGTGGCTGCTTTTTCTGGAATTGTGGTAATTGGAAAATGGGATGGGAAAGAGAGAGAGAGAGAGAGAGAGAGAGAGAGAGAGAGAGAGAGAGAGAGAGAGAGAGAGAGAGAGAGAGAGAGAGCGAGAGAGAGAGAGATAGAGAGAGAGAGAGTGAGAGAGAGTGAGTGAGAGAGAGAGAGAGTGAGAGAGAGAGAGAGTGAGTGAGAGAGAGAGAGAGAGAGAGAGAGAGAGAGAGAGAGAGAGGGGGGGGGGGTGGCGTGTCAGTGGCGCAGATCGTTAAAAATAAAATAAATATACATGCATGGTTTCACCATGCTCAAAATACCTTTAAAACTTCACTCATTCCCGAACAATCCGAAGCTGACGTCACTCAGCTCTTTGTTTTTATTTTTAGACAGCCTGTTCATGATTAGTTCTCACTAAATCAAATTAGATCAGTCTATAAACGTTAAAGGCTACACACAGAAATGTGTGTTGGTATGTTTAAACAGGCTGGCGGATGGTGTATTTTAGCTAAACGCATAGCATCAAAAAGAGATATTTTTTTCCCCATTTCATATTTCCACACGCCAATAATTAACTGAACAAGTGTATATGAAAGGTGCCAGACAAAGGAAGAAAGAAAAATCCAAGAAAAAAAATCCCAAAAAATCAGTCGACCTCGAGTGGGGATCGAACCTCAGACCTGATTTCCGGCCAGACGTGCTACCATTACACCACAGAGGTTCATTTTAATACCTATATTCTTCACAATGGTACGCGTATTACGAATAATTGTATTTTTCAAAACGCCCATTACAAAACAGGATCGTTCATGCCAACGTTTAAGGGGATATTATATATATATATATATATATATATATATATATATATATATATATATATATTATAATATATATTAAACGTTTATAGACAACAAATAGTTATGAACATATTTAGACACGCTTATCAAGGACAATGATATATAAGTGCAACATTTCGCTTGGGCATTATTAAACGCTACACAAAAAAATAATAACCAACGGTTGAACAAATCAAGCCAAAAGTGAATTCCATTAAAAGAATATTCCAATTATCATTTTCAAGTGACAGGGATCGTAAATTTGTCAATTTTGACAACTCCCTAACGTCATTCCGTTTTGTCCTGACGTGCATTGTATCTGCAGGTCTGATAACTAAACACAATTATTGGCTTGATTTGTCACCATTGACTTAGTTTCTTATCCTGAGACAAAATCATCGACAGTCAAGCATTAGGGCATCGTGTAAGATTTCAAGTAAACTGACATTGAATTGACAGGACCTTTGTCATAAAATGACAGAACCGAACGACCTTTGTCATAAAATGACAGATCCTAGGTTAATGAAGGTAGTTAGCTATTTCCCTCCTTTAGGACTGTTTTCCGTCCATTTTTACAATATCTTTACGTGTCAATTAGTTTTTGTTTCATTCCAATCCAATCCTAAATTGTTGCAGCTTCAGGTGATGAAGATTGACCTAGGTGTGTTGGGATGGCGCTGTGGGGCTATGTGGTCTAGTGGTATGACACTCGCTTTCGGATCGGAAGGTCATGGGTTCGCACCTCGCTAGGCGCATAGTTGAGTCCTTGGAAAACGCTATTCACTCACAGTCTCTCACCGTACTCAGGCCGTTAATAGCGTTGTCTCTGTCCGAAAAAAATGTAATATCGCCTAACAGTCGTCATGTAATATCCTACATGTTAAGTGTTGCTGTTGGTCAGGGACCCCTTGTAAAGCGCTTTGGGCACGTTTTTGGATATTGCTCTATGTAAAAGCTCAAGTTGTTTTTAGTTTTAAAAAAATCTATTTATTGGTTTTAAACTGGTCGCGTTTTAAATTAATATGGAAGATTGTCCGGTTGTTGGTTGCTCTGAGATTTTGAGACTTTTTTGGAGCTTTTTTTACATATCGCAATATCCACTAAATGTGCCCAAAGCGCTTTATAAGGGGTCCCTGGTCAACAGCAACATTTAACATGTAGGACGGGACATGACGCCTGTTAGGCGATATTACAATTTTTCGGACAAAAACAAAGCTGTTAACGGTCAGGTACTAATTTTTACACCTGAGCGGTGAGAGAATGTGAGTAAAGAGCCGAGCGAGGCTCGAACCCAGGACGTTCCGATCTGAAAGCGAGTTCCGTACCATTAGACCACATATCCGCACAATTTTTCAGGGATGCTGCTTCATCCACGAATAGATGTACTGGAAAGAACGATTGTTTGTGCGCATTCACACATGAATCCAGTTCAGTTTTTCATTTGTTACCCACCGACTCAAAACGGTAATATGTCGGATTGATTTGGATGCTAAAAATTGAATTTATCGTCAAAAATAAAAGACTCGGATTACGTTTTTATTTTTTTTACTGAGGAAAATGAATATAATGTCTTTAAGTACAAAAAAAAAAAAAACAACAAAAAAACAAAAAAAAAAAAAAAAACTAACAAAAACAAAAAAACAAAACAAAAAAAAAAAACAACAAAAAACAAACAAACAAACGTGATATCTATTTCTGTTCATTTTCATTTTAAAATAACTTTCAGGCATCTGCTTCATCCCGACATGGGGGTCAGGATAGCTCAGTTGGTAGAGCACTCGCTTCCCACACAGAGGGACCAAGATCGATCCCTGCTGCAGTCGAGATTGTTTTTTTTTCTGATACCCCTGTCTACCCAGCAGTGAATGGGTAGTTGGGTCTCTTAGATCTAGCGGAAACTACTTTGAGATACATCAGCGTCCTATCCAAAGGATAGCAAGCAATTGCCATTGTCCGTTTCACGTTATAGAAACCGGGGTAATCTTCGACCACTTCATCCCGACATAATACTGGTTTGAGACCATGAGTCAGATTTTAGAATCAAAATTCTAGATTCAAAGTCTATTTTTAGACAGTTTGCCAATATAGAACGTATAGAATTTCCTAGTCAAAAATCTACATGATCGTATTGTAAATAGACAGGAAACAAGTTAATTATTTGTTATTAAAAAGAGGTGAAATATTGGAGATCAATCATTTGAGCAAGACAAAAAGAAGTATGATACAAGGTATTATAGGAAGAAAGCATCGCTCTATCTCATCTCTTCATAATTGATTTACGGTTTAAGATCATTGTGTTGAAGTTGTAAATTTTCTTAGGACTATGATTATTAAGGAGTGTATGGATGTTCTCTGAAAAAACACCTACACCTATCACTTTTACACGTTTTGGCCACAAAACTCGTCCTTCAAATATCGGTAGATCAAATGACCCTCATCCTGTCAAAAACTCTCAACACTGGAGCTTAAGATTAAGTTCCAGATTTGAGAGTTATTGACATGGTCAGGGTCATTTTGATCAATCGATAATTGAAGAACGAATTTTGTGGCCAAAATTTGTAAAATTTGTTTAATTTTTTCTGGCCAAACTTTTAAAATGCGATTTATTTTACAGAGCACGGCAATGTTAAGGTTGCATTTGATGCTTCCGGTTTTGATTTCTCTCCTCTAGAAATAGAAATTGTTTTCTCGCTATTCGACCTTCCATCGTTTTAAAGATTTCAAGTATTCCTTATGTTGGGTTTCTATTTCATTTTGGTTGTAATTATGCATTTCCGCTATTTTCAAACATGTGTTGGAGGTGTTGTACGGTTTCGAGGTGATGTTATTCAGACATATATGCTGTCGTTCACTGATGAAATATCTTTTTCACATTTTGCAAGACAAAGTCACTTCATATACATGAATAAGAGATGCTATTGAAATACGATCAATAAGATAAAACTTCCTTCGTTCACCCTTTAAGAAAATTTGACTTAAGACCGAGATAATCTAGATGTCAGCCGCAATGCAGCGCCGCAAAAGAGCAATGGGGGCCTTTTTTCTTGCTCAAGGATTATCTTAAATGCTTAAGTCGAGCAAGAAACTGGGTCTCGCCGGTATAATCTCTTGTCCCCTCGGCCATCTTGCCCTTCAACTTGTCAAATTCTTAATCTATGACTTTTGAAATTTCAAATCAATAATGTTGAGCCAAGTTGAGGATTATTATTTATTACCTAAAGGAAAGTTTTTTTTTATTGGTTAAACCCAGAATATAATTGCGTTTTTTCAGTATTCAGTAGCTTATGTTTTGGGGGATTTTTTAAATGACATTTATTATTTCATTATTTGATTGCCTATTCAGAATGTCTTTTAAAAATTGCAACGATGTTTATTTCTATACTATGCAATTTCCTGAATCTTAACAAATGCTAAGAACAATAAAATTTTGAAAGTCTTCATGTGTGTTAAAAATATGTTTATTTGTTTTCTGTTTTCCCTGGACTGTTAATAATTGACATTGGGCGGCGACGTGTCAGATAGGATTGTTTAGCAGCACAGTGTATGTCTGTAATGGAGTTAAGCGATTGTGATTGTGATCAATGATAGGATGGTGGACAATGATCGCACGTGAATATCACCCCCCCCCCCCCTCCTAACAGTCCAGATGAAACTAAAATTTAAGTTCACACAGTTCAGATCTGTTCATATATATATAAATATTTCAAGTATAATATAATCAACTTCTACAATATTGTTTCGAGCATTCGCTCTCATCAGGAAGTGCTCGAAACAATATTGCAGAATTTGATCATAATTATTATACTTGAAATATTTTATAAATATCTCCTTTAATCAAAAAGTTGAGCACTATTATTTCATGGTTTTTATTTTCATATATATATATATATATATATATATATATATATATATATATATATATATATATATATATATATCTCACATACTTTAAATATATACATATAGCAAACGACATCCACGATATCATTGATGAAAACATCACAAGAGTATCCGATATCACAGAGGCTCAAATCACGGATGGCCGAGTCTCGCTCGTCACTGATGGCAAATTCCCCCCGTTATAATGCGTTTATTTGTTATTGAATCACCAGCGATTGCCATGGTAAATTGCCTGTAAAAATTGGTTACGTAATGAGAATCACAATAATCAACAGTGGCAGAACGTTGCAATCAAAGGCATAATTGAAGCGTGTATGGGCGAGTGTTGCGAAATTCTGGTTGTTGTGACTGGCGAAGAGACTCGACTTTTTTCATTTGTAACACACAGCCTCAAAACGGTGTGGCTATGTGGTCTTGTGGTATGACACTCGCTTTCGGATCGGACGGTCCTGGGTTCGAGCCTCGCTCGGCGCATAGATGAGTCCTGAGAAAAGACTCTTTGCGCACATTCTCTCACCGGTACTCAGCTCTATAATGAGAACCTGGCAGTTAACAGCGTTGTCTCTGTCCGAAAAATTGTAATATCCCCTAGCAGGCGTAAAGTCCCGTCCTAAATGTTATGTGTTGCTGTTAGCCAGGGATACTTTGTAAAGCGCTTTGAGTACGTTTAGTGGATATTGCGCTATATAAAATCTCAATTTAATTTAATTATGTCGGGATGAAATCGAACACCTGAAAGTAAATATAGGATGAAAATCATAAAATGAGTTTTGCACAATGAGATAAATAAATTATTCTCCACCATTAAGAGTAGAACATCTGCTCGTTTTTCTGTGGCTATAAAGTCAATTTCCAGCACCGAGACATTATACCATTTTGATATAATGGGTTACATTTTTATAATAATATTCGATGACATGGTCAAAAGACTGGCTTTTTAAATGCATATTATATTGACTTACACTCAAAATAAAATTAAATTGAGCTTTTATATAGCGCAATATCCACTAAGCGTGCTCAAAGCGATTTACAAGGGGTCCTTCGCCAAAAGCAACATTTAACATGTAGGACCGGACATGACGCCTGTTAGGCGATATTACATTTTTTTCGGACAAAGACAACTCTGTTAACAGCCAGTTACTCATTTAACACCTGAGAACCCAGGACCTTCCGATCCGAACGCGAGTGTCAAACCACTAGACCACATAGCCGCACGTGACTTACACACATAACCGCGCGGCAGTTCTCTCTCTCTCTCTCTCTCTCTCTCTCACTCTCCTCTCTCTCTCTCTCTCTCTCTCTCTCTCTCTCTCTTAAAAGTGTTATTATTTATCTTTCTAAGAATATCAAAATTTGTTTGATCAGTATTGCTGAAAATAAAAGTTCACTTTTGACACTTTTCATCGAAAATTACGGTATTTTGATAGCCAAATTATACCCTTTTGACACTCTTTACAGAGGTTGAACTACGCCGATGAACGGATTTATTCACAAGTGGTTCAAAAATAACGGTGAAAGAAAGATCTTTCTTTTAGTATAACTTTAAATTGAGTTCGCGGCAGTTAAACTTTAAAAAATATTTTTAAAATGATAAAATGCAAGAAATAAAAACATAACTTTTATTATCTTTTACCATCGAAAGTTGTACGAAATTAAAACCCGTCCTCTCTTTTTTTTGTGTGTCAAAATTTGAGCCAGACCCGTTGTTTGGCGTGATTTTCTTATTGTTGACTAACTGACCGCTCCAAACTCGAAATTCGTCAAACGAGCTCTCTCTCTCTCACTCTCTCTCTCTCTCTCTCTCTCTCTCTCTCTCTCTCTCTGGATGTTGAGAGAGAGAGAGAAAGTAAGAGAAAAAAAAAAAAAAAAAAAAGAGAGAGAGAGAGAGAGAGAGAGAGAGAGAGAGAGAGAGAGAGAGAGAGAGAGAGAGAGAGGTTTCATTCACATTACTATTTAGAAATAAACAACTATTAGTCCAAGCACGAATGAAAGTGTGTCACAAATTCCATGTTTTGATTGGTTAACAATTTACTGGTTAATTTGAAAAGACACCATAAGAGTTCAAAGTTTAAAGTTGCACAACTTTTGAACAAATTACACCACCATATTGGTTATTGTATTAAAAGTCTTATAATTATAATATCTACCTTACGTAAAAGGTAGCATATATGCTATTTATATGACTTGTAAAAGATTCGTTTAGAGTAGTTTAGTTACTTACAATCTTTATACGATATGTGTCAGATTTTACCCGAAACCAACAACAACAAAATTAACGTTAAAATGTTATGTAAGATGTCAGTTTTTGGTTTCTTAAAAAAATATATATTTCGTGTTGACAATAAGGCATATAAACCCCACTAAAGTCCTATATATTTTATCATATAATATTATATTCAATTTCAAGCATTCAGCGGAATCTGGGATAATGCCGTTTTTAGGCTGTGGGTCACAATTTAATGGTTTATATTTCGATGGTCGGCGGATCAAACCTCTGAAGTCTCGATTCTCACGATCGGCGGATCAAAACTCTCACGTCTACATACTAGCTTTGCGCACCCTGTTTTATTTAATATTAATAATAATAATAATAATAATAATAATAATAATAATAATAATAATAATAATAATAATAATAATAATAATAATAATAATAATAATAAAGTGTTCTTTTATAGCGTTAAATGCCGAAGTCTCAAAGCACTTTACAATATACTTGTCAAACCATAAACTCGTACCGATCCAAACAGACACACACAACAGTCGCACACGCTAACTATGCAAGTTTTACCAAATGAAATTGACATTCAACAAAATGGAATCAAAAATAAAACATATAATTTATACTCATCAATAAGAAAATGCCTAGGATAAATATTTCTGGAAAAGATGAGTCTTTAGATTTTTCTGAAAATTTAATTTTGGGCGGATCAGACATCTGATGACATCGTTCCAAAACAAACAATGGCATTCTCGGCGATTAAATTACAAAAAGAGAAGAGGTCATGAGGACATTTTCGAATATCAGGCACATCTCTTGACCCAGAAATTTGGAACTGGCACAACAAAGAACACAAGGGTTGATAATGGAAGTGTAGCGTGTAGTTTTTGTCCTCGCCATCTGATGAGCCAAATAGTTTTTCGTGGATTTTAGGGTTACCTCTTGTGGGTTTTTTTCAAAAGGATGTTGAAAGAGAGAGAGAGAGAGAGAGAGAGAGAGAGAGAGAGAGAAAGGGAGATATAAAGAGAGAGATAAATAGAAAGAAAAAAGAGATAGATAGATAGATAGATTGATAGATAGATAGATATATAGATAGAAAGATGGATATATATATATATATATATATATATATATATATATATATATATATATATATATATAGAGAGAGAGAGAGAGAGAGAGAGAGAGAGATAGATAGATAGAAGACTAATCTTTCGACTTGGCTGCTACTGGTCTATAATTTCATTAAAAATGTCACTAAAAATGAAAACCAGTTAATATAATTAACGAGTTAATAGGGGAAGATAGGCATTCTTATCGCACTGAGGTTTGATGATTTATTTTCGCTTAATCGTTTAAACGAAATAATTATTTGTAGAAATATATATGTCGCTGCTTTGGGTATTGGTTTCAAATATCATGCACAATTTTCCAGGCAAAGAAAAATAAAATAACTGACAGTACACGACGTATTTTAGAGAAACGCATACAATCATTACATAACTAGGTGCCGTTTTGAAAATATAACGCGGTAACCACTAAATGTGCACCACATAACGTGTTCAAAGCGCTTTACAAGGGATCCCTGACCAGCTGCAACATTAAACATGTAGGACGAAATATGAAGGGATATTACAATTTTTGGCGACACTGTTGACGGCCGGGTGTTCATTTTACACCTACCTGCCTACGGAGAGAGATGCGAGTATAGCCTTTTCCAAGGACTCAACTGTGCACCGCTCAGAGCGGGTCTCAAACCAAGGACTTTCCGATCCGAATATGAGAGTCATACCACTAAACCACATAGCCGCAAAGTAGTAGTTGCTTTGTACTTACCTAATATGGTTTACATAGATCCTTTACTGAGCTGATATCAAAGCATTGTGTCCATCCAGAACAATATTATCCGACCTTTTCATCATCAATAAATGATTTAAGGATTAAGAAACCGCGAGGCTAGTCCACTGTTCAAATCAGATTATCAGATCAGCTGTCTATCTGAAAGGAGACGAGAAAGCGTTCATTATTTTGATTATGAGAGAGGCTCCATGAGATATTGATCAATTAGTAGATTGCTTTTTAATAAAGATATATCGGCAGAAAATAGAACATGGGTGGGGGGGGGGGGGGGGGGGGGGGGTGGAAGATGGAACGGTTATAAGCTTTGAGGCTTCGAATAGTGATTAAAGTATAAAAGAAATGTGACTATGTATATATATACAAAACGAAAACCATGAAATAATAGTGCTCAACTTTTCGATAAAAGGAGCTATTTATAAAATATTTCAAGTATGATTATGATCAACTTCTACAATATTGTTTGGAGCAATCAGGAAGTGATGAGAGCGAATGCTCGAAAAAAAATTGTAGAAGTTGATCATAATTATACTTAAAATATTATATAAAGTTTATTGTATATGTGTATATATGATTATATGTATATATAATATATGCTGAGAAATTGGTACGCGGACTATGAGGATATACTATAATATATAAATATGCATATATATTTGCACATGATATGAACAATTCATGAACGAGACATAGATACCAACACCATTGCTCTTTTGAACAATAAGCATTATTCTGTCGCATTGGTATCTCCCTTCAGTTGCATTACAATTTGGGCATTCCTGCGCCCTATCCCATGGGACAAGAACATCAATAGAGCAACAAATCCGAATGAGCAATGAATACAAACTGAATAAATAACCAAAAAATAAATAATATTTGTTTATCACACGGGTCTATTGAATGGATGGCAAATATTTGTATGTGAATAGAAATGACACTTTGCCATCATTCTGTATTTTGTTCCGTTTTGCTATATTATTCCGGCTAAAGAGATTTATGTCAACGTACACTCTGCTCTCTCTCACACTCTCTCTCTCTCTCTCTCTCTGTCTTCCTCTCTCTCTCTCACTCTCTCTTTCTCTCTCTCTCGCTCTCTCTCTCTCTCTATATATATATATATATATATATATATATATATATATATATATATTTATAATGGGGATCGCGATAGTCAGTTGGTAGAGCACTCGCTTCACATACAAAAAGACCGCGATCGATCCCGGGTGCAGTCGAGACTATTTCTGACACACACCCCTTCCCTGTCCACCCGCAGTGAATTAGTAGCTGAGTCTGTTAGATTTGGCGGAAAGTACTTTGCGATAGACTAGCGTCCTATCCAAAGGATAGGGAGCAATTGCTATTGACCGTTTCACGCTATAGGAACCAGGATATACCCTGGCTCCATGGGCCGAATGACTCTGGACTATATATATATATATATATATATATATATATATATATATATATAATGTATATATATATATATATATATAATATATTATATGGCTTAATACATTATATGCTCACATTAATACCGTGATTGCAACCATAGTGATAATAAAATAGCACAGACAAAATGTTAATACTTAAACCCAACTTTTAAATTTATATAATATAGACGTCTAAGTGAGGCTAATGAAACGACAGCCTTGTTCCCTATTCCTATTTAACAATCATGAAATGTTCCATCTAAGCAATTTTTTAGCAAAATGATAGAACCACCCTACTACCCTACTCTAACAAAACATATTTTCCCATTTAGTCTCAATTCTAAAATTATTTTTGTATTCAAGTATCGATGACTTAAGATTATCATTTTTTTTTCTTCATTACTTCTAAAATGTATACTTCCAGTTTGAAGCCATAATATTAAGTTATTTAACAAATTAAGTAATCTGTCGATATTTCTGGTGAAAAAAATATATATCCCAGCTAAAGTTTGTTTTTTTCTAATGCGTTTAATCAGTGAAGGGCGGTCTAGGTTTGTATTTTTTTTTTCCAGTGATGACATCACAGTCGTGTGAAAGAATGAAAAGATGGGCTGAAAAAGAACCGGCAAGGTGGAGTCAAATCAAATTACAGACCGATGTTATAATGTTGATGGCGACGATGATACCGGAAATTGCAGCAATCTCGGATGTTTATATATCCAAATTGCCACAAAGCTCTATCCGCCCGTTTATTAAGGCTATACGTGTTTCGTTCCGTTCATTGC
>NC_088360.1:40481306-40506306 GCF_034508935.2 Berghia stephanieae
ATTTGTGGTTGAAATCTTTTTTTTAAAGGTGAAAAAAAAATTATAATTAAAAAAAATAATAAATAAATAAATAATATATATATATATATATATATATATATATATATATATATATATATATATATATATGACCGGATCATCTTTGCCCAACCACTGTAAATAGGCTAGAACCGCCACTGGATATAATATAACACTAGATTTTGGGGAAAAGGGACAGGCATTAGGCATGAAAAATGTATTTACATATTGTCAATGAATGGGGGCAGGTGATATAGATAACGTGTGGTTGAGAGTTTGTTTGAAATATAGAATCACTGATATAAAGAAACAATGAAATAATGAATCACTGATACAAAGAAATACTGATACTATAAAGACATTTAGAACAACTGATATAGAGAAACGCTGATACAAAGATTTTTTTTTCTGCATTTGGGATTGCTCGTTATATCAGTGTTCTTCGGTACTAAACAGAATAAAAAGAGGTCTTATAACAATGACTATATAATGCATTACAAAATTACACGAAATATTTTTATAGCTTTTAAAAAGTGTTTATGAATTTACCGAAAAGTTAATGCATATTAATACTAGTTAATGTATGCCATAGATTAGAATTGAAAACCGAAAGCTCTGAAACTAGAAACCACTTTAAAATTCCATTATAGGAGCTCCATAACTTAAAATATGTAGATTGATGAATTTGGTGTTAATTATTATATTTTTTTATTGCTCCGCATTACTATCCTCAAAATGCTGTGGTTGTGTTATGGCATTTTATGAAATGAATTTTCATTTCATGACAATATTTAAAGGCCTTTTGACCTAAACAATGCTTACTGTGATATATGTATGTGAATACGAAACAAAAGAAAAATATAATATTTAATTCTCTTTAAATTGCTGCAACCTATGAGAAAGATAGAATGCTCGTATTAGAATAATTTCGTTTAAAAAAATATTATTCGTACCTCATTACTTCGACTTGACTCATCATCACCATAATAATGATAATATGACATGTAAGCATTAGAGATGCTTTGTTCATCGTGGAATACGGAGTTGAAACAATGCCAGTGCTTTGTGTTTATCATCGGTGGCATTATGCTCTATTATATGATATGGGATTACGAGAATTATCCTAATCATTGTGTTTTATTTGCAGAGATGACTGGAAGATGACCTCTGGAATGCCATGGCAAAGGTCAAAGGTTAATGACAATGACCATCACTCTGACAATGCAGCCTTGGTAGTTGGTTGTTGTTAGCATGTTTTAGTGCTATATAAATAAATGGCGATGATGATAATGATTGTAATGATGATAATGATGATGATGATGGTGATGATGATGATGATGATGATGATGATGATGATTGTTCATGGTGCTACAATAACGAAAAACACTCATGCTGTAGAGAGTCTAATGATTTTGTTATTACGATAAATGATGCCTTTGTTATCCAAACCATTGACCAGCTGAGCTTCGGTCTCTTGCCAGGTCTGTAGATATTCTACGAGTTACTGCATCGTACATAAACTGTACATTTTTATGTACTAAATAAAAGACTACTTTAAAGCCTGGGTATTTAATATAGCTAGAATGAATTCGGTTGAATGGCAAGAAGCGCAATGAAAGATATTAAGAGGAGATCTTATAGTTTTATTATTGCTTTGATTTATTCTCAATTAATGCTCTCCGAGTCAATTCCTAAGGGCTCACCTTTAAGGAGCAATAAAAAACCGGTTTGCATTATGCATTTTTTTCTGGTTTAGAACACACTTTATGATTACTTTCTAGGTTGATATGTATCTATCATTGTCATGTTTTAAAAAAACCACCGAAAGTGTACATTATATTTAATGTAATGTTCATATTTTTTGTTAATTGTGGATTTTCTTATTGATTTCTATTTATGTATCTTCTCCTCATTCAGTCTTACCCATCTTCCTCCTCCCCCCTTTGTCTTCTCCTCTCCTCATTCTCTTTATTTCAATTTTGATTAAGAGCAATATACATTCCACTAAACTCAATAACGTCTTCAAACAAAACCATAAAAGACAGTCTACAGCGGACATCATTGACAGGGCTAAAAAATTGAGATCTAGCGATAAATACTGATAACTAGAGAGATTTAACCACAGATTTAATGTAAATAGTCGAAGTAACCTTGTAAGTCTTAGGCACAAAGTCAGTAAGTTGCATGAGTGATCAATTACTAAACAGATAATGCAATGCAACGAATTATATTTTATTCGAAGTGACAACTTTTTTTCTCTCATAATTACTTCCTATCTATTCTAACATGCGAGTCTATTCGTATCACAGTCCAAGAAGTTGTACAGAAGAGCACATTGTATAGAAGGTGGCACTTCCGATTAATATCAAAAGTGAACTTTGATATAGCGCAGTATCCAGTAACTGTACTCAATGATTGTTATTAATTTGTATGCGACAATGAAATAAGCTAAACTAAACGTTCGAGGAATATTATTGGACGTTTCTCCATTTTCTTTTTGATGATACTGTAGTACTATAATTTTTATTTTGGTTAAAAATCACATTAGAAAAATTTTGGTCAGAAAAGTCTCAAACCTTCCTTGAAAGTTAATTCAATGTACATTATCAGATTTAGCAGTCAGGCATAATATCAAATTGTTCTTAACATGCATATAAACGTAACTTAGCGTACTCACGATTTCACGAGACTACTCACGATCATTTATTCCCCTCTCCATAACATGTGAACTACCGTACTCTGGAAAAAAACTAATGTAAAAATTTGGCCAGAAAACCCGTCCTTCAAATATCGATCGATCGATTTAGCTGACCCTCAACTTTGCAAAATCTCTCAACCCCGCGACCTCGGGAGCTTTTCTGGGCATTTAAAAGAAAATAAAAGTTTTGTCCAGAGAATAACAGCAGTTAACTGGTTAGTTATTGCCTTTATAAATATCTCACTGATAACGACTGGCACTAGCTAAATTTCATGGCAAATTTATAAAAATGCATATGGAAATGAGGCTGAGAAAAAATAAAATAAAAATACAACCAAAATAAACAAGATTGAATATCATCTGTCGATAAGGCCCTCGAAAATCCTAAGCCGTCTATCTGTGAAGTCATTTGCATTTGAAAGAATTAGACTCACCCAGGCCGCTAGAATGTGCTAATTATGCATGCAGTCAACTCTCCTTTGTGCTTTGATAACGATGATTTTGTATATTGCAATGACAGGGAGTAGATGGTTAAGATAGAAAAATAAGCCGTTTTAACCAGTTAACTGCCGCACTCTAGAAAGAACGCGTATTTAAAAATTCGGCCAAAAAAATCTTCCTTCAAATATCGATCGATTTAAAGGACCCTCATCTTGGCAAAAACTCTTAAACCTAGACTTTAAGGTAAACCTCGCGAGGTCCCAGGTTTGAGAGTTTTTGTCAAGACGAGAGTCATTGAAATCGATCGATATTTAAAGAACAAGTTTTGGCCACATTTTTAAATACCAGTCTTTCTGGAGTACGGCAATTAACTGGGTAAAGATGGGACAGAGAGAACAAAAAGGCCATTTGGTGTGTTTCAAATATCCTTGGAAGAGACAAGACTTGATTCTATCTCCAGGATTTTCCATTATTTTAGTGTGCTTTTCTTTACGGTAATTTCCATTTTTCACAAAAGTTCGATAATTGCATGAGACTCTATCTTGATTTTAAAAATTTGGCTAGGAATTTGTTACACCTACTTAAATTCATGGGGTTCCAATAACTCAGTTGTTAGAGCACTCGCTTCCCATGCAAAAGAGACCAAGATCGATCCCAGTGACCTTGATACTATCTTCTGACTCCCCCCCCCACACCCCTTGTCCACCGAGTAGTGTTTGTTAGATCTCGCGGAAAGTACTTTGCGATAGACAAAGGTCTATATAGCGAACTATTGAAAGTGTCAATTTCACGCAAAATAAACCGCAAAATCCTGCTCCACGGGCCTATTGACTCTAAATGACTACTTTTTTGTCTCTTAATTTCATTTTGAAAAGCATTATAAATCAATTTGGTATTAATATAATATGCAAATCAACATGGAAATGGGAGGTGTGATCATTTATATATGATTTAATCTGGTAATAGAATATTTATCTGGTAATCGTGTGAACATCAGCAACATGATGACATTGATTGCATAGGCTTATTCGTTATTGAAGGCAACTCGAAAAATATTTTTCTAAAACCTCTGATCTCTCTCTCTCTCTCTCTCTCTCTCTCTCTCTCTCTCTCTCTCTCTCTCTCTCTCTTTCTTCTTTTATATATATATATATATATATATATATATATATATATATATATATAATATATACATATTTTATATATAAATTATAAAAACAAAAACCATGAAATAATAGTGCTCAACTTTTTGATAAATGAAGCTATTTATAAAACACGTCAAGTATAATTATGATCAACTTCTACAATCTTGTTTCGAGCATTAGCTCTCATCAGGAAGTGTAACTGAAAGAAGACTGTTGTGTTTTTCGTACTTTTTTTATGTAATTACGAACCACCATAAACACGAAGCTAAAAAAGTACGAAAAACACAACACTCTTCTTTCACTTCCACTTCCTGATTAGAGCTAACACACGAAACAATATTGTAGAAGTTGATCATAATTATACTTGAAATGTTATATGTGTTTTGAAACACACACACACATATATATATATAAATAAATAAATATATATATATATATATATATATATATATATATATTAATGTATATATATATTATATTTATATACATATATATATATATATTTATATTTATATACATATATATATATCATATACATATATATATATATATATATATATATATATATATATATATATATTTGTGTGTGGGTGTGTGTGTGAGTGTGTGTGTATGTATACCCTGACACCTTGTCACTCCGAATAATGATGAACAAAAGAACGGAGAATCACAGTTATATATGACTGTAGAACAGCGAGAAAGTAATCCCCAGGAATTTCAATTTCTTTTCGGTGTTTTTTTTTTAACCTTTGATAAAACTTTTCCTCAATAACAACATTAGTGAAACTGATATAATGATAAACGATTTCCCGACGTCGTTCAACGAATGGAATGCATGTAATTTGTGTCCTATTTCGTCAAAATGGTTTTATATCGACATGAATTAGAAGAAGAAAACAGAGCGTAATGTCAACAGGATCAGAAATACTGTATTTTACAGTTCAAGACAATGCATTAATTCTCGATAATTCAATAAATAGATTTTTAAAACATATATTTATTTTTCACACTTTAAATCAAATGGTTGGCGTCAGGACAAAATGATGAGTTGAGACAGTCGTGAGGTTCCAGGTTTGAAAGTTTTTGCCAATATGATGGCTATTATTTAAATCGATTGATATTTCCAGGTCAAACTTTTAAATAAGTTACTTTCCAGAGTACGGCAGTAAATCTGGTTAAGGAAGTTGTTAGTTAGTGTAATGCTTCGTTGGTCATATTTACATCCGGCTCAGGAACATTTCCCAGAAAAGGGTGGGCCGTGGAAGAATCTTGCCAAAGTCACATACAAATACAACTGCTGCACCAAAACTGCGGTACTTTGAAAACAAAAACATGTATTTAAAATTTTGGCCCAAAACATTCGTCCTTCAAATATCGAGTGATTTAAATTAATTTCATCTTATCCAAAAATCCTCAAACTTGGGACTTTGTAACGTCCCAGGTTTGAGAGTTTTTGCTAAGGTGATGGTCATTTTAATAGTTCGATATTTGAAGGAAAGGCGAGTTTTCTGACCAAAATGTAAGTGTTTTTTCTTTTCAGATTATGGCAAAAAGGAACAGCTAAAAGTGAAATCGTTAATGTACAATAATGATGTGTGTACCACCGCTATAATACGGTATGACGTAGATGTGACTTCGATGAGAAAATTCGAACTTGCAATGAAAAGTAAGAATCTTCGGTGAAGTTTATCTATATTTTATTGAAGGCTTATTCTACGTTTGTTGTTGTTGTTATTGCTGTTGTTTACAAAGTGCCCAGAGCTTGTGTTTGAACTAGAATTAGTGCTATATAAATGTGTATTATTATTATTATTATTATTATTATTATTATTATTATTATTATTATTATTATTATTATTATTATTATTATTATTATTATTATTATTATTATTATTTGTTTTTAAAAAGAATTTAAGGCACTTGCACATATTTTGGTCATCCCAGCGACAGAAAAGGAAAAATAAAAAGATGGGACAGTCAAAATATTCTTGATTTATAATTTGAAACATACTAAAAAAAAATAAAACAAAGGAGGGGAATGGTTCAAATTGGGAACGGAGTCAATTACAAGAGCATACTATCAGTATACTAAGTTTGAAATCACTTCATGGGTCTCATCCAGACATAAAAGCACAGTATCACACTAAGAGAAATACACTCAACTATTCGCAAATTGTTATATATTCAGTATATATTGAAGGCAAAAATATAACAGTATATAGCAGAGAGATGATTTACAAAGAAAATAAAACATCATCCCCCAAAACTAAAACTATGAATCTGACCGTTTCTGTCCCAGGCAAGGATTCTTATTCCAATCCAAAGACAGAAAGCAAGTTGGAAAACAGATATACACAGTAAGTGACCTCTCTACCTACTAGATTTGTGAGCATAAAAAACCCGACCCAGTTTTCGTAAATTGGCATTGGATATGATATCTGAAGGTGGCAAAATCTCACTTATCTGGTCATATTGATTTTAAAATCACGTTCTGACATCCCCTCCATCCCGACATAATACCACTTTAGGGCGGCGCGAGTCACCTTTATTTTAACAATTTCCTGCAGTGTCCATTATTCGTGTCTTAGTTTGTTTTCTTCCTCTTTTTGAAATCATAATTTCTGCGAGTTGTCAAATGTCTGTGAAGACTTCAGAAAGAATACCGCCGTGAACTGGAAAACCACATTTTAAAAAATTTGGCCAGAAGCTCGTCCTTCAAATATCGATCGATTCAAATGACCCTCATTTTGTGAAAAACTCAAAGTCCAATGGCTATTTTAAATCAATATTTGAAGGACAACTATTCTGGTCACAATTTTTAAAACATGTTTTTTTTCCAGAGTACGTACTTTAGATTTGCCTCATTCCTTTACTGAAATTCCCATTTGAAAATTGATCCAGATAAATCATTTTTGAATAATCCCGACATGCTTTATGTTTGGTATTCTTTCAAGTTCAAGATCACATTGAAATGTCGCGCCTGTCTTTTGACAACGCATCTAGAAAAGCAACATTTACAATACATGAAAGTGGATACAATGTGTCCTTAATTAAGAATCAATGAAACCCTAAGTTGTTATCTTTCTTGTATTTTTTCTCTCTGATGTTTTAATGTTTCAATGTTGTAAAACGCTCTCTATCTTCATTTTATTTCTCATCGATTAAACAGATATCTATAAAGACCATTTTATATACAAAAACATTTTGCAACATTAACTACCGCACTTATGATGAATAGATAATTATTGATACTATCATCGACACCAAACCCTTTGTTCTTGGCAATTTTGGATTTGATCCTGATATTATATATTATATCGTTATACCAGAATTTCTTGTGTCAATAACAATTGTACAATAATCTGGTTATTAGGCCACAGCAAAGTGAATAATAATGGAAATGTGAATGATATCATCTTCCTATAATGACACAAACTTGGAACGGTCAAACGCTCGCTGACGATTTGTTATCGGCCATCAGTCGAAATGTAAGTCAGACCGCTGGATAAATCCCAAAGACAATTCTATCTAGTGATAATCAGAAGATGAGAGACACCTTGTCAGTGTTCTGTGTTCTTTTCTATGCACTTTTCTATATATCAAAGAATACGTATGTTGAATAGCAAATTTTATAATGATAAAATTCAACAAATGATTCAACAAATGCAAGATAAAACAAACAAGGGTGATTTTTTTAACATCGAAAACTTGACTTACTTGACTTAGATGCCTTTCGCGTCTCGACCGAAAGATCGGGTCGCCTTGGCTGTTTCCAGTATTTCCTGTGTGAGGTGTCTCCAATATTGTCGGTCCTCTGCTAGGGTTCTCAGATTTTCAAGGTCCCTTGCCGTTATGAGACTAATGCTTTGTCCAAGTGTTGTGAGGTTTTTGTTTAGGATCACAGGGAGTGTTGTGATCGGTCTTCCTCTGAAAAGGTTCCCGTGTTTTTGGAAGTATCCCGACATGGCTTGGTTAGCTGGTATGTTTTTGTCCCTGCGTAGAATGTGACCGAAAAGTTGCCATCGTTGTTGTAAAATGTCAAGGGAGATTGGTCTTTCTTTTGTGATCTTATAGAGTGATTCATTTGAGATCTTTTTGGGGTATTTGATGTCCAGTACCCTTCTTAGCTGTGTGCGATGGAAGGCATCCAGATGTTCTTCTTCGGATTTTGTCAACGCCCAAGTGCCGCAGTTATACAGAAGTACCGGTTTTACAAGAGCATGGTACAGTTTTAGTTTGGTTTTTCTCTTTATTTTGTCACCTCTAATCCATACATTGGTGAGTTTACTGAGTGCGGCGTTTGATAGCTGTTTTCTTCTTTGTACATCCTCGGTGTCTCCAATTAGTGAGCCGACTTTCTTTGTTCTTTTCCATTCGTCTTTGTTCCTCGAAAACTAGCATATAGATAACATTTAGCTGGTAGAGCACTCGCTTCATACGCAAATGGATCGAGATCGATCCTACATAAAGTCAAGATATTTTTCTAACTCCCCTTTCCCTCCCCTGTCTGTCTGGCAGTGATTGGGTAACAAGTCTGTTAGATATTGCGAGAAATACTTTGCAATAGACTGGCGTCCTATCCAGGGGGAAGCAAACAATTGCTATTGTCCGTTCCACACTATTGAAACCAGGATAAACTCTGGCTCATTCCGTGACCATAATGGCTCTGAAGGACTACTTAATTGCGCATCTGTATTATTATTCACATATCCGGTAGCACATAAAACCATGTTGTTGTTTTTTCTATTTTATCGTTTTTACCATGTAATTCTCGGAAGGTGAACAATTGCATGAAATAGGAAGATCTTTCAAGGTGCATTCATTCATTCATTCATTCAGTCGTTCATTCATTATTGCTGACAACGTTTTCCTTTTTGTAAACATTAACGATTCCAACATCTGTTTGGTTTAAAACATGGTGATGATACAATGCATGATATGATGTATTATCATACCTAAATACATCGTTCAATTAGATTATTATTGACAAATCAAAACGAGGTATTTTTGACACTCCTCAAAACCCACTCGGACAAATATTGTTGGTTTTTACAAACAATAGAATGAAGGAAGTTGACATCAATCTGTTTTTTTTTTGTTACTGTTTTTTTTTTACCACGAGTTGTGTGATTAGTTCTCACTATATTCGTTAAATTAGACAATAAACATTTGAGGCGACGCAAAGATTTTGCGATATTACGATTGATCAGGCGTGTAGAACAGACAAGGATTTGACTTAAACGCATGCCTTGGATGGAAATACAGTGCTGTTTGTAAATTCAACACGAACTTTTGTTCGTAAAGTCCCAAGTTTGAGCGTTTTTACCAAGATGAGGGTAATTTTAATCGATCGAGGACGTGTTTTCTGGCAAATTAAAAAAAAAAAAGGTATCTTTCCAGAGTATGGCAGTCAAGAAGTTAAAGTGGAATTTATCATTTTCAGTTAGTGTGCACGCAAAAAGACGTTCGTTGGATATCTTGTACCATTGCAATCTATGTATCTACACATCTATATGCACTATATAAAGCCGGATCAATTATTAATAGGCTTGTCTATAATATTTTTGTCTCTCGATTGAATCTATTATTATGTTCAGGTCAAAATAGCATAAATTGCACAACCGTTCTTTCGTTTGTCAATATAAAACAGGATTTGATATCCCGTTGATGAGATTATAATACGATTTTATTAATTTTGGAGATTGTTATTATAAAAACTTATTATATTTGTTATTGATGTCGATGTTATTATTATTATTATTATTATTATTATTATTATTATTATTATTATTATTATTATTATTATTATTATTATTATTATTATTATTATTATTATCATTATTATTATTATTATTATTATTATCATCATCATCATCATCATCATCATCATCATCATCATCATCATCATCATTATTATTATTATTATTATTATTATTATTATTATTATTATTATTATTATTATTACTATTATTATCATCATCATCATCATAATATCATCATCATCATAATCATCACCATCATCATCATCATCATCATCATCATCATCATCATCATCATCATCATCATCATCATCATCATCATCATCATTATTATTATTATTATCATTATTATTATTATTATTATTATTATTATTATTATCATCATCATCATCATCATCATCATCATCATCATCATCATCATCATCATCATCATCATCATCATCATCATCATCATCATCATCATCATCATCATTATTATTATTATTATTATTATTATTATTATTATTATTATTATTATTATTATTATTATTATTATTATTATTATTATTATCATCATCATCATTATAATTATTATCGTTATTATTATCAATACTGTTTCCTGTCCAGTACCTATTATGTACCTGAATATGGTAAGAGAATATGAGAAAAGAGCAGTTTTCAAATTTATAATGAGCTATTTAAAGTTCATACTGTAAATCGAACGCGGGATCTACAGGCCACTAACCGAGTGCCATACCACACGACCACAAAGCATCACGACCGAGAAATATTATGACTCAGTACAAAAAAAAACGAGGAGTCAGAGAGACATAAAAAAGTAGTCTCTCAGAGGCACTAGGCCCATAGAACCGGAGTTTATCCCGGTTTTAATAGCGTGAAATAGACAGCAATTTCTTGCTATCTCTTGGGTAGGACGTTAGACTATCACAAAGTACTCTCCGCGAGATCCAGCTATCCAATCATGAGATTTTTAAAAAAGCTCGATATCACCTGGGATCGATCTTGGTCCTTTTGCGGGTGAAGCGAATGCTCTACCAAATGATATTTTGGGGACCCATCGACCTAAATAAAACCATTAAAAAACTACAAAATAACGAGGATAAAAATACAAATAAGTAGCAGACTTGTTTATGAAAATAATGTCGAAATTAATGGATTCATGTGGTGACAACTAATTTGACATCAGGACAATAAAAACAGTTCTAGCAGTCAGTATCGATAAATTGGTGGCAGGTAACTCTCCTCACCTGAAAGCCCCACTTAGTCACTCGTTTCTAATGCAAGAGAATGAGTTAGCCTGCTGTGATGTAATTTCCGATGACAATGAAACATTAGCAGTACAAAGCACCCCCATTTGTTACGTTAAATGAAATATGTGCCCCCATCCCCCCCAACCCCCACCTCTCTCTCTCTCTCTCTCTCTCTCTCTCTCTCTCTCTCTCTCTCTCTGTATGTGTGTGTGAGTGTGTGTGTGTGTGTGTCCTTCTATATTCCATTGGCACACTACACACTCTTTCTTTATCATATTACTATTTTAAGAAGAATGCAATAATAATATTTAAAAAAAACCCTTGGGCTTGAGCATATATTTAGTGCAAAATACACTAAACGTGCTCAGGGCGCTTTACAAGAGATCCCTTGCTAAGAGCAACACTTAATGTGTGGGACGAGACATGACGCCTCATAGGCGATATTACATTTTTTTTCGGACAGAGGCACAACTGTTAACGGCCAGCTACTCAATTTACACCCCGAGTACGGTGAGAGAATGTGAGTAAAGAGCCTTTTCCAAGGACTAAGCTATGCGCCGAGCAGGGCTCGAACCCAGGGACCTTCCGATCTGAAAGCGAATGCCATACCACAAGACTCACGCCTTCTTCCACATATTACCATTTGAAAATGTATAGATGCTCTGCTCTTGGCTAAGAAACATACAACATTGATATCCGGAAAGATAACGGACCAACACACAAAACGATGTGTAGCCATGAACGTTTATAGATAGAACGAAGATGACGTCAATCGGGTATTTGTTATTGTTTTTGAGTAATTCTCACTAAACTGTATTAACCGGACAATAAACGTTCATGGTTACACAGAGTTTAGTGTGTTTGGCCCGTTATACTTCCGGATGGCAATGTTGTGAGCTTCTTAGCCAAGCGCATACTATCTATAGTCTGGTTAATAGATAGTTCGAAGATGACGTCACTCAGGCTTTTGTTATTGTTTTTGCCATCCGCGTTTGTGAGTTGTTCTCACTAAACTGTATTAACCAGACTATAAAAGATCATGGTTACACAGAGTTTGTGTGTTGGCCCGTTATACTTCCGGATGGCAATGTTGTGAACTCCATGGCCAAGCGCATTCTATCTATAGTCTGGTTCTCACTCAGTTTAGTGAGAATTACTCATAAAGCGGATGGAAAAAAAAAAAAAAAAACCAATAACAAAGAACTGAGTGACGTCAACTTCGTTCTATCTATAGATAGAATGCGCTTGGCCAAGGAGTTCACAACATTGCCATCCGGAAGTATAACTGGCCAACACACAAACTCTGTGTAACCATGAACTTTTATAGTCTGGTTAATACAGTTTAGTGAGAACAAATCACAAACGCGGATGGCAAAAACAATAACAAAGGCATGAGTGACGTCATCTTCGAACTATCTATATAATAATAGATGAAATAATATGCAAAGATAATATGTATTTTAGTAAAATGCTATCTCTACTCGTTGCTTCAATCGTATCATCACACAAAACTGTGCTACCTTAAACCAAACCTGCCTCCTTTAAAAAAAAATTAATTCTTAATTTTTAAGAGATAAAAATTGTAATCTCTGTAATTAACTTCAAAAATAAAGAAAATTTAGCCCACAAGAATGATCTAGATAACACTTCAAAATCCTTAACATTATGTAGTCTGGCATCAACTTGCCTTTTCATTAAGTTTTAATGACTTCGAGATGCTCGTGTAGTTCTGACATTGGAGCCGAAATTTCGTATTTCTACGACATTCTCGCAATAGTAGACACGTCTGCATAAACGTTTATAGTTTGTTGAGAACTAACCATCGAAGTGGCGGTCTAGAGACAATCGTGAAGAGAATAATGACGTCATTTTCATTCTTGCTATAATATATTATGATAGGAACATTAATGTTGAGGGTTAAAGACTTTTACGGGTGAACGGATCCTAAACACCGTGAAGATGCAGCGATAAAAGCGCTAAGACAAATGTTTTTACACAATCTTCTGTTAATTTCCTGATTCTCTTACTAAATCAAACTTCTAAGCTATATTGAGACTTTTAAAGATTCGCCACAAGGGGTTCCGATGGCTCGGTTGGTAGACCACTCGCTTCACACGCGAAGGGACCAAGATCGATATCCCGACTGCAGTCATGATTTTTTTCTGCCCCTACCACCACTCACCCTTGTCCACCCAGGAGAAATTGGGTAGCTAGTCATGTAAGATCTGGCAGAAAGTCTTTTGTGATAGACCACCGTCATATTCGTAGGATAACAAGAAATTGCTATTGTCCATTTCACGTTACAGAAACCGGGATGAACTCCGGCTGCATGACCCTAATGGCTGTGAATGACTGCTTAAGGATTCACCACATTGTCGTAATTAAAAAAAAAACACGGTTTTTAAATTTTGGCCACAGAACTCGTCCTTTGAATGTTGATCAAGTAGAATGACACACACCTTGTCAAAAACTCTCAAAGCTGGGACTTTGAGAAACGCTTTAAGGAAGTCCCAGATTTGAGAGTTTTTGATGTTTTGAAGCACATTTTAATCGATCGATAAGCTTCGGATAGGTCATTTTGGATAGACCATTAGCCTATCCCTAATACTTTCCGCCAGATCTAACAGACCAAGCCGGGTGGGCAGATGGATCAGAAAAAAATATCGGCTGTGACAGGTATCGATACCTATTTTTTTTTTATCATATGAAGCGATTGGACTGTAAGGGACCACCTTCGCCCCTTCCCCAGGGGCGGTTGGTCACATTGTATTTAAAGCGGCACAAATCCGAAATACAGAATCAAATTTTATTGGTCTAGTTAATTTAACTTAATTTGACCTACTTTGTATGTGTGTGTGTGTATGTGTGTGTGTGGAGGGCGGTATTGCAATTGTTTGCATATATGTGCGTGTATTTGTGTGTGCGTGTATGTGTGTGTGTGTGTGTGTGTGTGTTAGAATATTAACGAGACGTACTCACAAAAGAGCATCAATTATCTTGGACAAAACTTGTCTGGTAACTTTCACCTGTTCATTATAACGACTCACAGACGCAGCATGTCCTGTTTCCAACTGATTTCTTATATCTACAACGTTGAAAAGTTTATATTTAACAGCATCTGTGACATGGCTATTTGATTCAGAATGTTTCTTCAGTGCCTGAGAGATGTGCGCAATATCACTGAATCCTCCTGTTGTCCGTTATAGCATACATCACCAAAACTCAAGCAATAAAAACAATGAAGCGTTTTACGGCTTTCACTGGCAGTAAGCCATTCAACATTTTAAAAATAATCATTATTCAATCGGCGCTGTCTCCTCGGAGTGTTAGAAACTAAGTTAAAATTCACTGGTTTGTGTGGACCTAAATCTTTCACCACTATTTTCTCTTGAGGGGATAAGTGTCGGAATTGATTATCAATTAAAAAATCAACATGATTCATGATTGGTTACAAATTACAGAAATAACTTTTTAAAATAAAATGATTCAAGATAAAAACAGGTAGGTTTCATAAACAATGACAACAGCGATAATACTTTTCTCTGAATACTAACGACTAACGGTATGACAGACAACTTTAGAATAATAGAATTTAAAAATCCACATTTAATTCCAAACGCAAAGCACTTGTTAACTTCACACACAATCAGCGACATCTTTATAATTATACTATTATTAGTATTAGACAATGCACACAATACAAGTTGAGTAGGGAGTGTGCGGGGATGAAGGACTCCGTGGGGTCAGGGATTTTTATTTATAGTACCACGGGGCTCTTCTCGGTGCATACTTTGTTTACTGTTCTTTTTTATATTTAATATATATTTAAGCAAAACAAACAATGATAAAATATATATCTATTGCCATTCTCTTCATCCGTATATCTAAGTGAAGCAAAGCCTCTTCTTTCAGTGATAAAACTGATATGGTTTTAATTTATCCCAAGTAGGACCTCAGGGCGTGCATCGCTAGATTGGCCGTCTTGGCCTAATTATTTTAGCAGTGAAAGACAATAGTTAGTTGGGGAGGGAGGGTGGAGGGAGATTGGGGAGTAGTAACTAACTTTCTTCAAGGTACAACGGAGTAAAGGATAAGGACAGGACGGCCAAACGAAGACTGGCTCATATGAACAAAAAAAACTTCCCCACCACACCACACCCTCCGCTCATTGTCACCCGCGCAGGCAACGGGGGAAAGATGAAACGTGCCGATTTGACGCTACCTTCGCGGAGCGACGCACGAGTCATCAAATATTAAATTCAAAACAAAAAGCAGTATGTGCTAAATTTTTAATTTTATCAAAATTGTAAAATTGAAGTTTTTTGTTTGGTTGACATGCTAATCTACGGAAAATATAGGGCGGCACAAAACAACTTCGCTCTATTGACCGACCGCCAGTGCCCTTCCCCCTTTCTCTTTAACCCTCTCCTTACCAACCAAAGGAAAATCGTTACATTCATTACGATGCAACCATTAACATCACAAAATTAAAAGAAAATATTTTGTCCCTGCTATAAAAACTTGACACTGTAATTTAGAGCTCATTTTACAGAACAATATTATTATAGATTATAGAATTTATTTGTTGCTTTGCTCTTTGAATTACTTAATCTATTTTTGATTAGAGTGAGTGCAAAATTGTGGATAAAATTCCGAAAACCCGTTGGTAAGGAGAGGGTTAGCATTGATTGGGGGGGGGGGGGGGGGGGGGGGGGCAGACTGCAGAGGTAACGATCGGATTCCATATCAGTGACCGGGGGCACTGGGGAAACACTCTCAATTCATATCATAATTCTATTCAATTCAAATATATAATTTTCTTTTAAAACAAACTATAGCTGGCATGCTTAAACCCATACATTAACTAGATAACTGCCATACTCCGGAAAAAATTAAACAAACTCGGATTTCAAATTTTGGCTAGAAAATTCGTCCTCCCAATATCGATCGATTAAAATGATCCTCATCTTGGGAAAAAAAAAACTTGGGTCTTCAAACCTTGGATTTCATGAAGTCCCAGGTTTGAGAGGTTTTTTTTTCCAAGATGAGAGACATTTAAACGATTGATATTTGAAGGACGAGTTTTCTGGCCAAATTTTAAATACGTGTCTTTCTGGAACACGGCTGATAACTGATTAATCTAGAAAAGGAAAAAAAAAGAAATTTCCCTAATAAGGCTTTTTTTAGCTTTTGGCCGACAGTTTCTTAAAATGTGTCTCTTAGGCTTTATATGTACATTTTTATATTATTGGGGGTCCCGATAGCTCAGTTGGTAAAGCACTAGCTTCACAATAAAAGGGACCAAGATCGATCCGGGTGCAGTCGAGACTTTTTTTCTGACCCCCTATCCACCGAGCAGTGATTGGGTAGCTGAGTCCGTTAGATCTGGTGGAAAGTACTTTGCGATAGACTAGCATTTATCCAAAGGATAGCAAGCAATTGCTATTGTCCATTTCAAGCTATAGAAACCTGGAAAAACTCTGGCTCCATGAGACTAATGGCTCTAAAGGACTACTTTTAAGTATACTTTTGATAGAAATTATATGAAAATATTTTGTATAATAAGACTACAACATAATGCATAAACGGAAAGATTTCAATTCGTTCACTGCCTTCTTTTCCGAGCTGTGCATTATTCGGAAATTCATAATAATAAACTTGCGGCAGACTGTTTAATATCTCTTTATGCTATTTAATTTCCATATGCTGAAATGCAATTTTCCATTTCAATGGATGAATCTTATGAAAAAGCATAGAAAATGTTCAGTGAAGCGACAATTCTGGTCTAAAAGACAAACTATGAGACGGCCCAAGGACGGATATGGAACATTATATAAATACATCAATAATAATAATAATAATAATAATATATAATAATAATAATAATAATAATAATAATAATAATAACAATAATAATAATAATAATAATAATAATAATAATAATAATAATTATAATAATAATAATAATAATTATAATAATAATAATAATAATAATAATAATAATAATAATAATAATAATAATAATATTGATAATTCTACTAATAATAACAACAACAATAATAATATTATTATCATTATTATTATTATTATTATTATTATTATTATTATTATTATTATTATTATTATTATTATTATTATTATTATTATTATCATTATTATTATTGTTGTTGTTATTATTATTATTATTATTATTATTATTATTATTATTATTATTATTATTATTATTATTATTATTATTATTATCATTATTATTATTGTTGTTGTTATTATTATTATTATTACAAGTATCACACTACAACATTGAGATTCTGCACTGTGTTGTGATTTGAATAAAACGAACGAACAAATTACATATGTGACCAATGGCGTCAAACAGGTACGGTATGATTAATTCTGTAAGGGTGAATTAGATGCGGAAAGTTGAATCCAGAGTAAAAAAAAAAAATAATAATTTAAAAACAAAATGATTAAAAATTGAAACATTTTGTAAACGCATTACTAAATAAACAGATTAGGGAGCAGACACTGGTGTAAGAAAGAAATCTGAAAAGGTGTGTATGAATGTATATTTTAATATGTATTTTTTGTGACCTGTATTTTTTATATGTATAAAATCCAATCCCAAAATATTAGCCCGCCATGACTGGGACTGGCCTCGACCCTTTTTCTTTCTGCTTTGTCTGGAACTAATCCATACGAACTTTCAGATTTAGTAAATTAACACTCTATTCGTTGAATGTTGTGTTTTTTGAAGGTGCGAAAAGACAAACGTTTGAAATTTCTGTCCAATACACCTATGAATTTTATTGTTGGCGTTTGTTTCGATTAACGTTAACATAAGACTATTTTCAGACGATTGTTTGCATATTTCAATTGCATCACATGCATGCTCAGTTGTATTTTCATTGAAATCTAAATAAATATTCACACTGAACGTTCAGGCTGTCTAGACGACGCGATCGCCTTTCGTTTTATCTTACAAATTCGAATGCTAATATTGCTGTGTCGTTTTGAAATTTTCTACATTTGTATTGGTTGCTTAAAATGAAATTGTAAAGGAGCGTTAGGGGCCAACTTTTGATTATTAGATATTCTTATGCGTTCCAAACGTAGTACATAATGTATCTTCTCATGGAGAACTAATTCCATATTCTCTTGCTTGGAATCTAAGTGCTTACATTATTTCCTATATAATATATTGGTACTACGAGTACATTGACCTTAATAATGTCTTATGCTCCATCGACGTAAATCGGAAAAATCCTGTTAATATTCTCTTGAGTTTAACATTGAACGATTACAATGAACGGAATGACGTCCATATAAATACGGGGGTTTTTCAACTGTATGAGTATGTTTATTTTACCCGGTTGGTGTAATGGACGGAAACTGAGCGAGATTATACAGAACATCGTGTAGGTGACGATTTGACGGCAAGTTTTTCCGAGGAAATGACACCTATTATCCAGTTAATCGCCGTTCTCTGGAAAGACATGTATCTAAAAATTTGGCCGGAAAACTCGTCCTTCAAATATTAATCGATTTAAATCTTTTTGGCAAAAGCTTTCAAACCTAGGACGTCGCGAGGTTTTCCTTAAGACCCAGCTTTGACATTTTGTTTGATTTTTTTTTTCTGAGGGCCATTTAAATCGCTCGATATTTGAAGGACACGTTTACTGGCCAAATTTTCAAATACGTGACTTTTCAGATTACGACGACAGCTAACTGATTAATGGTTAGATTGGACAGCACTGGGGTGGAACGCGTGAGAAAGAAAATAAAATGGCAAAAGGACTAGACACGACATGACATTGAATGTAGATTGATTTTCTCCGACATTATAAAATGACTTGATCTATTATTAAATAATGAATGACATCAAGTTGCTAAAATAAACATATCTTACTCAATAATCTGTTTTTGTTGTTGTTGTTGTTGTTGTTGTTGTTGTTGTTGTTGCTGTTGGTGCAGGAGTTAAATAATATGGTGGAGAATTTTTTCACCAGTATAAATTGAACTTCACGTCTACATGTAACTTCATAATAATATAAGAATGAAAATCAAGATATTCCTTGAAGTCTTAATGGATTTTTATGAAAAATTCTTCTTTTAAAACACCCAAACAATAACCAAACAAATCCTGGTACTACCAGGTGCTGGATAAGAAAAAAATTCGAGGCCTGAGATAAGCGTTTCTAATCAATAGTTACATGAAGTTAACTGAAACGTATCAATGTATTTCAGTTCATTAGACTTAATGAAATTATTTTTAAAATCTAAATAAGAAATGGTTAGCGAGGTTTTCTAAATTCAGAAGATATGACATTTTCGGGAAACATGTAGAATATCAGGGTATGGTTTATATCTAGTGGTGTCGAAATTCTCATTATAAACAAAGCGAACGGTTTTATTGATCTGTTTCTTTGAATAGCAATAAATCTGGTCCGTTGAGTTTTAATGCTTTAGTTAAACGTTTTTTTCTATGATTAAATCACTTATCTATCAATTAAAATCATATTTGGAATACGATATAGGATTGCACCAGACTTTAGTTCAGTTGCACACTCCATTCAATCTCCCAAACAAACAAAAGAGATTGATCAATTACATGTCAAACATACAATACCAGAAGCATTGGCATTCCTCATGAAAGCAAAGACGCATGTTATAGTATATGTATGCAAAATAACAGCAATAAACACGTACGACAGAAAAGATGTACGACAACAACAACAACAAAAAGATACGAACAAACACTCAAACACACCCACCAGCACACTGACTTATAGTTATAACTAGCGTTATAGTAAGAGTAAATAAAATGATATGAAAATGCATGGGACCAAAGCGAACGAATATAATATTTTGCTCTAGAACACCCCACTCGTCACGCATCAAGGAGCACGCATGTTGTTTCGGGACAATCGACCTATTATTATCATATGGATCAGAATCTTGTCTCGACTCATTACATGTCCCAAATGGCGTTCTGTCTGGAACTACATAGATTGATAATGTAGCCATTTTATTGCCAAATGTATTGACATTTTGGTTCCATTTGTGACCAATCGCTTCAGAACGGGATGAAAGTATGATTGAATTTTGAGCATAGCCTATAACATTTTTGCATTTGTATAGCGCAATATCCACTAAACGCTTTACACGGGTTCCCTACCTCATGGTAGCATGATGCCAGTTAGGCGATATTACAATTTCTTCCGTTCCGACAGGGGCAGCGCTGTTATCGACAAGGTATTCATTTTACACCTGAAACAGACGATACTGTGATTAAAGAGCCTTTTCCAGAGCGGGGCTCATACCCAAGACTTACCGATCCAAAGACGAGTGTCATACCACAAGACCAAATAGCCGAATACAAAAAAAGAAAAAAAAAAAAAAAAAAAAAGAATTCAAAACGAAACAAACAAACAAAAACAAACAAACAAAACAAAAACGGTTTCATTGAGGAGATACGTGTTGTCTCTTAAGTTTCAAAACACTTAATTCCCCAATTCCGATTAGATATATTGACATTAAACCCAAACGCTATATTCTTATTCTTTTTTCGACATAATGACTGTTTGAGACGATCGCCCCCATTTTCCGATAAAACGAATAATGGCCATTTTTTATTGATCAGGGACATAAATCATTCACCATGACACAAGGTAAATGCGTAACAAATAGACGTCTAATGTATAAAAATATATACGACGTATTTTTAAAAAAAAACCCAACAAAATACCAAACACTGAACGTTTCGGACTCAAAACTCTTCTTCGGCCAATAAAACTAAAACAGTAGAAACGTTAATAAACCACTTTAACCAGTTTACTGCCGTGTCGAGAAAAACGAAACAACAACAACAACAAAAAACAACAACAACAAAAAAAAAAACAAAAACAAAAAAACAAAAACAAAACAAAACAAAAGAAAACATACAAAAACAAAATTTATATTTTAAAATGTGGCCATAAATCTCGTCCTTCAAATATTGATCGATTTAAATGTCCCTCATCTTGGTAAAAAAAAAAACCTTCTCAAACCTGGGACTTAACTGGTTTAATCAATTCAGACGGCCGTCATTACTTGTTAAAGTCCACATCTCCTAGCAGATTAAGTGTATTCACAAGGGAAATGCCTAGTAAGTAGACTATTAATATATATAATAATATTTATTATGATCCGAATTTTTGGGAATTCCTATGGTGTCTTTTGTGAATGGACTATCGTCATAATTCGGTGCCGTCCGGGGGAAATTTGCCTCTATCTATGTGACACTGGAGCATTTTTAAAAATCTCAGCTTTGTTGCTGTTATTGTACGTGTTACATTTTTGTAAAAGGAAATAATTGACACAAAACAAAACAATCTCTTTTTTTATCCTAAATTCAAAGGACAAAGTTATTTTAGTTGATGGTATCATAATGTTGGGAAAGGACAAGATGACAAAGGGTGAATTAGAGGTAAAATTATTACAAATATTGCAATTTGTTTTTTAACAGGGACAGCGCTACTACTACTACTACTACTACTACTACTACTACTACTACTACTACTACTACTACTACTACTACTACTACTACTACTACTATCAAAATGACGATGATGGTGATAATGAAGATAATGATGATATTAATATTAACAAACAGCAATAATGATGATGATGATGATGATGATGATGATGATGATGATGATGATGATGATGATGATGTTGATGATGATGATGATGATGATGATGATGATGATGCTGATAAGAATATAATAATAATAATAATAATAATAATCATAATAATAATAATAATAATAATAATAATAATAATAATAATATTAATAATAATAATAATAATAATAATAATAATAATAATAATAATAATAATAATAATAATAATAATAATAATAATAATAATAATAAAAATAATAATAAAAACTACAAGGAAGGAATACACAACTTTGTCATCGAGACACTTAACGATATTCATAATATATTATCGATTCTTTCGACAAAATGAAATGGATTTTTTCCCCTTTTATTTTCTATTTAGTTTGGTAATTATTCTATCTACTATCTCGTCACTTATTGACAAATGCGTGATTACTTCATTGTCAATGGAGAACGCTGCGGGATCGCAATGACACGAAAATCACAGGAGCCCTTATCACGCTCTGGCATCTATTTCCATGTCTTTGATCTGGAACAGTGGCTTGTGATTGAACAATAAAGGCTTTTCAATCAATGACACCGACGAACCGATTGATCCAACAATAATTGAGTCTACCGCCACACCAAATTATGGGACCATTAAGTAAGCAGACCTGCGTATTATGACGAGAAATTCGTAGAATGACGAAAATTTTGGCTCCAATTTTAGATCTTCATGAGCCGTCTCTAAGCCATTAAAACTTATTGAAAACGAAAGTTTATGCCAGACTACATTATTTAAAGAATTTTGAAGTGTTATTCAATATTTTTCAGGGTAAATCGTTGATATTTTATAGTTAATTATAGCGACTACAATATTTATCCTTTAAACATTTAGAATTTTTGAATTTTCAAGTAAGCAGATTTACCATTTTGATCCGAAAAAGTTTGCATGAAACAGTACTAGACAGAGCAAGAAAAAAAAATACTAGAAAAAAATAAAACAAACAGACAAAAACTATCCTCCAAAAACAGCCTTCCTGGACAGGGGATCAAACCTCAGGCCTCCTGATTACCGGTCAGACGTGCTATCATTACACCACAGAGGTCATCCGATAGTTGGGACGATTTGATGCCAACTGAAATGTGCCCAACATCTCAAAACGGTGGTATGTCGGGACGGCTTATACGATGAAAAATGAATTTAATTTCGTGATTAATAAATAGTAATGATAATATAGTAGTAATACTAATAACAACAAAAACAACAACAAAAATAATAATATTAATAATATTTTTAATAATGATGATAATATTATTATTAATGATAATAATAATAATAATAATAATAATAATAATAATAATAATAATAATAATAATGATGATGATGATGATGATGATGATGATGATGATGATGATGATGATGATGATGATGATGATGATGGTGATAATAATAATGATATAACGCATTTCAATATTACATAATACTTGTGATAGAAAGAAAGAGAAATAGGGAGAGACGGTGTGTGCATGTGTCTTTGTTTATGCGTGTGTGTGTGTGTGTGTGTGTGTGTGTGTGTGTGTGTGTGTGTGTGCGGGCGCGCATGTGTTTGTTAGATTCATGCATTTCTTCTTCTTGTTTTTTTTGCTTGCAAGAATACGGGGCTTTTGACTGATCTGTATTCGATGAATTGAACGAGAAATCAATCTGCTATCATCACGGGCGGTACTGCTATACAAACCTTCATCAGCTTCGTTAGAATTTCACGGTTGACCGACGTGAGATTACAAACGTGGATATATTTCCACACTCCATTTGGGTTCATATAAAAATAAATACAAAATCACACCTCTAACCAGTTACCTGCCGTACTCTGGAAAGACAAAGTATTTAATATTTGGCCAGAAAAGTCGTCCTTCAAATATCAATCGAATTAAATGATCTTCATCTTGGATAACAACTCCCAGTAATCGGACGTCGCAAGGTCCAAGGTTTGTGAGTTTTTGCCAAGACGAGTGTCATTTAAATCAATCGATATAATTAAAAAAATAAAATTCCCTTTATTCATTCATCTCCATTGGGAAATTTGTCTTTAGGTTCTATATTATAAGCCTGGAATAACCTAGGCGTCAGCCGCACAGCAGTGCCGCAAAGTGAGCTAGGGCGAAGTGATTTGCTCAAGGCCACACAACGTGGCGGGTGATCGAACTCGGTACCTTTTGTGTACGAAGCAAAGACCGTATCGCTGAGCCACGCTGTCCCATTTATTTGATAGTTAAAAAATAACGAGTTTTCTAGCCAAATTTTTAAATCCGTTTTTTTCCTGAGAACGATAGTTAAGTGGTTAGATGTTTTTTTTTTGGACGATTACGCACGTAAAAGTTTTCCTGACCACGGACCCCTTGTAAAGCGCTTTGAGCACATTTAGTGGATATTGTCTATGTAAAACTCAATTTTATTATTGTTATTTTATTTTATTATTAGTGGTATACATAAAGTATCGAATTAACATAAATACAACTTTTAAATGTTCGTGCAACTTAACAGTGCATGAAAAAGATCCTACTTTGATATGCACATCATGTGGCCCTGCAGCTCAGCGGTACGGCGTCTGCTCTTGTCAAAATTCAAGCAATGTTTAACCTGGTCAGTGGCCTCATAGGTGACAATGATCATGAAAAATTCTGGTCCTCATGTTATCTCGTTTGGTGACCAATATTGTAGGAGTGTCTTATTAGAAAGAGGACGCCCCGCAGGTGTCTTTCCTAATATATTTTTCCCATGAATTTATAAGATTATCGATTTATAATTCAATATATTAAACAATTAATCAATGAATATTGTATAATTTTACTATCATCATCATCATCATCATCATCATCATCATCATCATCATATCTATTATTATTATTATTATTATTATTATTATTGTTATTATTATTATTGTTATTGTTGTTGTTATTATTTGCTTTGCTTTATTATTGATTTTACCAATTTTGATTTGTTGATTGGAGAAATCATGTTCATGTATGAGTTATATTGGCAAT
>NC_088360.1:40511306-40531306 GCF_034508935.2 Berghia stephanieae
TTATTATTTCGGTGTGGTTCTGCTTGGGTGATTTGGGAAGGAAGTAAGCCTGGAAAGAAAAGACGGAGACATGCCTCTGCTATGTCACCGTACGCAACGTTATAAGTACATGGTATAAGTCTGTTGAAATAGATGTTTGGCCCGGATTAAGACGAGATTAACCTCTCTTACTCAGTTACACGGTTATAATGAATTGTCACAACACTAAGTCGTTCAGGAGAACCGGTGGTGTAACTAGCGGCTTGGTAGGTCCCATCACAGACTTGAGCTTTTGAGATTGAGCTTTTATATAGCGTAATATCCACTAAACGTGCTCAAAGCACTTTACAGGGGTCCCTGACAAACAACAACACGACATATATATCGAGACATGACGCCTGTCAATCCATTTTTTTTCCAAGACAGACAACGCTGTAAACGGCCAGGTACTCATTTTACACCTGAGTACGATGAGAGAATGTGAGTTAAGAGCCTTTTCCAAGGACTCACCTATATATGCGCCAAGCGAGGCTCGAACCCAGCACCTTCCGATCCGAAAGCGAGTGTCGTACCACAAGACGACATAGCCGCAGACTAGGCCTCTCACTAATCTGTGGGTCTCATCACGTTCGAGTCCCGCTCTGAGAAGCGTAAAATTGAGTCATTGGAGACGGCTCTTCACTCAAATTAAAATTTTCTAAATGTACTCCTGTGCATAGTGAGTAACTGGCCCTTGACATAGTTGTATCTGTCCCAAAGAAAATTATAATTGTATGTATCGCCTTGCAGGCGTCACATCTCGTCCTAGAAAGTAAGTGTTGATGCTGGCTGAGGACCCCTTGTATAATGCTTTGAGCACGTTTAGTGAATATTAGTGAATATAAATTATCAATCTTAAGTGGGGGTCCCGGTAGCTCAGTTGATACAGCTCTTGCTTCACAGGAAAAGAGACCAAGTTCGATCCCAGGTGACCCCCCTGTCCACCAATCAATGATTGGTTCGTTGGGTCTGTCAGATCGGATGGAAAGTACTTTGCAATCGACTGAAGTCATATCAAAAGAGTAGCAAAAACTACTATTGTCCGTTCAATGCTGTAAAAATCAGGACAAACTCCGACTCTATAGACCTAATGACTCTGGATGACTACTTGCTTTAACTGTATTAATCTCATTTTTTTTGGGGGGGGGGGGGGGGGGTTGGGGGGGGGGGGGGTGGTTTTATTATAACGAGACGGAGTTGTGTGTCGAATAGTAGACATTCTTTTATGCTTTATGTATTTACATTTTTAATCCTAATTTGGATTGACCGAAAGTGACCAACGTTTCAGGAAAATTGAGATGATAAATGGTATTTTGGAATTCAGTTCACCCATTAATATTTCATAAAAGGTACTAAGAAAAAGAAATCTTAATTGATTATAAAAACTTCAATTTTCCTGCATCGACTCCTAACCAAGTTATTATTATTATTATTATTATTATTATTATTATTATTATTATTATTATTATTATTTATTATTATTATTATTATTATTATTATTATTATTATTATTTTTATTATTATAAATAAAATTATTGTTATTATTATTATCATTATTCATCGTTATTAGTATTATCATTACCATCACGATTACTGCTACAGTCATCATCATTATCATGAGTAATATTATAACATCATAAACAAAATCATCGCCAGCGTCAATATCAATTTTGTGAGAAAAAAAATTATTATCCCCCCCCCCCCTACCCGACCTCTATCTTAAAATGAAGAAGAAAAAAATAAACCAATAACAAACCAATTCGCTTTTGCTTTCTTAATTTCTTTTATAACCCAAAAAGCCTCATCTGACACTCTTTCATCACCTCTCTAGAAAAAAAAAATTTATTGCCACGCCATCTGTTGTAGCCTAGTTGTAGTGAAACACAATGTAATCACTACGGAAAATAAACAATCAAGAGAATTGCAGCTTGACCTATAAATCGTCGGTAGCCTTTGGCCATCCATTGCAAATGAAATTCTGTAAAAGGAAAAATAAGAAAAAAGAAGAGAAAAGACAGAATACAATGATCCAACGATCGATGACTCTTCATAAGGAAAACTTCATTCTGCTGCACTCTAGAAATACCCATATGTATTTTAAAATTTGGCCAGAAAACTCGTCCTTCAAATATCGATCGATTTAAATTCTTCGCGAAGTCCCTGGTTTGAGAGTTTTATTTTTTAAATTTTTTTGTTTGGCCAAGATTAGGGTCATTTAAATCGATCGATATTTGATAGTTTTCTGGCCAAATTTTAGAATATGGGTTTTTCCAGAGTAAGGTTGCATTGCCATTTTAGCCAGAAAACTATTACTTCACATAGCGTTATAAATTAAGATGAATATCTCATTTCTTGAAAAACAAAAGTATTAACACCGGAAGAGGGAAAGAGGAAGAGGGATATATATAGATAGATAGATATATATATATATATATATATATATATATATATATATATATATATATATATATATATTATTTTTAAAAATATTTACCACAATGTTTGAGACAGTCTACATTAATGTTTCAGGCTTAATTTGCCATCGTCAGGACTGAGTTGTTTTGTTGACTGTTGTTGTTTCTTGAAGTGGTTCCGGTTTAAAGTTAATTAACAAGAATTTCCGCCGATGTGGACACGTTCCGTACATCTCACTTTTCGTGTTGAGTGTGGCTTCATGAGGGTGTTTGATTATAGTATATTTCTCTTCCAGGCATAAGCTACATTGTTTTGATGTTGGTGTGTATCCTGTTGCTTTAGATAAAATTTTCCATGAAATGTTGTGGTCTAGTTTGTTGTCTTTTAATTTCCAAATATGTTCGCTGAGTTTTGTGGATGTTTTTACCCTCATGAAGCCACACTCAACACGAAAAGTGAGATGTACGGAACGTGTCCACATCGGCGGAAATTCTTGTTAATTAACTTTAAACCGGAACCACTTCAAGAAACAACAACAGTCAACAAAACAACTCAGTCCTGACGATGGCAAATTAAGCCTGAAACATTAATGTAGACTGTCTCAAACATTGTGGTAAATATTTAAAAAAATAATAATTCGCTCCATTACTACATGTCGAGCACTTTTCGTACCATATTTGTATCAAACACGATTCAATATATATATATATATATATATATATATATATATATATAGATAGATAGATAGATAGATAGATAGATAGATAGATGGAGAGAGAGAGAGAGAGAGAGAGAAAGAGAGAGAGAGAGAGATAGACAGATAGTTAGAGATACATACAGATATACAGATAGATAGATAGATAGATAGATAGATAGATAGATAGATAGATAGACAGACAGATAGATAGATAGATAGATAGATAGATAGATAGATAGATAGATAGATAGATAGATAGATAGACAGATAGAGAGATAGATAGTAAATAAAAAAATAGATAGATAGACAGAAATATAGACAGACAGATATATAGATATATAGATAGTATATAAATAAATAGATAGATAGATAGATATATAGATAGGTATATAGATAGATGGATAGATAAATAGAAGACTCAATGTTTAAGGCGTTTTAACAAGCACATGCCTAATCAATCTACATAATATATTGTGACGAGCGATTTTCTTTCACTGCGTGTTTCTTTATCATTCGTCAGCGTCTCGGTTCAAAACCACTTCAAACCTAGTGGACGAGACATACATATTTGCCAAGGCAGATTAACACCTCAAGTAAGATAATCAAAACATGGACAGCCTTTCTCCAATAAAGCTCCAAATCTTTCTAACGGAAATTCTGGTCGTTAGGTGGGAAACATTTCCATTGTATAACGGAACATTCACTTTCAGCTTAAGGCTTATTTACCTGTTCAAATTGTCTGCCATTGTATTCATGCCACCTGCTAATTACCTTTTCCAAACAAGTCGCCATCGTGCATATGCCCTGAGGTCCTTGTCTCGTTCAAGAGTCGCTTAATTGCAATTACTGTTCTTGTCTCTCCGGCAATTCTCCGTTATTCTTTCTTACCAAAGCATCTGGATATCATTGGCTATCTAAAACAGGAAGATTCTTCGGATTGGCTATTCCCATAATTCAGACGCTCTTTTCCATTTCATAAAACCAAATTCATCTAGGAATCTTATCACACACACGCTAAGAAGCCCACGAGAAAAGAGCTATCTCTCCAATTTTAAACTTGTAAAAGTTTGTCTATCTCGGCTGGAGGTAAAATGAATTATTGGTTAACATTCAAAGTTGAACGAGATATTGCTGTGAATTCAATTTAATCTATTATTAATATTATAGTTTGTGTATATATTTTAATTGTGCTATTCCATGGATGTTCGTAAGTTGGAATACCTGTACAAAACTATATCTATATGTATCTTATTCTATAGTTAACAGTTGTTTATGATCAATGTTATTATTTCATTTATATTCAATATGCATATTGCTTGAATGTCTGTACCCCACCGCCAATCGCCGGCCACACATCATAACCTCAATTATAATTAATAAAAATAAATAAAGAAATACCAGGGACACAACCCTGTTAAATTCTCATCATGTAAGATAGCTCGACTGTCAGTTGATGTTTAAACAATATACTAACTCCCATTATCATGAAGTTACTGCTTCTCCTTGCCTTTGTCGGCAAATAAAGGCTATTATGATGTGTCGCTCAAGGACGATTCGGTGGCGAAAGACAAACTCGATTGGCTCTAAGACCTTGTTGTTTTAACTCTTAAATTGAAGGTCCTTGTCCTGATCCTGATTCCTGGCCATTTTCCTGGTCCTTTTCCGTGTCGTTGGAGCACCCAGTTGTGCCGAATCCCTGCATCCCAGTCCTTGAACAGCGGTAAACCCTGATGTCAGCCTAACTACAACACACTGTTGTGATGTCCAGAAAACTCTGCAAAGCAGGCGCCAACCCTGGAACTAGCTGATACATTTGCCTCAGTCAAGCAAGCCGACGGGATAAAGATAAGCCAAACGGGCTTATACCATTTTCAAATGTATTTTCCACGGACACATATGATTATATCAAAGCAAACAAATAAATATATAATAGATTAGATCCACTCAATTAGAGCTATTCTTCCTGATATCAAATAAATACTTATTCTTCTATCTTTTCCTGTAACAATCTAATTAAACTTTATGTATAGAATTGTTATTAGTGCATTGGGCGTTACTATTGTCTTGACTCACTTGTTATTAATACACTTAAGTTATAAGGGACCCTAAGGCAATTCTTGATCTCCCCTAGATTAAACCTGAGCCGTTTGTGATATAGGTTGAGTGGTGCAGCTGGTAACGAGAGCCATAGCGCGCGTACTAGTTCGAATCCAGACCATTGAGCTATCGGTTGGACTCGATCCCACAAATTAACACACGCAATCCGCCACAAAATGGGGGCTCGTCCGGGATTATGAATCTTTAATATAATATAATATGTGAGTCATTAATTTAGATATAATATTTAAACACCCATTATTTACTTCTGCTACTATCTCAATTTAACAATAGCATTCTATTACATTGGGGGCTCGTAAATATATCTACCTTAAATCAAACCAATCAATAAATCATTTGATTAATTAATTACAAATATCATAGGGAAGAAATCTTATTTATTATTGAAAAGTCACTGTGGTTACATTTGAAATTGGAACATGCCCATTTTTCTATATTTTCACTAATCTATAATTAGTTTACTAACACTGATTTATGATTATGATTATGACAACCATGTTAATTTAATTATGCATAGTTAGGCAACGTAATTTTAAAGCAGTTTACAAAACATAAATTGTTATTTCATTGCCACTTTTTTATGCCATTGTTGCCATAAATTCTGGACCTTCAGCCGAGAATACCCCCCCCCTTCCGAGAATACCCCCCCCCCCTTCAAAAATTAAGTTAAACAAATCTTAATTAAAAATTACAGTCACTCTAACTTCAAGTTAGGTCACCTTGCAAGTTGTTGTTTACACGTGTAACGGTAAATAGTATTATCTCTCTATTGACACGAGCACGCCAAATTTAGCCCAAGGCAATAACTACTCTTTCTAAGTATTGTGTCACTGTGTGTGTCATATATTGAAATTTGGCTTAGCGAAACCTAGCACTTTTCAACAGTGTGTTGTGACTTACTTCACTGTTGTCTTCATTCATATTTAACCCTTCTATTTGTTTACTTTCTGCTCTACTCCTCCTTCCACCTATCGCATCATTCTCATTCACCTTCTGCAGTTGTTCAATCTGTAATTAATCAGCCATGGCTACTGGCGTTACAATTAGACGCGAGTTTATCCAGTTAGGAAAAGAATTAGGCCTATCAGGTGAACAGTTATCCGCCTACGTGACGGAGAACGCAGAGAGGGAGATTGCCAGACTGGAAGGAGAGGAAAAGAGGAAACATGAACATGAATATTCTTTGAAAGAGCTCAGAAACAAGGAGCTGGAAATGGATCTGGAGACGGAACGCGAGCGCACCCGCCAAAAAGAAATTGAAATATCTTTAACAAGAGACATGGCAGAAAACAGACTCTCTACCCATAGCCCCATTCCATCTAGTCAGAGCAATGGGAGCATTGATAAAGTAATGTCGTTCCCGGTAGAAACTTTCAACCCACACATTGAAGGGATTGATCAATGGTTAACGCGATTCCAGGAGTTAGCGATCTCATATGATCTTCCGGAGGACAAATGGGCACTCAAAGCGTCTCAGCATCTCAAGGGCAAAGCCTATGATGTTTACTCTCGCCTGACACAGGACAACAAAAATAACTTTCAGGAGCTAAAGTCATCCCTACTGAGACACTTTGATGTCAGCGCAGAATCATATCGTAGAAGATTCCGAACATTAAAGAAGGACAGACATGAAACATACCACCAGTTGGCAGATCACCTACAACTCAGCCTCCAACAATGGTTGAAACTATCTGGCAACCCAGACACCTATGAGGGATTAAACCAGCTTATCATGGTGGAACAGCTGAGAGATGCAATGCCCCTGGATGTCCGTCGTTTTGTCGATGAGCAAGGCGCTCATAAACTGGACGATATAGTAACATGTGCTGACCGGTTTGCGACAGCGCAAGAAAATCACCTCACCGAAAAGAGACAACACCAGATTCAGAAACCGCCCACCTCATATGAAGAAAGAACCAAATTTCCGTCACCGTATGAAAAGAAGAATAACAATAACCAATACCAAAGAAGTAACACAACACAACACAAACAACACCTATATTGCAAGAACTGTAATATGAAGGGACATGCAACAGAGGAATGCCGTCGCGATAACAAGCGTAACGGTCATCAGAAAGGGAAACCGGTCAGTGCCAACGTAGGACGCACTTCTGACGATCACCCTCTAAAAACAAAAGAACCGTCGGATCACCCTCCAGTCGTTGACACAGTCAAAGTGAATGGGAAGGATGTGACCGTTCTCTACGACACGGGATTAGATTTTCACGCGGTCGTAGCACGCGACCTGGTTCGGCCAGACCAGTTCACGGACGAAATTATCAAGATTCAGTGCGCTACTAAAGACACCCCACCTCTGTCACTTCCGATAGCCAATATCGAAATTTCCTCTCCCTACGTAGTAGGAACAATACCTGCTGGAGTTTTAGACGCCCCTACTCACCCTCTCATCCTTGGATGCAAATATGTATTTCTTGGAACGCCGAAGCACCCAGTTCACGCTTGTCCCATGCAGACAAGGGCACAGGTTCAACATGATTTACCAACTCTATTACCAAATCCAGGACCAAAAGAAATTAAAAAGGCTCAAGCCGAGGATACTACGCTAGCGCGCTGCTTCGCCAAAGTGACGGAAAAAGGCGATATACCGAGAAAAAAAGGGTTTGTAATCCAAAGTGGACTACTATATCGAGTTGCCTGTCAAGACCGCCTTCAGCTTGTCGTGCCAGCCACTCATCGTCGACAGATTATGGAAATGGGACACAATATTCCGTTTAGTGGACACATGGGAACAGCAGCCACATCAGATCGCATCTCAACTCACTATTATTGGCCCGGCATCACTGAAGACATTAAGCGTTTCGTCAAATCCTGTCCCATCTGCCAGCGGAAATCTGCTCGGACCTACACAGTCCCAGTGACCTTAGGCGAGATGCCAATTGTAGGCACTCCTTTTGAACGCGTTGCCGCTGATATAGTCGGACCATTCCCTTTAACAAAAAAGAGAAACTGTACATACTGACCCTCGTGGACACATGCACTATGTGGGCCGAGGCGACACCGCTACCGCGCATAGACTCAAAGACAGTGGCCGACGCTTTTATAGGCATATTTTCACGACTCGGATTCCCGAAACAAATATTGACGGATAATGGGTCTCAGTTCTGTGGCAAACTTATGTAAGATGTCTATCGCCTACTCCACACTGAGCACCTGACCACCTCTGTCTATCATCCGCAGAGCAACGGACAAGTGGAACGGTTTAATGGAACACTAATTTCAATGTTAAAAAAGTTAGTGAAAGACAGGCCGGAAACATGGGATACCTTCGTCGCCCCAGCCCTCTATGCTTACCGAGAGGTTCCACATACCTCTACGGGCTTTCCTCCAGCAACCCTACTCTTCGGACGACCCATTGCAGGACCCCTTGAGGCGCTAAAAAAGCTTTGGACAGAAGATGACGTGGATGAAACGGTCAAAAATGCCTCCCAGTACGTTAATGACCTGAAAGACAGACTAACCACAAGCTGGTCAATCGCCGCTTCCACCCTCAGAGAGGCACGGAAAAAGCAGGCGAAATATTATAATAAAAAAGCAAGGGACCGCGAACTACAGGAAGGAGATAAAGCTCTGCTCTTACTTCCAAGCGGAACCCACAAGCTGCAGATCCAATGGCAAGGCCCTTATACCATCATTAAGAAGAAGTCAAGGACAAATTATGTCGTAAATGTGGATGGAAAGGAAAAAACATACCACATTAACTTACTCAAAAAATTGTCGACAGACCTCCCTCCTCTCACCTCATGGTCATGATGGTGGCAGAGGAAATTCCCGCCACGGAGCACTTGGCACCAGACCTACCGTTGGTCGGACAGGAGACACACACAGATGTCGCCATCAACCAAGAGCTGTCGGAGACGCAACGATACGAGTTGCAAGACATTTTAATTCAACACTCACCCACTCTGACAGACAAACCAGGACGGACCAACATCGTAAATTTTGACATGACCTTAATTGACCACAAGCCTATACGATGTAAGCCCTACCCAGTCCCTATAGCAAAGGAGACAGTAATCGAGGAAGAAATTCAGGCCATGTTAAAAGCTGGCATAATATCGAAATCCGATTCGCCATACAGCGCTCCTCTAGTACTGGTTCGCAAGCCTAGTGGAGAACACCGTGTCTGCGTGGACTTCCGGAAGCTCAACGCCGTCACTCAATTTCAACCTCAGCCCTTACCAAACACGGCACGAATGTTTTCTCGCCTTAGCAAAGCCAAATATTTTTCTAAGGTGGATTTATCCCGTGGGTTCCATCAGATAGCAATTCCGGAACATCTGAGGCCATACCTTGCTTTCAGTACACACCAAGGCCACTACCACTACAATGTTATGCCATTTGGACTACATAACGCGCCAAGTATATTTTCAAAAATGATGATTGAGTTGTTGCAACCGCTTGTCAAACGTCACAACATAGTTCATTTCATGGACGATCTACTCATAGCCTCAGAGGACTGGCCACAACATTTGGAAACTCTCAATGCTCTCTTGGAACGCCTAAAGGAGACCGGGCTCACAGCACGCCCGACAAAATGTAAGTTGGGGTATCGCAACTTAGAATTTTTAGGACACGAGCTGCAACAGGGAACAGTTACGCCCGAATTGAAAAATGTGGAAAAACTTAGAAATGCACCACAACCAACCACAAAAAAAGACGTGAGGTCATTCCTTGGACTTTGTGGCTTTTATCAGTCCTACATAAAAAATTTCAACTCTCTTGCCGCGCCTCTATCGGGTCTGACCCATAAATCACGGCCCGATAAATTACAATGGACCCCACAATGCGAAAACGCTTTCAACGCTCTTAAAAGGATCCTGACGTCACGACCCGTACTGCGCTTACCTGACCCCAACAAACCTTTCATTCTGAGGACAGACGCAAGTAAAATTGGAATAGGCGCATCGTTACTTCAACCTGACCTCGATGACCCTACAGTCCTACACCCTGTTGCTTACGCAAGTAGAAAATTATCGCCTGCGGAACAAAGATACTCAACAGTGGAGCAGGAATGTCTTGCCCTGGTATGGGCCATACAAAAATACCAAATATACCTTTATGGACGTCACTTCACTGTTCAATGCGACAATCAGCCACTTCTATTTCTGGCCACAGCTCAACAATTAAACGCTAAACTCATGCGTTGGTCGCTAATACTACAGCAATTTTCGTTCCATGTGGAATTCATCAAAGGCACTGATAACCATGGAGCCGACTTCTTAAGTCGCCATCCGGTATCCGATGACGCCACAACAGCATAACCGTACTTCCAGTACTATCTTATTGTCCACGTTTCTCAGATGATTTTAAACTAGACTTAATTTTAATCTCACAAGGAGATTTTTCAAGAGGGGGAGAATGTGACGAGCGATTTTCTTTCACTGCGTGTTTCTTTATCATTCGTCAGCGTCTCGGTTCAAAACCACTTCAAACCTAGTGGACGAGACATACATATTTGCCAAGGCAGATTAACACCTCAAGTAAGATAATCAAAACATGGACAGCCTTTCTCCAATAAAGCTCCAAATCTTTCTAACGGAAATTCTGGTCGTTAGGTGGGAAACATTTCCATTGTATAACGGAACATTCACTTTCAGCTTAAGGCTTATTTACCTGTTCAAATTGTCTGCCCATTGTATTCATGCCACCTGCTAATTACCTTTTCCAAACAAGTCGCCATCGTGCATATGCCCTGAGGTCCTTGTCTCGTTCAAGAGTCGCTTAATTGCAATTACTGTTCTTGTCTCTCCGGCAATTCTCCGTTATTCTTTCTTACCAAAGCATCTGGATATCATTGGCTATCTAAAACAGGAAGATTCTTCGGATTGGCTATTCCCATAATTCAGACGCTCTTTTCCATTTCATAAAACCAAATTCATCTAGGAATCTTATCACACACACGCTAAGAAGCCCACGAGAAAAGAGCTATCTCTCCAATTTCAAACTTGTAAAAGTTTGTCTATCTCGGCTGGAGGTAAAATGAATTATTGGTTAACATTCAAAGTTGAACGAGATATTACTGTGAATTCAATTTAATCTATTATTAATATTATAGTTTGTGATATATATTTTAATTGTGCTATTCCATGGATGTTCGTAAGTTGGAATACCTGTACAAAACTATATCTATATGTATCTTATTCTATAGTTAACAGTTGTTTATGATCAATGTTATTATTTCATTTATATTCAATATGCATATTGCTTGAATGTCTGTACCCCACCGCCAATCGCCGGCCACACATCATAACCTCAATTATAATTAATAAAAATAAATAAAGAAATACCAGGGACACAACCCTGTTAAATTCTCATCATGTAAGATAGCTCGACTGTCAGTTGATGTTTAAACAATATACTAACTCCCATTATCATGAAGTTACTGCTTCTCCTTGCCTTTGTCGCCAAATAAAGGCTATTATGATGTGTCGCTCAAGGACGATTCGGTGGCGAAAGACAAACTCGATTGGCTCTAAGACCTTGTTGTTTTAACTCTTAAATTGAAGGTCCTTGTCCTGATCCTGATTCCTGGCCATTTTCCTGGTCCTTTTCCGTGTCGTTGGAGCACCCAGTTGTGCCGAATCCCTGCATCCCAGTCCTTGAACAGCGGTAAACCCCTGATGTCAGCCTAACTACAACACACTGTTGTGATGTCCAGAAAACTCTGCAAAGCAGGCGCCAACCCTGGAACTAGCTGATACATTTGCCTCAGTCAAGCAAGCCGACGGATAAAGATAAGCCAAACGGGCTTATACCATTTTCAAATGTATTTTCCACGGACACATATGATTATATCAAAGCAAACAAATAAATATATAATAGATTAGATCCACTCAATTAGAGCTATTCTTCCTGATATCAAATAAATACTTATTCTTCTATCTTTTCCTGTAACAATCTAATTAAACTTTATGTATAGAATTGTTATTAGTGCATTGGGCGTTACTATTGTCTTGACTCACTTGTTATTAATACACTTAAGTTATAAGGGACCCTAAGGCAATTCTTGACCTCCCCTAGATTAAACCTGAGCCGTTTGTGATATAGGTTGAGTGGTGCAGCTGGTAACGAGAGCCATAGCGCGCGTACTAGTTCGAATCCAGACCATTGAGCTATCGGTTGGACTCGATCCCACAAATTAACACACGCAACCCGCCACATATATGATAAAGGCTTTATGGAAAAAAATGAGATAATTGTTTATTGTAGTTGTGCAGCTCCATTATACAGCCGAAGTCCCAATTTAAATTTTTTACAAAGGTGAAGGTCATTCTAATCGATCAGTCTTTGTAGGACGACCTTTCTGGCCAAAATTTTACACATGTTTTTCCCAGAGGACAGTAGTATAATTGGTAGCCCATCCGAGTTTCTGACGTTTGAGAGCTATTCTGCTGGTCGGGTTGGGTGAAAAGAAAAGTCTCCGAATGGATTTATGAAAGGGGGAATGGAGAATGAGAAAAGATAGATAGATTGATAAAAATAGGAAGAAGGATGGAGAGAGAGAGAGAGAGAGAGAGAGAGAGAGAGAGAGATAGATCGAGAGAGAGAGAGAGTGAGTGAGAGATAGAGAGGGAGAGAGGAGAGAGAGAGAGAGAGAGCGAGAGAGAGAGCGAGAGAGAGAGAGAAAGAGAGGAGAGGGGGGGGGCCTGGATAGAACAAAACAAAAAATAGACAGACAGAGAAATAGACAGAAGAGAGTAGCGAGATAGATAGATACATAGAGAGAGAGAGAGAGAGAGAGAGAGAGAGAGAGAGAGAGAGGGAAGAGAGAGGAGAGACACACACACAGAGAGAGAGAGAGAGAGAGAGAGAGAGGGGGAGAGTGAGAGAGAAGAAAGAGAAAGCGGATTATGGAAGAGAATGTTCTTTATCATTAAGAAGCTTAAAGAAAAAGAACTTCCTCCCTGTGATCTGCTCACGGTGACAGGACACCCCACATCGCTGGGCGCCTTCTGTATCTTTCAGCAATCCTTTTTTCTTCGCATCTTAATTACAACGACTCCTGTTCGAAGCGCCGAGCTGATGGAGCGGTGCTTAGGTTCCTTCCCCATTGAATTGGAATGTTCAGGTTCAAACTAGGCAATCAGTAGATACTGGGTTAAAATCTAAGCGGAAACTAGAGATAGTTAGATAGATAGATAGATAGATAGATAGATAGATAGATAGATAGATAGATAGATAGATACTCGTAGATAGATAGATAGATAGAGATATACAGACACAGAAAGAGAACGAGAGAGAGACAAAGGGAGAGAGAAAGAGAGAAAGAAAGAGACAGAAAGGCAGAGAGAAAGAAAGAGATAGATAGATAGATAGATAGATGGATAGAAAGAGAAAGAGAGATAAATAGATAGATAGATAGATAGATAGATAGAGAGAGAGAGAGAGAGAGAGAGAGAGAGAGAGAGAGAGAGAGAGAATGATTTTGACGAAGTAATAAAGTCAACCTAAGTGTCATCATTGTACAAGATGATACTTAAAGATGAGGGAGGGAGGGGCAGATAAATTCATCGATGAAAGAGGTAAATCTTGATATATAGATATATGTATACAGTTCTATGTTGTAGTTTATTATAAGTGAATTGGAAAAACGAAGGATAAGAGATAGAGAGAAAAAAAGATAGATGGACGAATATATTATAAGGTAGATACATCGATAGATGAAATGAGAAAGCACAGACAGATAGATAGAATGATGTATAAATAGATAGATAAATAGACAGATATATAAAATGATACATTTATAGATAGATAGGTAGATAGATAGATAGATAGGCAAGATATGTAGATAGATAGATAGATGGATACTTATATAGCTATATAGAATGGTTGATAGATATAGAGATAAATAGATAAATAGATACGTAGATAGATAGATAGATAGATAGATAGATAGATAGATAGATAGAAGGTATATCAAATATATAACAGTGATATCAAATTGATATATTTCAGACTGTGTCAAGAGAGTCATAAAATGAGGGGTAATGAAATAACTAGTCGGAACAAATCGATATCAGTTTAACCTCACTCAAACATTACTGCTTTATCCTTGTCTTATCTGGGAAATGAGTCTTAACGAAATGCCGCATTTATATAGCGCCCATTTACTTTATGGTTGTTTTGTTATTATTGTAGATGTAGTTGTTGTGGTTGATCTTCTTCTTCTTCTTCTTCTTCTTCTTCTTCTTCTTCTTCTTCTTCTTCTTCTTCTTCTTCTTCTTCTTCTTCTTCTTCTTCTTCTTCTTCTTCTTCTTCTTCTTCTTCTTCTTCTTCTTCTTCTTCTTCTTCTTCATAAAAATAATATACTCAGACAGACCATATGAATTTGTTACTGTCGATGTATATTTAAAAAGCCCAAAATGTATTTCATAATAAAACATGAATAAATGAAAATGTAAATAAATGAATATAATATAAATACATAAAGAGGGTCTTTTTTATAAATGATGTAAGCATATTATACTTATCTGTATTTCAATGCTTATATCTTAATATACATAGAAAAACTATAATGATAAAGTGCAAAGCTATGTTGAAATAACATACAAAACCACAAAAAAAAAACGAAAAGAAACAAAAAAAAACAAAAAAAAAACAAACAAACAAATAAAAAACAAACAAAACGATACAAAAACATAAACAAAGAAACAAACAAATTGGATGATCTGATGTTATGATTTCTTACTGATATACGTGTCTGACACTGTATCATTCACACCGTTTCACATGTTCATCTAGGCGTACTGGAATCTTTCCGCCGTATATCTGGATTTAACGTGTGATTTAATGATTATTTTTTTTTTTACTGTTTTCCTTATTGCCTTAAGAAAGGCTTTGAGCACGAAATGTTCGGCGATTCGCAATTTATTCTTTTCTTGTTTTTTAAACAATGTTGTTTTATTCAATTTTGTATTCTGCGTCAACTCCCATTATTGCTTCTTCCCCCCCCCCCCCCCCCCTCTCTCTCTCTCTCTCTCTCTCTCTCTCTCTCTCTCTCTCTCTCTCTCACAGTCACAAAGAGAGATCGCACGGAACGTAACCTTGTCCAGTAATTTATATCCCAGATGATCCCAACATCAAAGCACTACTGATATTAACAGAGATCCTTATATTATTCTCACAGATGTCTGTAACTCCGACCTCACTCATCTAATGAGTCAAGTCTTGATCTCTCTGCCTCCTGATTATTGAGATCCAACTTTTGTAATCAATCTCGGTTAAAAATCGGTTACATAGTGAGCAGTTTTGCTGAACCAGTTAACTTCCGTGCTTCGCGAAGTCCAGGTTTCAGAGTTTATGTTATTGGTCTTCTAAATGTACAGTCCTGTCGTAATAAAACAGAAGAACTGAATGATTTATTAACCTAGAATAACTTTGACATACTATTTATAGTAGAGATATGGTTCTCACAGTCTGGAGACGACCCAATTGCAAAGGCAATGACACACCCTGCGTACCAATTTAGATCGTATCCAAGGAAAGATCAGCAAGGGGGTGGCATTGGTGTATTTTATCAAACAAAATGAAAAAATTAAAACAAAACGATCGATATTTGAAGGACGATTTTTCTTTTGCCAAATTTTTAAATACGAGTTTTTTTTTCTTCCAGAGTAGCCCTATGGCTGTTAACTGGTCAAAAAAGAGCAAAATACATGAGCTTTAGTGTATTGCAATATCCACAAAGCATTCTACAATCTAACAAATGACATAATAAGTCATGTGGAATGGAAACGACGATTTGTGCGGCTATCTGGTCTTGTGGTAAGACGCTCGCTTTCGGATTGGACGGTCTTGGGTACGAGCCTCGCGCGCTCGGCGCATAGTTGAGTCCTTGGAAAAGGCTCTTTACTCACATTCTCTCATCGTACTCAGGTGTCACTGTCCGAAAAAAAAATGTAATATCGCCTCATGTCATGTCCCGTCCTACATGTTTGGTGTTGCTGTTGGCCAGGGACCCTTGTAAAGCGCTTTGAGCACGTTTAGTGGATATTGCGCTATATACAAGCTCAAATTTCTATATAAAAGCTCAAAATTAAGGAAGACATATTTGATTAAATCAAATTAAAGCCTCCATTCCATTTGAATATTGTTATTTATTTCTTCGAGCTTCAGGCAGCAACATTTACATTGTGCAATCTGGCAAAAAACAAAAAAACAATTCCTGTTTTCCTTGATCAAGAAACTTGGCCAGCATTGCGGGTGACACTTTGGTTTGTTCAGACTTTTTATGAGAAAGATTTTTAAAATTTGAAATATCTTTTTAAGATAATTATTACTTAAGATAATCAAAATGGTTGAAGGCACTCCGAGACAGATAACGCCCTATTCAGAAGTAGCAAGCAATTATCTCTTTCATTTTCATATTATAGAAACAGGGACAGTTTCCGAATCCATAGGCCTGATTGCCTTGACCTAAACGAATTAAATTTACAATACAAATAATTCATTATTATTTCACTCTGACCCTAGCAGCTATGTTAAAAGAATCCAACAGCCTTGACAAAGAATTTTATACCAAATCTCAAATTTCAACTGGAATGTAACAATGGCCTAGGACAACCAGCGAATTGAACTCGATGTCACTTTGGACGGTTCTTGATCCTTTTTATTTGGATAAAGATAATCATCATAATTTTTAAAATTTGTTTATTATAACATTTTTACTGCCAAATATGTTGATCCTAGCTATAAATAATTAATATATAGATTGAGATTGGTAAATAAATTCATGTTTATGAGCAAATGAGTCAACGAGGTTTTTAAAGTATGACGAATAAATTAGAAGGTAAATAAATATTCAATAAAACGGTTTTTAAATAAATTAAATACAAAGGGAATTGAAGGATAATGCTTGACGTAGTACTTTGACTATGACCAACTTGTCCATAAGTCCACATAATGTTTTCACATACCATTTCGCCAATGAAGGAGAACGGAATCGTTATTTAACCCTTTAACAGCTACATCCCGTTTCTTTTCAATCATAATTTCGACCATTATTATGTTCACAATATCATTTCAAGAGTTATATTGATTATAGTGTTACGTTGTTTCTGAAAAAATCTGGCAAGTCGAGTGCGTATTGGGGGGGGGGGGGGGGGGGGGGGGGGGGGGTATAGACGTACACGGCATGTAAAGCGTTAACATCGATATCGAATATCTGTCATGACATGGCAAAACACCTTGTTAATCTTTTATTTTTTTTTGCCAGCGAACTTAAACTTCAAATTAATATACAACAATATTTAAATCAAGATGACTCTTATTTGACAATAGTTTCAATCCTGAGACTCCAGTTAAAATCTTGTCCTAGGCTTAGATAAGTATTTTTGCTAAGTACGAGTAATTTGGTTATGTTAGTCTTTCCAATTATTTAATTTTGTTGTAAATATTTTCTAGCCGAGGCTTTAATGTGTTTTGGCATAGTTCAGCTGACTTCGACCACAAAGGGATTGGCAAGCCACAACACAGCCATTTGCCGTACTTTGAAAAAAACACAATTTATAAATGTTGGCCAAAAACCTTGTCCTTTCAATTATCGATTGATTGAAATGACCCTCATCTTGTCAACAACTCTCAAACGTGGGACTTCTTCGGTCCCAGGTTTGAGGGGTTTTTTTCTGCCAAGATGAGGGTCATTTTAACGATCGATATTTGAAGGTTGAGTTTTCTTGCCAAAATTATAAATACGTGTTTGATTTTCTTTGGAAGTACAATAGTACAGGTACTAATGCTTTTGTCCTCACCCTCCATTCAAGTTGGGGCCATAACGATTTTCTGGCACCAACAAGTGACTGGATTCACAGCCATGTTATCATTAGTTGTCGGTGCTCAGAATTGACTGGCTGTAGCTTGTAATTGTGTTGGGGTTTATTTTCATAAAACATTTTGCTGTCATGATATTATACGTAATAATGTGATCGAAGACAGTTAAGTTCTGAATTTCAACGTATAAGGTAAGTTTTTACTCCCATCCATGATAAACTGTAGTAATAATGTAATCTACCAGTGGTGATAATCAAAACAGAAATACATTTTTGTGACCCATTGCGTCAACCTGGGTAATGTGACGGAATGAACAAGAAGGAGATAGATTAACACAATTTTAGTATATATATATATATATATATATATATATATATATATATATATATATATATATATATATAAATTAAGATTAAGATGACTCCCGTTTTGTAAAAAGCAACCTTTAAATCTAAGACTCCTAAGAAGTCTGAAATGTAATACTTGTTGACAATTGGGAAGAGTCTTAAGTCAATCGCTGAGATATAGAGAAAAGGTGTTCAGAATACCTTCTGACCAAAATGAGGGGGAGGGGGGGGGGGGGGGGAGCCATCAACTTTGATCAAGATTACGGCAGTATTTAACTCAATACAGTCTCCTTACCAACTGTTAGAAATTCGTTGCTTTAGTTACGATACAAGCAGCATCCTTTTTTTTTTATTCAGATTTGTTTTATAAAGCATACCATTTGAAAAATAATTGATATTTTATTGACAAGTCCTCAAAGCTGTTTAGTAAAGCTTGCTTTATTTAACAAAATTATGTATAGCATGCACTTAGTGATTAAAAATAGTAGTCTTTCAGAGCCTTTAGGACTATAGAGCCGAGTTTATCCCGGTTTCTATAACGTGAAACGAACAATAGCAATTGGCTGGTATGCTGGCCTATCGCAAAGTATTTTTCACCAGATCTGACTAGACTCAATCTACCCAATGATTATTGATTTTATATTTGATTTTTAAAATTAAATTCATGTGATAAGAGTAAGTATGTCGGTATAACATTTCCAGTAAAATATTGAAATTGGTCGGCAAGGAAAAAAAAAAAGGGTCAACGGGAATCCCCGGAATTATCCAAGTCATTCCTTGGTAAAGACAACGATAGTCAAAGAGAAACGATGTTTTATAGCTGTATGGACTAGCATAACCCACAACGTTTAGTTTTGCCAGACATTGATAAGTCACAATCGAAATAGTAGATTGCAAAAGTAAAAATAGCGTTCACTGCTGCTACTCCGAAAAGACGCATATTTAAAACTTTGGCCAGAAAACTCGTCTTTCAAATATCGAAGGAATAAAATGACCCTCATCTTGTCAGAAGCTCTCAAAACTGGGACTTGAAAGTCCAAGGTTCTAGAATGTTTGTTATGGTGAAGGTTATTTTCATCGATCGATGTTTGAAAGGAACGTTTTCTGGCCAAAATTTTAGAAATATGTTTATTTTTCGGGGTACGACAGATCAATCATAGCAGAGGAGAAGACTTGCTGATAAGATTTTGCCTAAAACAATTCGTTGGCAAACAACCTAGACTTGTATTTGAGAGAGAGAGAGAGAGAGAGAGAGAGAGAGAGAGAGAGAGAGAGAGAGAGAGAGAGAGAGAGGGGGAGACATTTCCTCCACGGCATTCACTTTGAATAGTCATCAAATAATCCAAAAAAAAAAAGATAATTAATGATAAAAGTTTTAATGTGTCTCTAAGTCAGTAATTATAGCGGATAATATATTTATATATATATATATATATATATATATATATATATATATATATATATATATAATTATATAATGAGTTTAACACACATGTGAGTTGATTTGATAATGCTCTGGATTGTTAATTTGTTAAGCACTGTCAGAACTACAGGACATCCATCAAGAATCATAATGGTACTAATAATAATGATGATGATGATGCTAATAATAATAA
>NC_088360.1:40538806-40548806 GCF_034508935.2 Berghia stephanieae
AGAATTACTCATAAATGCGGATGGCAAAAAGCTACAACAAAGACCTGAGTGCCGTCAACTTCATACTATTTATAGCAAGAACTTCCTGCTCTTGTGCTTGAGTCAAAAAACAAATTCTACTTTTGTATGGGTGGTGTGGAGTTTTGAAGAAAATACTGAAAATGACCGGTAATGAAATAGTTAACAAAAAAAATCTTTTTCATTCTCAATTCGAAATATTATGACCTAATCTTTAAAAGTACTACTCGATCTACCCCTGGAATAACACATTGTTCATAGACATAGAACAAGTTTTGTAGTGTATGAAATGTACAACTTAACTTATGAATGCTGTGCGCTTGGCTAAGAAACTCACAACATTGTCATCCGGAAATAAAGCGGACCAAAACACAAAACTATGTGTAACCTTGAACGTTTATAGTCGGTTAATAATGAGAATTTCTCATAAACATGGATGGCAAAAAACAATAACAAAGGCCTGAGTGACGTCAACTTCGTTCTATTTACGAAGTTATCCGTTGTCATCATTCGTTGTTATCAAGTGAATGCATTGACCACTAAATTCAGTCGCTTGATTAGTGACCGCATGGTTATTACAAAGATCCCGACACACGTAGCACGTATCTGGGGTGGTGCCTTTTGTTTTTAACTCACTCAATCCTAGAGATTTTTGCTATTTTTCAAAATTGGAAAAAATGTATTAAAAATGAGCATGTGCATAGATAGTTTTATTCAACTACCATTAACATGTAAAAATTAAGAACATTAGCTTTGAAACTACGCCTATAATTTGTCTCAGAAAAATGTAATAAATAGGCATGGGGTAAAAGTAACCCGGGGTATACTAAGAAGATAATCGGTGTTAGGGCTGAGTGAGTTAAAAGTATTGTGCTGTGAGTTTTCTTTCTTTCTTGAAATCATCAGAACCTTTGAAATAGTGTCAACACGTGACTTATCCTTAAAATAGAGTTCCCTTTTTTTTGGACACAACAATAAGATTCAATAGTCTGATGTCACGTCCGCCTAGCAACCAGCAGCTTGGTTCTAAACAAAGAAAATCGGTACTTTGTATTCTTCATGCTGGCTAGAAATTTTTCACATGTCATGTAATCAGAATGTATAAAAGTCAATACATGATCAGATTTATAATGTTTTTCTCCTCTGGATACACTTTTATGCTCGTCGGAGAAGTATTTCACAATTGTTTCGCCATTGTTCCGATAGTTTAGAGCCGTTTATTAAGTTACTATGCGTCATTACGAGGGAAGTGACTTCATGACTGTTGAAGTCTATTGGGAAAGAATCAGTGATAGTCACATTCCCCTTATTGACCATTTTAGACTCTTTTTTTTTAGCTCACAAACATGTTGTGAGTTTTACCGTAATCTTCATAAACTCATCGCTTGACCAAATAATGGGGAACAATAGTGTGATATTATAATACAAGTTCCAATCTCATTGGAAGTGTAAAACCAGTACGCGGGAGGACAAGACACACACATAGCATAACTGATCTTCTGGTTTCAGAGTGATGGCATCTTATTCTCTAGCCTAAATAAATGCTTGTCGTCAATAAAGATAATCCATCCTCGCTCTTTTACGGCCTGTAATAATAAGAATCTGCCCATACATCCTGCTATTAAAATAAGTTTGCTACCTTATGATCCAATAATATGATATCTATTAATTGTCAATGCAATGTCCGGAGGACTGGTTACACACTTTCAATGAGTTTTGAACCGGAAAAAGAAGGTTTGGCTTTACGACTTCTGCTTCCCATTACGTCAAAATACAAAGCAACGACTGCCAAAAGAAGGGAAGCGTGATTGTATTGACTAACAACTTACAAGTCAATGCTCTAACCAAAGAGATGACGTTACAATACAAGTCTTTGTGTAATTTAATGAAGGCTACCCCACAGTTAAGAACGTTTATTTGTTTACAATGCATATTTGTTTGATTCGTCTATTATCTTCTAAATGGATATTTAAAGATTTTTTTTTGACTTAGTGCTTTTTCCCTTGATTGTTTTTCTTCTCATTTTATCAAAAATATTTCACGACAATTTATCCGCAAAAATAGAATCATAACAATACTGATTTATAACATTAAACAAAGCGTGAATTTCGATATTCAACTTGTTTGTGATTAGAATGACAATACACAAAGACAAAGAATACGTAAATAGATAAAATAAATAAAAGAATAACAACATAAATCGATAACAAAATATATTAAAATTAAAAACAAACATTACTGACATGTAAAACAAGAGAATTGTGGAAGTATTATGAAAAATAGCAATTTTACCTGAAATTTAATCCAAACACGAAAGATAATCACCAGATATTACAATCTTCTCTCTTCAGACAGAAATAGTTTTGATGTCCTGAAATCTTCCGTCACGTGACAAACACAATTTTATTGGTCTCAACTCACCATTTAATCAACGAGACATAACTTTGAGCTGTTTTTATTTTTATTATTATTTATTTTTTTTTTTTTTAAATCAAAATATATAAGGTTGCTATGCTATTCTCTTTTCACAATAAAGACAAAACCTCCACACCGGCTGCGATAGCACGTGTCAACGGGCATGGCCACATAAAGCACCGAATATCATGGAATTTCGGATAATAATATTGTCGAGGAGATGGCGAGAGCAGAAACACACGAGCAGTAAAGAGTACTCACTCGGGGAGTGTTAAAAACGGTAGCGTTGCCTGCCTGAGTGAAGCGGCGGCCATCCGGATAGTTTTGTGACGTAGCGTGCGTCCTGTCTATGATGGACTGGATGGCGCCGATGAGGACTTTTACCCTCATTTTTTTTCTTTCTGGGGCGAGGAAATACGAGCATGAAAACTTGTCCCACCCCATTTCCCGTCGTTGCTTTTTCCGATAAAAAGCAGTATCTATCTGTCGGGTATCTGAACGTCACTGCAGATTCCTTTAAATCAATTATAGATAGTATGCGGATGACGTCACTCATGCCTTTGTTATTGTTTTTGCCATCCGCGTTTGTGAGTTGTTCTCACTAAACTGTATTAACCAGACTATAAAAGTTCATGGTTACACAGAGTTTGTGTGTTGGTCCGTTATACTTCCGGATGGCAATGTTATGAACTCCTTGGCCAAGCGCATTCTATCTATAAACGTTAATGGTTACACAGAGTTTGTGTTTTGGTTCTTTATACTTCCGGATGGCAATGTTGTGAACTCCTTGGCCAAGCGCATTCTATCTATAGCTGAGACTAAAATTAAATGGTAATATCAAGACAAGTAAGTTAGCAGTTGCATACGTATGCAATGTCAAGTCGGTAAACATAGCACTTGAGTATTGATGGTGGCACGTGTGTAGCCTTTAAAGATTATTGATGAGTTTAGGTAAAAAACTCACAATATCTGCCAGTCGGATAGAACGTATCAACACACAAAACTATGTATAACCTTGAATATTTATGGTCCGTCAGATGTGATATTGTGGGAACTAATAATTAAAATGTTTGTCTAAAAACAATAAAAAGGACCTGAGTGACGACAATTGCGTTCCTCCTATTATATTATAGTCTGTTGGGGTCAATTTAATCACCCTACTGAAGTTAGAAGCTAAGAACACTCGTACCAAGTTTAAGTCATATTGCAAGTAAATATATCCGTCAGAGGATGTCAACATACTTACAAGGGCCGATCAACATAAGCATCACTCGCTATCAAAACCCTTTTGCCACTCTTGAAGTTACCTGCCTCTGTAATTCAGTCTCGGTTTATAAATAGTAACCGGAGACAAAAATGATGGAGATATGAAACGGAGTGGCTTTAGTATGTGGGTGTTCAATGTCAAGTCGGTAAACATGGCATCTGTGTATTGATGGTATGTGTTTAAATAAAATACACATAATTTATTCCCGCTATATAAATAGTACAAATACACAAAGAGTTTATAGTCTGAGAGAATTTAGTGAGAAGAAATCACATCTAAATATATAGAAAGCTGAGAAAAACCCGTGTAAATTACAATTGTATTACATATTATAAACATTATGAGCGAGAGGATGTTTACCGACTTGACTCGACCTGACAGAGTTACTCCTATTAATACCATATTACCACTTCATAAGTTTAGCTCCTCTATATATCGTTGTCTCCAGAATAACCAAGCATTGATGTCCAGAGTAAAATGATTAGGGATGGCAGAGAATTCTATTCGATATGATGAAGAATAAATACAATTCGTGCATTTATCTTAAATTTGTATTTCTTATAATTTTGTTTCTGAACTCATCTTTTCGGGTCCAATTCACCCCGTCATAATACAATTTCTAGACTATGGGTCACCTATAAAAATCTACAGATAGCACATGCATAAAACTTATCATTGTGATGACTTTTCTTCCTGTGATTAAGCACCACATCCACACCTAAAAGTAACGCCTACTATAGCGAAACCAAATCAGCGTTGGCTTATCTACCCACGGACTGACGTGCACTAGGCCTTAAAACTCATCCATTAGTCGCTATAAGGGGTCCAGATAGCTCAGTCTCGCTTTACACGACAAGAGACCTAGATCAAACCCATGTCGTATTGTCGAGATTTTTTCCCCCGACCCCCTGGTTCACCCAGGAGTAGCCGAGCTAGATCTGGCGACAATTGCGTTTTGTAATAGACTGGCGTCCTATACAAAGAGTAGCAAGTAATTGCCATTGCTCATTTCACACTGTAGAAACCGGGATAAAATCCAATTCCACGGGCCTAATGGCTCTGAAGGATTAATATTTGCCGCTATGATATGTGCCCATTTGGATATAACCTACCAAGACACAAAACCATGTGTAACCTTGAACGTGTATAGTATATCTGATAATTTATATAATTTAGTGATAACTAATAATTAAAGTCGCTGTCTAAAAACAATCACGAAGAGCTGAGTGACGTCAATTTCGTTCCTTCTATATAAATGCTCACATTCTTTACATAGTTTATTCCGACATATTACCAGATTGACGCGGTGTGTCACGTGTTTTACTGGGCATGATCAGAATGACGTGTTGTGTTATCTTCGGACTCCGGATGTATCGATAGGATGTGTATAAACTTCCGAGTAGACTACTTAAACATAGCGACGGCAAAGGGAGCGACTCAATAGGCTTCAACAGTCGTGACGTCACTTCCCTCGTAATGGCGCATGGTAACTTAGTAATTGGTTCTAAACTATCAAAACAAAGGCGGACGCCCTTATGAATGAAATACTTCTCCGACGAACATAAAAGTGTGTCCAGAGGAGAAAAACATTATAAATCTGATCCTTTTTTGACTTTTATACAATCTGATCACATGACATGTCAAAAAGTTCTAGCCAGCATGGAGAATAAAAAGTACCGATTTTCTTTGTTTAGAACCAAGCCGCTCGTTGCTGGGCAGGCGTGACATTAGACTATTTAATCCAATTAGAGGAGATCACCGTTGTGTAAGACGATATAAGTCGACTTTTCCATTCAAATAGCTACATGGGTCGGGAGCATAGTCAACAAACGACAGCGGGTACTTTCCGCCTGTACATCATCATATTATACGCGCTGTAGCAAAGAACATGAAACCGCATATCGTCTGGTCCGGGCGGATTGGCGACCGTACACAAGTGCAACAACGAATTCGTCGCCTGGATAGATCATCATCATAATATGATTGTATTCTGAGGCCATTAGAAGCTGTCAACGTTTGGTGTCAGCGGAATGCGTCTGTCACCGTTTCTCTCCCTTAGTAGAGTCCAAAACACTATTTTTAAAGGGCTTGATGGTTTCTCCGATTGAAGAAAACCCTCAAAGCACACAATTTATGGAAACAACAAACCTTAACACTGATTTTCCAGTCCCATTCAGATTGGTCTTTCTAGTTATTATTTGGTCATCAATCAAATGCATTCACTCAATTTGCCCGTAATCAAAACATATCAGCCCCATAAATCCCGAGTATTACCGTTGCCATCGTTATATTATAGATAGAATGCGCTTGGCCAAGGAGTTCACAACATTGCCATCCGGAAGTATAACGGACCAACACACAAACTCTGTGTAACCATGAACTTTTATAGTCTGGTTAATACAGTTTAGTGAGAACAAATCACAAACGCGGATGGCAAAAACAATAACAAAGGCCTGAGTGACGTCATCTTCGAACTATCTATAGCCTGACACTGAAATCCAAAAGGACTGGCAGTTTGACGTCATTATTTGGTTTTTGCACCGCCTAGTGAGTTGTCGTTAGTAGAGCTCATGGAAACAAGTTATTTCATTGGTTGAACTATTGAATACAACTCACGATTTGTTTTCTTTTGTGGCAAAAGACTGGCATTTTGACGTCATTTTTTGGTTGGTGTCAGGCTATAACTTTACGAAGGCCACGGTATTACTCACAATTCTTACACAGGATACCGAAATATTGATGATATGCGTTTAGGTAAAATATTCATGAAATCCGCCAGCCAAACTGGCATACAAATAAACAAACTGTGTGTAACTTTAAAAGTTTATAGTCTGACTGACATGTTTTAGTGGGAACTAGTCGCTAACAGATTCTAGAAATAATAACAAAGAGCTGACGTCACCTTCAATTCTTCTATACTTAATGCCTTCAAGTGTGGAAATGCAATTAACCAGTAGATGTTTGACCAATCAAAACATGAAATTTGTGACACACCTTTAAACGTTCTCGGACAAGCATGATTAGTTGTTTATAAACAATAACGTGAATGGAATCGACCTATCTCTGATCAATGTCATTGTTTTTAAGAAAATTCAATGTTGAATTTTGAAATATTAAGGAAAAGTAAATCTATAATATCCTGTCTTCAGTCTAAAAAGCCGTCAACGACCAGGTACTCATGTTACATATGGTTACGGTGAAAAAATGTGAGTAAAGAGCCTTTTCCGATGACTCAACTATGCGCCGCTTAAAGCGGGACTCGAACCCAGGGCATTCTCATCCAAAGACTATTGTCTTACCACAAAATCTCATAATAGCAGCACAATTTATTCTTGTTGATCTTTTTTTCAGATACCGCCTTTTCAATGTAATCTGAAGCGCCTCTCTTGAACTTGAATCAATACACCACATTAGAGCCGGCAAATTGACGGGAATTCTGTTGTCTCCTAAGCCTGCTTCGGCGCCCTCGTCCTCATCCTAACCCCCCAATTTCCTTTTCTTTCCCCCGCACCCCGTCCCTGCCCTCGGGTATCCCAAGTCATTTCTTCTTTTCTTTGTGCGTGCGTGATGAGCGTTAACTTTCTTCTTAAACGAATTACTGCGCGTGCAGGGGCCTGACAAAGAGTTTTTGGTGAGTGGCAGAGACGAGTCCGCAAGGGATGGTAGCATGACAAGACACTGCAGCCAAAAGGAGGAATTGACTTTAATTTTGTTATTGTTTGTTGTTGTTTTTTGTGTTTTTTTTTTCTATTTTTTTCTTTCTAGGATTTTGTAGCGGTGTTTGCGATTTTAATACCCCTATTTTTTTCTTTCTTCTAAAATGTGAATGATGCGAATGATGATGGTAATGATGATGATGATGATGATAATAATAATAAAATAATAATAATAATAATAATAATAATAATAATATAATAATAATAATAATATAAAAATAATAATAATAATAATAATAATAATAATAATAATAATAATAATAATAATAATAATAATAATAATAATAATAATAATAATAATAAATAATATAATATAATAATATATAATAATAATAATAATAATAATAATAATAATAAATAATAATAATAATATAATAATAATAATAATAATAATAATAATAATAATAATAATAATAATAATAATAATAATAATAATAATAATAATAATAATAATAATAATAATAATAATAATAATAATAATAATAATGTTAAATCACCATCATTACTACATCATTATCATCATTATCGTCATTATCATCATTTTATACACCTCATAACATTATTCCTTGCTATATCAAGAGACATCACATAATTCATAGAACCGTGAATCACATTCCACGCACATCTCATTCTACTCACTGTGTTTATTTAAGCAGAATAAATGGACAGATCTTGACCAAAGAATAAGAATGAGTCAAAAAGAAAAACATAACATCTAATAAGATTATCACTTCTTCTCTTCAGAGGATGGAAACAACCATAGTAAACAGAACAATGAGCAGTGTCCATATTAAAATTCCTAACTCTGATAAAGCACGTATTAAAAATGGAGATTAAGATAAAGAGACTGAATCTGACTCATGAATGAACAACACAAAATAAACGACGTTTCGGCCTTTGGCCTTTCTCAAGTAAACACAAAATGACAATCTAATATAAATATATATATATATGTATTTTGTGTTTACTTGAGAAAGGCCAAAGGCCGAAACGTCGTTTATTTTGTGTTGTTCATTCATGAGTCAGATTTACTCCCTTTCTCTTAATCTCCATTTTATTGACTCATTTAGGCACCTCTATTTACACGTATTAAAAACGTTGGCCAGAAAACCGGTCCTTCAAATAATGATCCATCAAAATGATCCCCCTCTTGGTAAAACTCTCAACCTTATCGACCTCGCACTGTTGTGAAAATAAAAATCTAAAAAGCTGTGACTGAAGCAGCAGTAGGTACATACAAAAGCAGAATGAAATATACAAGTAGTAAAACCATCTCGAAAACATCAGGATTTTCAGATTTTTGAATTACTTAACAACGTTGTCTATTTATATATATTGATTGGAGTGTTACAAATATTATTACATTTTGGCACCGATTCTAGAATAATTATTTCTCTTAGTGAGTGATAATAGGCGACACATGCAGCCTTATGAGGCTTCAGAATTTTTGCTTTTTTTTTTTTTTTGTTAACGAAGCCTAAACACTTGTGTCCTGGATCTTTGGACAGTTGGATCTAGTTATTCAGTCGATATATTTTTTGGACCCCCCCCCCCCCCCTTACCCTGCCCCCCAATTCCCCCCCCCCCCCCAAGCAATGATTGGGTAGAGGATATAATAATATAAGATCTTGCGGAAAAGTAGTTTGCGATATAAGCGTCCTGTCCAAAGCAAGCAATGTCTATCGTTCGTTATCGCTATAGAAACCGGGATAAGCTCAGGCTCCACAGGCCTTATGGCTCTAAAAGACTGTTAAAAAAAAAAAAAAGAATATCTGACCTACCTCTTCAATATGGTAAGTTGTAGGTGTGGCTTAGATGCTAGAATTAGCATATAAGTAAAAGTATGAATCTTGAATTCAGTTCATGTTTTATGAAGGGCAATATAATAGATATAGATACTATAGTCGCTTAAAGTAACAACAATTAACCCTGGCATTCTTGGCAATTTCAACTGTAATATCCCTTTTCGGCATGTAGTTCATCACTACATAATAGCAGTTTTAGGCAGTGGGTTACATTTTAAACCAGACAAATGAATAGATAAATGAGCATAACGATGAATGAAGACATAAAGAAATTAATGATGAAAGAAGTAATGGATATGATAATTTATACAACAAAATTCCCACAATTCTATTATGACGACCAAAGGTCCACATAATGTTTAGTTATTCCTCACGTGGGCCATAAAATCAGACTAAATCTGCATATTTTAACATTGCAAAACAAATGTTAGTGGCATTGTGGAACCATCACTTTCGTAGTATGCATTATGCGGCTATTCATTTACATCTGAGTGGAGTGAAGCAACACGTTTAAAATTCCTTACCCATGAACTAGCACAGTGTGAGTTTGTCATAATAGGGAACAATCTCATTGGAAGTGTGAAACCAGTCTCCATGAGGACTTGATACGTACCTTGTGCAACCGATCTTCTGGTTTCAGCGTGTTGGTATCGTATTTTCTAGCTAATGCTGGTCGTCAATAAAGATCAACCATCCTCGCTCAATTACCTCCCGTAATAATAAGAATCTGCCTATACTTCTGCTATTCGTTGTGCCAACCTACGATTCAATATACGAAA
>NC_088360.1:40556306-40561306 GCF_034508935.2 Berghia stephanieae
ACATACACACACTGACACACACACACACACACATACACTGGTAGATAAATATAACTGAAAACAAATAGCTAGCTAGGTGGGTAGTAAGATAGATAAATAGATACATGAATATATAGCCAGACGGACAGATAGATACTCATATAGTTAGATACATGGACAGATAGATAGATAGATAGATAGATAGATAGATAGATAGACAGATAGATAGATAGATAGATAGATAGATAGGCAGATAGATAGGTTGATAAATAGATTATCTTATCTTCAGAAAAATAGGAATGTTTCTTCCTTACGAGGTCCCAGGTTTGAGATTTTTTACCAATATGAGGGTCATTTAAATCGATAAATAAATATTTGAAGAACGAGTTTTCTGGCAAAATGTTTGAATATGAGTTTTTCAAGAGTAAGGCAATTAACTTGTTAAGCAAATGCTTTCATTACTGAGACTCGAGTATGATTCCTAACATTTAAAATCCTCGTAATGCTTAAATCTCATTATTTTGACTTTAGATTCAGTTTCTTTTTTCCTTATCTATAGATGGAACGAAATTGACGTCATGCAACTCTTTGTTATTGTTTTCGGTCAGCCATTTTAATGTTTAATTCTCATTAAATTCTATCAATCAGACTATATTCAATATCGTTTAAGGTTACACATGGTTTTGTGTGTTGGTACATAGATTATATACGACTGGCGGAAGTTGAAAGAATTTTATCTAAACGCATAGCATCTATAGAAGGAATGAGGTTGACGTCACTCACCTCTTTGTTATTGGTTTTGAATTGCCAGTTTGGTGATTAGCTCTTACTAAAATATATCAATAAGACTGTACTATAAACGTTTAAGGTTACACATAGTTTTGTCTGGCGGGCAGATGTGAGTATTTTACTTAAACACATAACACCATAGTTTATCCCGACATCATACCAGGTTGACGCCGTGAGTCACATAATATGTCAGACCTGCCTCCTGTTATAATCTAAATATTCGTAATTTTTAGGAGGTAAAAATTGTAGTCGCTATAGTTCAGGTTAAAAATCAAAAGTTTACATACACTAGGATTAAAGGACACTTCAAAATCAATAACATTTTGTGTTCTAGCATCAGGTTTAAATTTCAATAAGCTTTAATAGCTTAGCGTTGCTCATTATGAAGTTCTGATATTGGAGCCAAATGTTCGTAATGTTACGGATTTTTCGTAATGGTAGGCAGGTTTGCATAAGTAGCTCCGCACTCTGTTTAAATATATACCGACGGGACAAATCTTTATACAAGAAACAACCCCGGTGTTACTACTTAAAATCTAGATGTAATTCTCTCCGATAGCAAAATAGAATTTACTAAGTGCAAGTAAGACTTAGACGTGAAAAGTAGATAGGAAACATTTTCAATCAATATCGGACAGCCAGTGGAAATGAGATTACACGGTAATGGTATTACACCATGATATATACCAAAGAAAGACGACCTCAACTTTGGCCTCGGGAATTATTTCATGAATATTATGAGTTATGGATAGATTTCACGTATATTTCGTACACTACCCACTATCAGGAAAATCGATAAATTCGCAAATAGAGTAATTCCTGTGAACTATAATAATATAATCATTTTGGGGATGCTGTTGAATCGGAATGTGAAAGCATTACTTATCAATTTAAAAATCGTTGTTGTTGCTGTTGTTTTTGTTGTTGATGGTGGTGGTGGTGGTGGCGGTGGTGGTAGTGGTGGTAATGTTTAACTAAAAGCGTGGTTGGGGTGGTGGTTGTTTTGATGATGGTGATGATGATGATAATGATGAGGAGGATATGGTGATGACGATGATGATGCTGATGATGATGATGATGATGATGATGATGATGATGATGATGATGATGATGATGATGATGATGATGATTGTGACGATGATGATGATTGGTGATGATTGTGATGATGATGATATTGATGATGACGACGACGACGACGAAGATGATGATGATGATGATGATGATGATGATGATGATGATGATGGTGGTGATGATGATGATGATGATGATGATGATGATGATGATGATGATGATGATGATGATGATAATGATGATGATGATAGTTGTGATACTTATGATGGTCTATTTTAATAGTTGTAGCTGTGGTAACCATCGCAGAAGATATGATGGTACGTTACCAAAACTAGAGACAATGACAAAGTTGTTGAATAATGCAGTGAGATAGCCACTTATAGCCGTTAGAGACGCAATCGAATGGCTACCCAGACGCTATAATTTATATTGCTGTGTGGTCATTCCCAACAGCGACACGGTGATAATGACGACGTTATGCTGATGTGGTAGATAATAAAGGCAATAAAAGGGCAATTTTGTGGGTAACGTCTTGGTAACAACCACAATGTACCCGTTGCTGATTTGTGCAGCTATGTGTTCTTGTGGTATGACACTCACTTTTGGATCGGAAATGTTCAAGGTTCGAGCCTCGCTCAGCGCATAGTTGAGTCCTTGTCAAAGGTTCTTTACTAACATTCTCTCACTTTGAGATAATGTGAGTAAAGAACCTTTGGCAAGGACTCAACTATGCGTATTCAGGTGTAAAATAAGTACCTAGCCTTTTACGCGTTGTCTCTGTCCGAAAAAAATGTAACTTGGCCTAACAGGCTCATGTCACGTCATGTTAAATGTTGATGTTGGCCAGGGATCCCTTGTAAAGCGCTTTGAGCATGTTTAGTGGATATTGCGCTATATAATAGCTCACGTTTTTTTCCTGTAAAACGTCAACAGTGTGCAGTAATATACAAGGAATTCAATTCATGCTGCACATTATGCTACTAGAAATTGTGGACTCGACTGTAAAAATATTTGAACAGAAATTCAAACAAGAGCAACATATTTAACACGGAACATCTCCGGTTCAAAACTATTCTTCGGCCAACAAAAGAAATCAGTAAACGTATTACAAAACTCAACTGTCCTGTTTTCATGTAGTTGTTGTTGCTATTGTTGCTTTTGTTGTCGTATTTGTTTATTGTTGTAGTCGTTGTTCTTATTGTTGTTGTTGTTGTTGTTGTTGTCGTAGTTGTTTTTTGTTGTTGTTGTAGTAGTTGTTATTGTTGTTGTTGTTGTTGCAGAACCCTTCGATGCCGGAATGTTGTGATAAGTATTTTGACGAAGTGAAGTATTTTTTACGCTCTAATATTCAATTTTGTTCAATGTTTTTGGCATGGCTCAATTATTGTCTTGCAACATACACCTTGCTTAGAATAAGAAAATGGAGGAACTACATATATAAACCTAATAAGAAGCTAATCAAAAATATTTAAGAATTAGATTATATAGCCACAACATGAAAAAACAAAACAAACGTCAATCCTCAATTTAAGAAGCTATTGTCTACCTCAAATGTAAGAATTAACATTACCACCATTTTGACAAAAATTCTTAAATCTGCAACTCTTCTGAAGTCAGTGTATGGAAGATTACCGTATCTAGAACCAAGCTTTATTCCATTCATTCATGCTTTGGGGGTAGAGAGAGAGAGGGGCGGTGGGGGGGGGGGGTGGAGATTTTTATTTAAGGTCTATTTCAAGTGTAGAATGGAATAACTCCGCCGCCAGCCGCAGTGAAGATGCTGGAAAGTGGTCTAGGGCGAGGTGGCTCGTTCAACGCTACTCAGCGAGGCTGGAGAATCGAACTTGGTAGTTATTGGGTACGTAGCAAAGACCAAACCCCTGTGACACGCTGTCCCCTGAGTTATAGTGCTTTCGCTAGGTAATCTGAGTACATTGGCGTTTTAATTGATGTACAAACTGTGAGTATGGAAAGCTACTCAATATCTCATGTAAAGAAATGTGTTGTAAATACAGCATCTCACGTGGTGGATGGCCTCATTGACATGATTAGGATAATGATAGACCTCATCAAGGTTATGTCATGTGACACGATCACAGTGACACCACGTGACAATGAAAGAGAGGGGCCCAGGGTCCCTAAGGCCTTTCATCATTGAACGAATAGTTGGCTGTCACTGACCCGTCCCCAAGGAGAACATTAGAGACCGCTGAGGCTGGCAGGACGCTGGTTTGTTGGAGAGATGAATAATGTTAAAGAACAAATTTATGAGAGAGAGAGAGAGAGAGAGAGAGAGAGAGAGAGAGAGAGAGAGAGAGAGAGAGAAGGGGAAGGTGAGCAGAAAAAACGTTGAGACACAGGGAAAAGAAAGTACTAAAGAGAGAAAATGAGGAATTGTGTGCATTTTTTTTTGTGTGTGAGCGTGTGTGTGTGAGAGAGAGTGAGTGAGTGAGTGTGTGTGTGTGTGTGTGTATGTGTGTGTCATGTGTGTGTGTACCGTGTGTTTGAGAGAGACAAAATGGGAGATATATGGTGTTAGTGTTCGTAATTGAGAGAAAAAGAGAGAGAGGTGGGGGAGCGGGAGGGGGCGGGGGCAGTAGATATATACATAGAAAAGTAGATAGATAGATAGATAGATAGATAATAGATAGACAGATAGATGGATGGATAGATCGAGATGAATAGAGAGAGAGAGAGAGAGAGAGAGAGAGAGAGAGAGAGAGATGGATAGATAGATAGAGAAGGAGGGAGAAAGAGAGAAAGATATATTTGTATATATATATATATATATATATATATATATATATATATATATATATATATATATATATATATATATATATAGAGAGAGAGAGAGAGAGAGAGAGATTATGTTATACAGTTGAGAAAAGAAGTATGAAGTTGAATACTACATGGGATGTTAAATCGTACAAAGTTATATTTGAATACTTACGCCTCGTTTGTATGAAATTGTATGAACTTTGTAATAATCCCAACATGAACACACAATGGTATACTTTAATGTTGTCCTTCGACGAAGCAGATATTATGCCACATCTATATGAAACATAAGCGTCACATTATTGACTGTTATAATTTGGGTTTTGTTTTTATTTGCCAGCCAAAGAGGTGATCATAATTTACATTCTAAAAAAAAAAAA
>NC_088360.1:40568806-40608806 GCF_034508935.2 Berghia stephanieae
GTATAATATATACCCTTTCTGATTTTTCATCTAACCGGTGATCATTCATAAATTCAATTCAAAAGATTATGATTAGGCAATTGGCAATATAACTCATACAAGAATATAATATTTCCAATCAACAAATCGAGTAATTAAATCAATAATGAAGCAAAGCAAGGAACAACAATAATAATAATAATAATAATAATAATAATAATAATAATAATAATAATAATAATAATAATAATAATAATAAACATATTGCTAATAATAATAATAATAATAATAATAATAATAATAATAATAATAATAATATAATAATAATAATAATAATATATATATATGATGATGATGATGAATGATGATGATGATGATGATGATGATTGATGATGATGATGATGATGATGATGATGATGATGATGCTATATGATGATGATGATGATGATGATGATGATGATGATGATGATGATGATGATGATGCTATATGATGATGATGATGATGATGATGATGATGATGATGATGATGATGATGATGATGATGATGATGTGATGATGATGATGATGATGATGATGATGATGATGTGATGGATAGATTATATATAAGATGATAATGATGATGATAAAATATCATAATAGTAATATATGATAATAATAATAATATAATAATAATAATAATAATAATAATAATAATGATAATAATAAAATAATAATAATAGTATAATAATAATAATAATATAATAATAATAATAATAATAATAATAATAATAAAAAATAATAATAATATAATAATAATAATAATAATAATAATAATAATAATAAATAATAATAATAATAATAGTAACATTTGTCTCATATGTATTTATTTTGCGCCTACGGTCTAAGGAAAGAAAAGTCTGTAATGCATATTTATTCTTCAAAAGGAACAACACAAGCTCTAAAACACAAACGAAATGGATTGGAAATGATATATCTATATCTATATGAGGCTAAGAGACAATGGATTTGAAATTACAACCCCGACGAAGTAAGAAGATATGTTTTTAATAGTTTATTTCAGGCTTAACTGCCCATGTTTTTGTCAATGCTACATGTCATTCTTTCACTTAATCCTACATTTTTTTTTCATGTGCAAATTATGTCACACTGACACCTAGACGTCTACGTGTAAACAAATCGATTATGTATTTTAAGCCTCCAAAAAAATAAAAAGAGAAATACTAAACAACCAAACAACCGCCCCCCCTCCAAAAAAAAAAAAAAAAAAAAAAAAACAAAAACAAACAAAAACATATAAATATGTATAAATCGCTCGTTCGACCAATTCTAGAATACGGAAATTGCATCTGGAGCCCATTATATAAAAGACAATCTTTTAGTATTGAAAGTGTACAGAGGAGAGCTTCCAAAAATATTTATACAATACAGTTTTTATCTTATAAGGAAAGGTTAGAATTTCTTGACTTACCAAGTTTGAAAAATAGAAGAATTCGTGGGGATTTAATTCAGGTTTATAAATTGGTACATGGTCTGGATAGGATAGACTTTTCTGTTTTTTTTGTTTTTTTTTCATATTCTAATATTACTTTTACGAAAGGGGACAAGTTTTAGATTTTTGTCTCAAAATGCAAAACAAACATAAGACAGAAATGGAACAGTTTGAAATTTGAAACAAATAATGCAAAATCTATGGAGTATTTCAAGGTGTTAGTAGACAGGGAATTATATGATGGGAGATTTATATATGACGAATAATACTTGTTTGCACTGCTGTTGACATGGCTTTCAATCTTGTATGTATATATTATGCATTATTATATTATTATGATTATCTTCTATATATATATATATATATATATATATATATATATATATATATATATATAAATTTATATATATATATATATATATATATATATATATATATATATTATATATGTGTGTGTGTGTGTGTGTGTGTGTGTGCTTTGCATGTCACGGTTAAAGATATATGTTTGTTCACCACATATACATGAGTTCATTAAAGTTGAAAAACTATCTTTACCACGTGTATCATTATTGTAATCTTTAATCAATAGATTTATGGCATTACTATTAATATTAAGGGCATTCAAGGGATTTTATCCTATTTTGCCCTATACCATATGTTATGTTAGACAAAAACAAAAAAACAAAAACAAAAAAAAAATTCCCAACAAAATTAAACCCCCTAAAAAAAAAAAGATAAAAAAACAGACAACAATCAAGCAATGCACAAACAGAGTCTTGCATGAACACGTGTGTTAGTAAATATTGACTAAACATAGCAACAATCAATAGGAAATCGATGCAAAGAACAATGGAACGAGGGATCCATAGAGGCTAGCATGCAATAATTGATGAGGAATCTCTTTACTCCTCCTCACTCACTCACATGCTCTCTCTAACTATCTTCTCTTTTCCCCACACCTTTCTTCTATTTCCATTTTCTCGCTTTCTCTCTACCTCTTTAGCAATGATGATGATGATGATGATGAGATTGAGAAAAATGATGAAGATGATAATGATGATGATGATGATGATGATGATGATGATGATTATTATGATTATTATTATTATTATTATTATTATTATTATTATTATTATTATTATTATTATTATTATTATTATTATTATTATTATTATTATTATTATCATTATTATTATTATTGTTGTTGTTTTTGTTTTTGTTGTTATTATTGTTTTTCCTCTTCTTCTTCTTCTTCTTCTTCTTCTTCTTCTTCTTCTTCTTCTTCTTCTTCTTCTTCTTCTTCTTCTTATATGTGTCAGTGCATGGCATAATCAGTCGGTGAAAATTTTGGATGTACATTTTTTTTTCATCTTCTGAAAGAATATGCTCACCTCAGCGTTTTAATCTTTATTTGAAATTAATCGGGTGGTTTTTTCATTAAGTTATTGTCAGGTGTCTGGGAAAGTTATCCAGCAACTTTTATCAAATTTCATACTTTTTCAACTTGACTAGCTTTAAAAAATATTTAGAAGTGAAATTAAGCTTTGATACTTCATAAAGATGTACAAAAAGGGTTGATTTAATTAATCATTTATGACAAGAACTCATTTTTGATTTTAAAACATTGACCTTCTAACTAAACTTGGCAATAGCTTAGTTCAAACCTTTTCACCATCCGACTGATTATGTCATTCACTGTAACATATGCTCTTGTGGTATGATACTCGACGTCGGATCGGAAAGTCCCTATCTAGGCGGCGCAGAGTTGAACAGGGAAAAAAGGCTCTTTACTCAATTATCTCACCGTACTCAGGAGGTGTACGAGTACCCGACCGTTAACTGATTTGTCTCTGTCAGAAAAAAAAATATATTATCGCCTAACAGATGTCATGTTAAGTGTTACTGTTGGCTAGAGACCCCTTGTAAAGCGCTTTGAGAATGATAAGTAGATAGTGCTCTATATAAAGATTCCGGTTTTGCCCGGGGGGGGGGGGGGGGGGTTCGACCCGATACAATACCTTTTTGAGACGAGGGTTCACATTTTTGGTTACTCTTATTCCATCTGTTATATATTTTAAAAATAGGGTTAGGGATCAACATTCATTGTTGTTCCGAACAGCCAATGTAAAATATATTATATAATCGAGCACAGAATTATTGGCAAATCTAAAAGTTATAAAACTTTTTTTTACAGACTGATATACGCTTTACATGCAAACCTTTATCGTATTTGAGGCTAATTCTATCATCCTCTTGACTCAAATTACGAAGAAAACTGTCTAGGTCGTGATACTCAGTCTTTTATAAAATTGATTCTACGCAATTCTAGCATATCCACAATAAGAATTGATAACGTGATTTTAAATCTTTCTAGATACCATCAAGTTATTATAATCTCATGCGGAACAAAAAATGACGTAATTTTAAATCACTCCTCATACTAATATAAGTATAATAGATGACCGCCTGTTCTTAATAGTCTCTATTTTCCGCAAATATCGCACCTTCTCCACTAGTCACCATCCATTAATCATGCCCAAAACGCTTTACAACGGGTTCCTTGCCAACAGCAACACTAAACATATAGGACGGAACATGACACCTGTTAGGTGATATCACAATTTTTGCGGACAGAGACAACGCTGTTAACGTTCAGGTACTCATTTTACAAATGTGTATGGTGAGAGAATCTGGATAAAGAGTCTTTTCCAATGACTTAACTTTGCGCCGCTCAGAGCGAGTCTCTAACACTGATCCGAATACGAGTCATACTACAAGACTACGTAGCAGCACGGCAAATACCTTTGTGAAATATCTAATAATAATTAACCTTTTGACACCTATTACACTCAGACGTAGTACCGTTTTCAGACAATGGGTCACATATTCTATGCGTCTATGTGGTCTTGTGGTATGACACTCCCTTCGGATCGGAAGGTCCTGGGTTCGAGCCTCGCTCGGCGCATAGTTGAGTCGTTGGAGAAGGCTCTTTACTCACATTCTCTCACCGTACTCAGGCGTAAAATGAGCACCTGGCCGTTAACAGCGTTGTCTCTGTCCGAAAAAAAAACCCCTGTAATATCGCCTAACAGGCGTCATGTCCCGTCCTACATGTTAAATGTTGCTGTTGCCCAGGGACCCCTTGTAAAGCGCTTTGAGCAGGTTTAGTGGATATTGCGCTATATAAAAGCTCAATTATTATTATTATTATTATTATTATTATTATTATTATTATTATTATTATTATTATTATTATTATTATTATTATTATTATTATTATTATTATTATATTCGATTACATTTTCATTACTTTTGAATAACCTTTTGGCACTTGTTTCATGTAGACATAATAATTTGAGACGACGGGTACGTATTTTGATTACTGTAATAATAATAATAATAATAATAATAATAATAATAATATAATAATAATAATATAATAATAATATAATAATAATAATAATAATAATAATAATAATAATAATAATAATAATAATTACCTTGCAATGGGATGAAGTCAGTAGGGGTGACTCATAATATAGTAAAATGTACACCATTTATTTGATAGATTTGACCCTTCCCCACATTTAGACCTACTTTTTTTTAAACATCTGATTTTATTCGAAATGTCTTGACATTGAATGAAACAACATTTCCATTGTTCTTTTTCGAAAATGTATGGAAGGTAAAACCTATCAAATGATGTACAGTTTGACATATTTGATAATTTTCAATCTAGGGATGGGGGTGGGGGAGGGGGAGGGTGGTATTTGAAGGCTGGTCTTAGTCAGCCCAATTGATATTAGTCACCCCATTCCAAGGTAAATACATATTTTTATCACCCCATTCGTGTCATCACTGTAGCGTTTTGTCACCATGTGTCACAAATAAAAGAGAATAAAGTTGTTTAGTCAAAGTCAGCATAGCCATCTATTATACCAGTATAAAGGAGTTGAGTTGAGAAAGCCGGTGCATGTTTTAATCAAATATTTGGAATTGATCCCAATTGACAACCGTATCTATTACATCGTTGAGATTTTTATATTTTATGCATATTGAAACTCTGAACGATTCAAGTTAACCGATGCGTTCATTATTTATGTTTAGGCTTGTCTTGTAGTACCCTACAAAAAGCGGTATCTCACACTTAAGTATGATTATCGTTATTGTTATTATTGCTTTTGTTGTTGTTATTATTATTATTTCTATTATTATTATTATTATTATTGAAAAATTATTATTATTATTTATTTTAAAATATTTATTACTATTACTATAAATGTTATTGATTTTTTTTGTCACCTACTAATTCAAACAAAATCCCAACACAAAATATTAAGCCCAAAAAAATCCCCCCCCCCCCCCCCCCCCAAAAAAAAAAAAAAAAAAAAAAAAAAAAAAAAAAAAAAAAAAACAACAAAAAAAACAAAAAAAAAAAAAAAACAAAAAAAAACACAAAACAAAACAAAACAAAATAAAACATAACAAACAGATTAAAAAGAGGTAAAGACAACCTCTGTCTATCAACAACATAATGTGAGATGTCAAAAGAGATTCCTTTTTTATTGTTTAAAATATTGTGTGAGAAACTAGGATTTTTCAACAGCTAAATTTTGAAAACTTTAGAACCTCAGCGCCCAGCAACGGCGAGCAGCCTGGTTCTAAACAAAGAAAATTGGTACTTTAAATTCTTCATGCTGGATAGAACAGATGTCTTCAACAGTCATGACGTCACTTCCCTCGTAATGACGCATAGAAACTTAGTAACTGGCTCTAAACTATCGGAACAATCGCGGACGCCTTATGAAATATTTCTCAAACTAGCATAAAATTGTATCCAGAGGAGAAAAACATTATAGATATGATAATGTATTGACTTTTATACATTGTGATCACATGACATATGAAAGATTCTAACCAGCATGAAGAATAAAAAATACCAATTTTCTTTGTTTAGAGCCACCGTTGTGGGCGACGTTACATCAGACTATTGAATCCAATTACCAATCATTGGACCTGTTTTGAATTCTAAGTATAAAACAAAACAAAACAAAAACCCAATAAACTAGAGACATTTTCACCAAACGTGGTCAAAGTGCTATAGATATTATGAAGTTGACGTCACTCATGTCTTTGTTTTTTGGGGTTTTTTTTCCATCCGCGAGTATGAGTAATTTTCACTAAACTGTATTAACCAGACTATAAACGTTCAAGGTTACACATTGTTTTGTGTGTTGGTCCGTTATACTTCCGGATGGCAATGTTGTGAGCTTCTACGCCAAGTGCATTCTATCTATAGATTGAATGAAGTTGACGTCACTGAGGTCTTTGTTATTGTTTATTGCCATCCTCTTTTAGGAGTAATTCTCACTAAACTGTATTAACCAGAGTATAAACGTTCATTGTTTTGTGTGTTGGTCCGTAATACTTCCAGATGGCAATGTTGTGAACTTCTACGCCAAGCGCATACGATCTATACAATGGGTCCCCAGCGAATAGATAGTATGCGCTTGGCTAAGAAGCTCATAACATTGCCATCCGGAAATATAACGGATCAACACACAAAACTGTGTGTATCCATGAACGTTTATAGTCGGGTTAATACAGTTCAGTGAGCATTACTCATAAACGCGGATGGCAAAAAACAATAATAAAGACGCGAGTGACGTCATCTTCGAACTATCTATAGCAACTGCTCTTATCTTGTACGAGACATAACGTCTGTTCGACGATATTACACATTTTTCCGACAGGGAAAACGCTGTTAACGGCCAGGTAAGCCTACCCATTTTACAAGACCATGACTCAAACCAGAGACTTACATTACAAATCCGAAGGCGAGTGTCATATCACAAGAGCACAAAGCCACACAATCCCCTTTACATTACAAACCAAACAACGTGTACTTATTTGCAGGTCTGATAAACCAAATTGTTATGGGCTCATTCTAGTAATGAGAATAATAAATACTCTCAAACCAACGCAAAAGATTGTCCATTACAACAATATTTAATCAAGCCCATAATTGCATTCGGTTATCAGACTTGCAAATATGTGTACGTAGATTCCGTAACAAGGTCTGGGAAATCTTTATGGTAATCCTAGTGCTAAAAGTACTTCGGTCACATGAAGTTAGTTTTGAAAAAAAAAATGGAGGTTAAAATTTGGACTAGACTATATTATATATTTTTTATTTAAATTATGCCTTTCCGCCACAACATCAGAGGATATCGTCGCCCAGGCATTTCACGAAGGAATATAGATAATTCATCAAACAAGATATCTGATGTCAACAGGAATCACCCATGCTGTCCAAGTGAGCAAATCGGGGGTTAATAATCTTGCCCAAATAAAAAAAAACCCCGAAAGTGTCTGAAGCGGGACTCGAACATGGGACCTTCCGGGTCACAATGCAATGCCTTAACCACTCGGCCACTTCGGCCCCCCCCCCCCCCCCCCATATTATAAAAGAGTATACAAAAAAAATTGTAGTATTAAGATATGGGACTTAGGATTATTTTTCTCATGAAGAAATTTAATGAGCGAACCGAGTTGAATGTGTTTTAAGTTTATCACAGATGAGCTACAAATCATGAAAATGTGACTTAAGTACTTTTAATACTGGGGTTCTTCATTACTTTCTTTCTTCTCTTAATTTGCAAACCACTGCGGTGTATTGTCGCAAATGGAGGTAGGCGTCTTGATGTTTTACACTTTAGGATGTAGGTATTTGAGTGCTATAGTAGTCAATTAGCCTTTTTCTGAACTGTTCCGTAGCGATTGAATTTACAATGATAGGTAATAGGTTATTCCACAAGCGAATAGAAGAGGGAAAGAACGACTGTTCATGGCTTTGTATTCGGGATCGTGGCACTGTGAATCTTAGATCTTAGATATTATTATTGATTGCAGTGCAAGTGTTGCTGCTTGAAGCTCGAAGACATAATAAATAGCATTAATAAAATGAAACAAATTAAATTAACAAATACTAATGACGTGGACGTGTAGGGTTTTCATTTCGTCAACAAAAATACGACTGAAACAACAAAGACGGATGACCAATGACATTATCTGTATTCATAAATTTAATTGAAATCTATAGTCTATGTTACGATTGTTTTTTATCCGAATTGTAAAGGCTTTTGAAGCATTGTGTTATTTTAAACCGGTAAATAGATTTTGCTGTCACAACATGCATGATTAAAAACAAATAAGTGTTTGTTTAGCCGGCACTTGTATCAAAAATGCTGAAAAATAGAGACATGACAGATGAAAACATGGAATAAAAATATCATGGTGTCTGCGAGCCAAACTCGGTGTCCAATTAACTGCCTGCTGAGGGGAGAAATTATTATCCCTGCTGAGAGGAGAGATAGATAGATAGATAGAGAGAGAGAGAGAGAGAGAGAGAGAGAGAGAGAGAGAGAGAAGAGAGAGAGAGAGAGAGAAGAGAGAGAGAGAGAGAGAGAGAGAGAGAGAGAGAGAGAGAGAGAGAGAGAGAGAGAGAGAGAGAGAGATTTGTCGCAGAACCCAAATGAGCTATCCTGATTTCTATAGCGCAATAGATTCTTAACATACTTTTTTGAAAGGACGCGAGTCTTTAGTCAGACCCAATAATAGACCCAGCTACGAAGCGAGTGCTCCACCAACTTTCCTTTCATTTAAACGTGGAGTATTGAAATTTTATTAAAAAGATCTGAAAGCCTAATGGAATTTGTTATAATGAGACTAGGTGCACTGTCCAAAATCATAGCATGGCACAAATGACATGGAAAACATGTTCTAAACCATAATATCCATAGATTTACCAAATAAGGGGCTACACAAAATACCCCTATTGGTAACCATTGATTGTATTACCGTATTTGTATAGAACTCTCCACTCTGTGTAGCCGTAATGGAAATCCCTCTTTTTTAGATTGTGTTCGGCAGCGGATCGACCGCCATAAAAAGAGGGAAAATATTATATCATAATTTATTGATTTGATTTATATCCTGTTTTTCTTTTATCGCAACCACAAACAGGACGTTGGATGATCGTAGTGGTGTGAGTAAATAAATAACTAAATACATAAGTACATAAATAAATACGTAAATACATAAATAAACAAACCGATTAAATAATTAATTAGTTAATGAATTAATAATAATAATTACAATAATACCCACTGATAATAATAATAATAATAATAATAATAATAATTAATAATAATAATAATAATAATAATAATAATAATAATAATGATGATGATGATGATGATGATGATGATGATGATGGTGATGGTGATGATGATGATGATGATGATGATGATGATGATGATGATGATGATGATGATGATGATGATGATAATAATAATAATAGTGACGATAATGATGATGATATTATTGATGATAATAATAATAATAATAATAATAATAATAATAATAATAATAATAATAATAATAATAATAATAATAATAATAATAATAATAAGAAGAAGAAGAAGAAGAAGAAGAAGAAGAAGAAGAATATAATAATAATAATAATAATAATAATAATAATAATAATAATAATAATAATAATAATAATAATATAATAATAATAATAATAATAATATAATGATAATGATAATAATAATAAAATAATAATAATAATAATAATAATAATAATAATAATAATAATGATAATGATAATAATAATAATAATAATAATAATAAAATACTACTACTACTACTACTACTACTACTACTACTACTACTACTACTACTACTACTAATAATAATAATAATAATAATAATAATAATAATAATAATAATAATAATAATAATATCTAATAATAATAATATGTGGAAAATTTTATGTCTCGTTCTAGTGTTGTTGTTGGTCAATGACCCTTTGTAAAGCGCTTTGAGCACGTTCAGTTGATATTGCTCTATATAAAAGCTTACGTTCTCTTTTTTTTTTTTTGCTATATATGCGGTCTAGTAGTGTAATACCCGCTTTCGGACCGCATTGTCCTGGGTTCGTTATATATATATATATATATATATATATATATATATATATATATATATATATATATATATATATATATAAATATATATATATATAATTTTCTTTTTCTCTTCTCAGACCAGCCGACCTCAAAAGCGTGACAGATGCATCTAGGGAAGGGATTATTTTCAATTGGATGATACACAATGTGGAAACCCATATGGCCTTTCTTGGTGGTAACCTTGGACGTGTTCATTCTTGTCGTCAGCCAGGAACTTCCATATATTTATGGAAGTAAGTTGTGGTAGAATTAATGAAAATTAAATGTGGTAAATAAGCCGAACCAAGAATATTGACTGGGTACACTAGTTTGAACTCCCATGGTGGGCAGGAGGTCACTTGATGTGTTCTCCATCCCGCTACACCTGTTTTACAATCTGCTTTTTGTCTTTGTTAGGGAATGAGATCATTAATCTTGTCCCTGCCCTGGTCGGAGTCTTTAGCAGAGAGAGAAAAAGTCAAATGTATAGTTAAAGTTTTGGAAGATTGTATATTTTCCTTGTAAATCATCCCTCTGTTATGTACTGTCATATTTGTTGTTTGCATATTGATTTGTAAGCATTTGACTGAATTACACTCATCTGGATATTTGTGCTAGTGGCTGTGTGAGACTTTTAGTTGATCTCAAACTAAATGCATTGATGTTATGTTCTTTTTGGAATCGACACATGTTCCCTATTTGAACCATTCCGCTTTATCTTACTTTTCTCTAGTCCTTTAATTATAAATCTGTTTTTATTTGACTATCCCATTATTTTCCTTTTTACTGGAGTTGCAAAGATCTAAATATGTCGCAAGCGCCGCTGCAAATCCCTTAAAAAAATTCTTTAAAAAATATAGCATTGTGGAGAAAATTGTGCTTATTTGAGTCAATGAAAAAATTGACACGGCGCACAACTCTACTGAAAGATTTGAAAATTAGAAATGTATTTTTTACAGATAGATAAACAGATAACTTGATTTCCTTTTATAATTTAAAGTCAGTTTGACAGTTCGTTGAGTCAAACAGATATCATAAAATATGTACCAACGACGACACTTGACTCCGAAAATCAACTAATTTTGTCACTGTAAAAAGTTGTCAATTTGCGTCATCTATTTATGACATCAAGTAATATTATTACTTCCGTTGTGTTGTTGATTTAGCGGATTTCAGTCGCCATTTTGATTCTTTTTTTACTATTAGGGTTAGCTCGAGAGGTTAGTCATAAGTGTTATTAAAGGTGCTAGGGTGTTTGTTTTTCCATAAGTTAAGTAAAGGGGAACATTCCGAAAGCTCCTACATCCCCAGTATTCTTTAAATTTGTATTTTCACTGTTGATATTTTGTCAGGCATTTATTTATTCAGTTAGTCATTATATAGAAGTATTTTTAAAACTCTAGAACAAACCTGCAGTCCGAGAGTTGTTTTTTTTTCTATTATGGTTAGCTCGAGAGGTTAGTCATAAGTGTTATTAAAGGTGCTAGGGTGTTTGTTTTCCATAAATTAAGTAAAGGGGAGACATTCCGAAAGCTCCTACATCCCCAGTATTCTTTAAATTTGTATTTTCACCGTTGATATTTTGTCAGGCATTTATTTATTCAGTTTGTCATTATATAGAAGTATTTTAAAACTCTAGAACAAACCTTGATAGATTTGTGAAAGTTTAAAATTCCTTATTACCATTGTTTGATTTTCGGCGCCATTGTGATTTGTTAAGTATTGAAAGGTAGTGCAAAGCAGTCGAGAGTGTTTTTTCTATTAGGTTAGCTCGAGAGGTTATCATTGTGTTATTAAAGGTGCTAGGGTGTTTGTTTTTCCATAAGTTAAGTAAAGGGGAGACATTCCGAAAGCTCCTACATCCCCAGTATCCTTCTTAAAAAATATAGCATGTGGAGAAAATTGTGCTTATTTGAGTAATAAAAAAATTGATACGGCGCAAACTCTACTGAAAGATTTGAAATTAGAAATGTATTTTTTACAGATGATAAACAGAAACTTGATTTCCTTTATAATTTAAGTCAGTTGAAAGTTCGTTGAGTCAAACAGATATCATAAAATATGTACCAAGACGACACTTGAATCCCAAAATCAACTAATTTTGACACTGTAAAAAGTTGTCAATTTGCGTCATCTATTTATGACATCAAGAATTATTATTACTTCCGTTGGGTTTTTGATTTAGCGGTGATCAGTTTTGTTATGTATGTTCTAATTGTGTGTATGTTTGTGTGTGAGTGTGTGTGTGTGCGTGTGTGTGTTTGTGTTTGTGTGTGTGTGTGTTGTGTGTGGTGTATACATTTGTGTGTGGGTGTTGGCATTTTTCAGCAAATCGTGGCATTCATAGTGATATTATTCACTTGATCACATGAAGGTATTTCAGTCGCCATTTTGATTCTTTTTTTACTATTAGGGTTAGCTCGAGAGGTAAGTCATAAGTGTTATTAAAGGTGCTAGGGCGTTTGTTTTTCCATAAGTTAAGTAAAGGGGAGACATTCCGAAAGCTCCTACATCCCCAGTATTCTTTAAATTTGTATTTTCACCGTTGATATTTTGTCAGGCATTTTAAAAACTCTAGAACAAACTTTGATAGATTTGTGAAAGTTTAAAATTTCCTAATTTGACCATTGTTTTGATTTTCGGCCGCCATTGTGATTTGTTAAGTATTGAAAGGTAGTGCAAAGAAGTCCGAGAGTTGTTTTTTTTTACTATTAGGGTTAGCTCGAGAGGTTAGTCATAAGTGTTATTAAAGGTGCTAGGGTCTTTGTTTTTCCATAAGTTAAGTATAGGGGAGACATTCCGAAAGCTCCTACATCCCCAGTATTCTTTAAATTTGTATTTTCACCTTTGATGTCACGGGTCAGAGGCTATAGTGGCTTACACTTCATATTGGGCCACACAGAAAAATCAACCGAAGATATACCAAATTACACAGACAACGTTGTTTACCAATCTGCCCTTATTAAATGATGGTGAGTACAGTATCGAATGAAAATAGTTCTTTCCCCGCGAAATTGCGGGCTTTTTACTAGTCCCTTAAAAAATAAAAACGACAAACAAACAATATCTACTATTGATTTGATATATTTAACATTTGTGATCCGTCGTCACTTTCTTACATTACAAAAAATCTCAAAGATTGTTATTTCTTATCATTTTACTTCCAAATTCAATTTTCTGAGTCCGATTGCCCCAGCAAAATAGTGTTTTGTGAGGTCAAGTAACGTATATGGAAAATGTACTCTTTAATTTTATGATTTTTGATTGCTAAAGATAATTTGTTATTAAGACGTTTCTCCATTTCTGATCATATAATTTCATGCATTTCTTTCTCATTCAACGAGACACGACGCCTGTTCGGATAACAATTTTTCCCGACAAAGCTGTTAACCGCTGGATACTCATTTTATACCTTAGTACAATAAGAGGATGTGAGTAAAGACTTTTACAAAAGACTCAACTATTCACCACTCAAAGCGGGATTCGAACCCAGGACTTTACGATCTGAATGTGAGTGTCATACCACAAGACCATATAACCGCCCTTGTACTTTTTTTTAATCGGGACGAGGTTGCACATACATCGAACTGGAAAAAATTCTTCTCGAAACTGGGAGAGAAGTTGTCGGGCATCTTTACCAGCAAGAGGAGGCGCTGGTTGGTTGCAAATAGACTAAGGTCTAGATCCTGTTTAACAACGCCACCCTACATCAGTGGGGGATTTTCATCCCTACTACATAATTTATATGTTGTGGCAAAGAACTCGAAACCGCAGAGCATCTGAATTGAACATTTTATTGTGATGAAGCTTCCGACCGGGTTCGCACATTCTACTCGATTGCGGTAAAGAGTTTTGCCGCCTTGATAGCACGTCATAATTTAATACTGTGGCTTACGACCTTTAGAAGCTGTTGCATGTGTCCTTTACTTACACATATTAGCCCTCTCGACTCATAATTTGTGAACGAGTATCTGGCTTCATATAGTGACGGATGTCGTTAGAGTATTTGTGCGATAAAGACGCATAACAGGCAACAGGTACTGTATGAAATGGAAATGTGGTTCTGTGTGGCCTGTTGGGGAAAATGATTATATTAACATATTAAGACTTATTCATTACAAAGGCGTTATTAATTGGTTTATTTGTTATAGCGGTGACACCGATCACCCCCTTCAAGTTTGTGGGAGATTCCTTGACGCTCAACTGCACTATCAGACCCACCGCTGAAGGAGAGGATTCATCTATATTGCGGTTCAAGAGAGATTCATCAACAAGTAAGTTTTTTTTTTTCAAATGCCTGTTTGGATGAAATAAATTGAATAATATCTTTAACATAATAACATATCGTTGCAATATATTATGATTTCAATTAAAATTACCGTTGAATAAGATTTTGAATTTTCTTACTATTCTTATAAACGGTTGTTGAAATTTTAGAAGGAGTTTGTTTAGACTTAATTCTGTCCCTCTATTTCAGTATTTTATAGATAATTGCGTATAGATAATTGCGCAACGTTTGAAAACTATTCCACATCTTAAACTCATTAAATTCTCTCCTTATCAACTCAAGGAAAATCACATTCGTGACGATACAACTAACATTTTTCTCATTCAGATGTCTTTTGTATTCACAAAATTTGAATATTTTTCAAATTATAGTTATAAGAGTAATAAGAGTCTAAGGCTGTAATTGTACATACATTTATTTCGTTTGAATAAAAGTTTATAAAACCAAATTTTATATTAAATAGGTCTGATGTTTAGTGGAAAATCCGGAATATGGCCGGTGTGGTGAGATTTAAATAGAACAGAAGTTAGTTAAGACCTTATTGAGTGGCTATTGTGTTGTAATGAGTAGAATTCTCTCCCATCACTCATCATATTTGAATACCATGTAAAATACAGTAAGATAAACCACATTCTTATTATCACTTCGCGAAGTTCCATGTTTGAGAGTTTTTGCCAAGATGAGGGTCATTTAAATCGATCGATATTTGAAGGACGAGGTTTCTGGCCAAATTTTTATATATGGGTTTTTCCAGAGGACGGCAAAATACTGACTTTTATTTTACAGTACTCCCGTCTTTCCGAAGGAAACTGTTACAACATTGTCTCAACGGCTCACAATTTATAAATCATTATATATATATATATATATATATATATATATATATATATATATTATATATATATATATAGCCAACAATATATATTGCTAATTTTAATGCCGTATCGCATATTGATCCTATCCCTTAGATACTTACGTCTTTCCGAAGGAAAGCATTACAATCTTGTCTCCGGAGTCTATTCAATTGACAATACATCACTTGACGCTGGAGGACGATGGAGATTATACTTGCTTTCAAACGTCCGGCAAAAAGAATAAAGTCATCGATCGTCAGCGTGTATTTGTTGATTGTGAGTATAATGCTTTTTTGACATTTGTGCAATTAATTCTATGTTGTTTTTTTTTTTGGTTTTACAACGCTTATAACATCAGCCAGCCGGATATAACGTCCTAACACACAAACACGTTTATTGATAGAATGAAGTAGGCATCACTCGAGTCTTTGTTATTGTTTTTGCCATCCGCGTTTTTGAGTAATTGGATTCAATAGTCTGATGTCACGTCGCCCAGAAACGGCGGCCATCGTGGTTCTAAACAAAGAAAATCGGTACTTTTTATTCTTCATGCTGGCTAGAACTTATCATATGTCTTGTGATCAGAATGTGTAAAAGTAAAAACATGATCAGATTTATAATGGTATTTTCCCCCTCTGGATACGCTTTTATGCTCGTCGGCGAAATATTTCATAATGGCGTCCGCCATTGTTCCGATAGTTTAGAGCCAGTTACTAAGTTATCGTGCGTCATTACGAGGGAAGTGACGTTACGACTGTTGTAGCGTATTCTCACTAAACTGTATAAACCAGACTATAAAAGTTGATGGTTACACATAGTTAAGTGTGTTGGTTCGTTAGCGAAATGTTGCAACGAACTTCTTAGCCAAGTGCATATAAAACTATCTATAGATAGTATGCGCTTGGGTAAGAAGCTCATAACATCGCCATCCGGAAGTATAACGGACCAACTGTGTGTTACCATGGACGTTTATAGTCGGGTTAATACAGTTCAGTGAGCATTACTCATAAACGCGGATGGCAAAAAACAATAACAAAGACCTGAGTGACGTCATCTTTGAACTATCCATACACAGTATGCGCATGGCTTAGAAGCTCACAACATTGTCATTCTGAAGTGAAAAGATAGTATGCAGATGACGTCATTCAGGCTTTTGTTATTGTTTTTGCCATCCGCGTTTGTGAGTTGTTCTCACTAAAATGTATTAACCAGACAATAAAAGTTCATGGTTACACAGAGTTTGTGTGTAGGTCCGTTATACTTCCGGATGGCAATGTTGTGAACTCCTTGGCCAAGCGCATTCTATCTATAGTCTGGTTTATAGATAGTATGCAGATGACGTCACTCAGGTCTTTATTATTGTTTTTGCCATCCGCGTTTGTGAGTTGTTCTTACTAAACTGTATTAACCAGACTATAAACGTTCAGGGTTACACAGAGTTTGTGTGTAGGTCCGTTATACTTCGGGATGGCAACGTTGTGAACTCCTTGGCTAAGCGCATTCTATCTATACAGTTTAGTGAGAATTAGTCATAAACGCGGATGGCTTAAAACAATAACAAAGACCTGAGTGACGTCAACTTCGAACTATCTATAGATCGAACGAAGATGACGTCAGTCTCTCAAGCCTTTGTTTTTATATTTTGCCATCCGCGTTTGTGAGTGATTTTCACTAAACTCTATTAACCAGAATATGAAATTTCATGGGTACGCATAGTTTTGTGTGTTGGTCCGCACTTCATCTTTGTTCCAGGATTCCACATTGCTTTTTGCATAAACTACCAAACAAGTCATAGGAAATGTTTATGGTTGAAAAATGTTTTCAACTTCTTCAGGCAATATAATTCTTGCCAAAATGCACAGAAACGTAGCCATGATAGAAATGTTTTTATATGCTCTTGTCTCGCTGCCATAGGTATGTGTCTTAATCGTCGAAGTGATATTTTTTTCATCTAATAAATACTACTAATTTTCGAGTGAAAATTAGCTTGTGTAATTAAGCGTTAATTCATCTATCCAAAAAATAAAGTGATGTCAATTGTTATCACTATCATCATCACTACCACCATCGCCATCATCATCATCATCATCATCATCATCATCATCATCATCATCATCATCATCATCATCATCATCAGCATCATCAGCATCGTCATTTTTATTGTAGTGAACAATATCATTAATCCTGAATATAATAATTGCTCTTTACTTACTGCCATCAACTGCTCAATAATTATTCGTAGTAAAACTATACTTAACGCCACTTCAATCGCACTGCCTATAGATAGTATGCGCTTGGCTAAAAAGCTCACAACATTGCCATTGTATAACGGACAACACACAAAACTGTGTGTAACCTTAAACGTTTATAGTCTGGTTAATACGGTTAAGTGAGAATTACTCATAAACGCGGATGGCCAAAAAAAAAAAAAAATAATAACAAAGACCTGAGTGACGTCAACTTCGTTCTATCTATATTATTAGACAGATCGGTTCAATCTTTTTTATTTATATACCAAGTGATTGTTTATTTCTCGTATAGATAGAATGCGCTTGGCCAAGGAGTTCACAACATAGCCATCCGGAAGTATAACGGACCAACACACAAACTCTGTGTAACCATGAACTTTTATAGTCTGGTTAATACAGTTTAGTGAGAACAACTCACAAACGCGGATGGCAAAAACAATAACAAAGGCCTGAGTGACGTCATCTGCATACTATCTATATCACCCTAAAGAAATGATTGCAACTCCAATTTATTTTGTGGCTTTATATTACACAGGTCCTGACGTATTTATCACATGCATTAATAATTACACAGCTTTCAATGGGTTTATGACATTTCATGCAGTGCACGTACAGGGGATGTGATTTGTTTTCAATTCACGCACATGTAGCAGAATAACAAATATTCAAGACCCGTGCATAACTAGTGGCCGAAAGCTAGTATCGATGTTATGCGTTTATGTATAATACTCACACATCCGCCAGCCGGATATAAGGTACCAACACACAAAACCATCTATAACCTGGAACGTTTATAGCATGATTGATGTAGTCTAGTTAGTGAAAACTAGTCACCAAAATGACTGTCTAAAAACAATTACATTGAGCTGAGTGACGTCAATTTCGTCTCTCATATTTTAATAATCAAATTAATAGGGAAGGAATATGTGATGGAAAAAATAACTGCTTCCTATTTCATTGGAAGCGCAAAAGTACCTTTCCGGAGTTGTGTGTGTGTGTGTGTGTGTGTGTGTGTGTGTGTGTGTGTGTGTGTGTGTGTGTGGAGGGGGGGGGGTTTACATATACCTTGTGCAATTCATCTTCTGGTGTCAGAGTGATGGGATCTTTTTTTTATTTTTAAAGTTAAACGCGGATCGTCAATAAAGATTATCCATCCTCACTCTTTAGCGTCCCATAGACTTGGCCTTTTCATCCTGCTACTGAAATAATGATGCCACCTATTATTATTTAACCTATTCATTATTAGTACTTCAAAGTACTGGTTACATACAAACTCCCAAGGATTTAGGAACCAAAAGAGTAGACGGTTTGTTGTCAAGACTTTTCTTTCCGATTGTTTGAAAAGGATGCATAGGGACATAAGCTTACAAGAGACATTTTCAAGAGCCAATCATTTTGTGGCTGGCTAGAATGAAACACGAAAAACATTGAAAAAGGAAAAGAGAAAGAAAATACAAACGAAGTTATTAGCCTAGATCGACGTGTACTTTTTTTGAAGGTATGATAAAGCAAATAGTTATGGGCTGATTGTTGTAATGGAAATACTCCCTAACCAACGCAAAACAGTGTCCATTACATACAACAATATTAAAACAAGCCCATAATGGCATTCGGCTATCATATCAGATCTGCAAATATGTGCACATCGTCCTAGATCAATTCTTGTTATGAAATTGTTTAAATAAAGAAGAAGGTCGCCATTATTATAATACCGTATTATGATACCATTAATATAATAGCGGGGAATTTTTTCAACACAATATTTATTTATTTAATTAATTATTTATCTATTTAATTAACAATTCATGTCTTTATTATAAACCATTTATATGTTTATATAATATTATATTTTCTATTGATGATACCAATGTATTAAAATGATGCGCTCTTGATTAAAGGGCAAACAAACAATTTCTGAAACTTCGGCTCAAAACAATATGATACCAGGATGAACCAAATGCCAAAAATAGATATTTATATGGTTAAAATGATCCGACAGGTAAATTTCTAGAATTTTACTTTAAAAACTATAATATCTATCCTTCCCATTACACTGATATAAAAAAAAGCATACAAATTCAATGTTCATAATACGAATCATCCCAATAATATAATACCATTATGAGGCGATAGATTATATATTTTAATTGATAAAAAAATAAATTATTTAAAGCAACAAATTAGGAAGTAGGGCATGTGTAACATCTCAAATAGCAGAGTGAAAAATATAAGAATAAAACCATACAAAAAATATCTGCCTGCTTCGACAGTTGAGGCAGGCATGTTTATAGATTGAACGAAATTGACGTCACTAAACTCTCTGTTATTGTTTTTAGACAGCCATTACGGTGGTTACTTCTCACTAAATCATAATATATATCAAACGTTCAAAATTACACACAGTTTTGAGTGTTGGTACGTTAAATCCGGCTGGCGAATGTTGTGAATATTTTACCTAAATGCATAGCATCAATTGAAAAGAGAGAGAGAGAGAGAGAGAGAGAGAGAGAGAGAGAGAGAGAGAGAGAGAGAGAGGGGGGGGGTTGTTACTTGTAATTTTCTCTCTGATTTGTCCTGCGCTGCTTCAAACACCTCTTTTCAGATGTTTATAAGTATTTACTGGCATTTCAGATCGACCCAAGCGAGTTGAGTTCATTGATTGTCTGGTTTACAACTGGCAAAACTTAACGTGCAGCTGGTCACTTGGAGTGGACTTTAAATATCCCAATTATGTTGATGTTATACTAAAAAATGGGTACGTTTTCATCCATATAACCATAATCCCGCTATCATCATCATCATCATCATCATCATCATCATCATCATCATCATCATCATCATCATCATCATCATCTTTATCATCATTATCATCATCGTCGTCGCTGTCGTCGTCATTGTTGTTGTCCTTGTTATCGTCATACTCCTCGTCATCATAGTACTCTTTGTTCTCGCTGTCGTAGTCATCATCATAGGCATCATCATCATCATCATCATCATCATCATCATCATCATCATCATCATCATCATCATCAGCGTCGTCATCGTCCTCCCCATCAGCATCCTCCTCCTCCTTCTCTTCCTTCTCCTCGTTATCTTAGCATGAAGCATGTATAACTTTTCGACCCATAACATTTTGTGTGCGTTTATTTCATAGAGCCACGAACTGTCCAAAAGAGCCATCGATGAATTACAGGCGCTGTCCACACTTATTGTCCAAGACCTCGGGTGGATGGTCCAACGACGTATACTTACATGCAAACATCTACTCCATGACAGTGGTCGTGCAAACAACAAAGGGTGACGAAATCCTTCAGAGCATAGAATCCCCTCGGTTTAGGATCCAAACAAGAAATTACGGTAAAGTAGCTTTAAAGCAAACGGAAAAAATAGTTCTTCAAAGCTATTAGGTACATGGAGACGGAGTTTATCCCGGTTTCTTAAATTAAGTTGAGCTTTTATATAGCGCAATATCCACTAAATGTGCTCAAAGCGCTTCACAAGGGGTCCCTGGCCAACAGCAACATTTCACATTTAGGGCGGGACATGACATTAGACGATGTTACATCTTTTTCGGACAGAGACAACGCTGTAAACGGCCAGGTACTCATTTTACACCTGAGTACGGTGAGAGAATGTGAGTAAAGAGTCTTTTCCAAGGACTCAGCTATGCGCCGAGCGAGGCTCGAACCCAGGACCTTCCGATCCGAATGCGAGTGTCATACCACAAGACCACATAGCCGCGTGAAACGCGCAATCGCAATTGCTTGCTACCTTTTGAATAGGACGCTAGTCTATCGCAAATATTTTTTTCCCCGCCAGATCTAAGGGATCCAGCTAACCAATCACTGCAGGATGGCAAGGGAGGTCAGAAAAAATCTCGACTGCACCCGGATTCGACCTTGGTCAGTTTGCGCGTGAAGCGAGTGCTCTACTAACTAAGCTTTCGGGACCCCTGAGCTATTATGAATTCATATCAAGCATTAATTAAAATAGCAGCTATTTTTATCATCTTGCTTAAGCATACAGTGGTTTACAGTTTTGTGTAGTTTTTTAGTAATGTACTCGTAGATAATTCGTTTCCCTTTTCGTGATTTTACACAATATTTAGAAACATTCTGTACTCTCCATTTCCGAATTATGGTCGTAATATGAATAATAGTGTGTTGGTACTTTATATCCGGCTGGGTGCTATGAGAGCTTTGACTAAACGCATTGCATCACTAGAGCTATTTAATTATTTTTGTTTACGAAAGTCAATGATTCTCTGACTCAGAAGTCATAAGTTTGACCATGAGTCGAGGGATTCTGATTTTACGAAGTTGAAATTGTCTTGTATTGGTCTGTGAGATTTATGTCGCGTTTTATAATACCCAATTAATAGTCAGATATTTACAATCGCCTATATTATTATGCATAAACTGTTGGTTTAAGATAAGTTGTAGATTGGATATTTATTTTGTATACAAATTATACCATAATTCAACAATGTTTTTTATATTTATTGTGCTGCTATGTGATCTAGTGGTATAACACTTGCCCTAGGATCGGAAGTCCTGTGTTTGAGTCCCGAGCGGCGCATAGTTGAGTCCTTGAAAAAGGCCCTTTACTCACATCCTCTCGTCGTACTCAGGTGTGAAAATGAGTACCTGGCCGTTTATAGCGTTTCTCTGTCCGAATAGAATTGTAATATTAGTGCCTAACATGTCTTGTCCTTTATGTTAGGTGTGGTATCTTATTATACTTTGACAATGCGTTAACCGCAAGCTTAGTCATCGGCCTTACCCCCAATCTAATAAGAATAGAAGTGAGTCAACTTAGTTGACAATGAACGAATGTAGGTGTGTGTAAGTCAGTCAGTGTTGAATCATGCATCTATCCTGTTAAGTCGCATATTAAAGTTATCTGTATTTCACCATCGTCTCCATTTTATATGTTGTTCATTATTATTTGGTACACAGAAAGAACCCGATACATAACGTAACACGTAACGCTTCATGTTAACTGATTCTGTTGGCTTTGTGCTTTTGAGTATGTTGAGTGGATATTGCGCTATATATAAATGCTCAAGTTCTTTTTAATATAATCTACGCTAACACACATATACACATACATACACACACAAACACACACACACACCTACACACAAATACACACTCGGGTTACGTAGAGGATGAAAAAAAAAAGATATGTTAATTATTGAATACCAAGGCAATTACTAGTTTCTTCGGGTTTTTCTCTCTGCAGACATAAATTCAAGAGAAGCAACGACTAGCACGGGAACGATAGAAGTTTTGGCGAACTGTGAGTATATTATCATTGTAGCCCCTAGTTTAGAGATGATTAAAATTGTTTCCTACTCCATTTTCAATTACTGTGCGCAACGATTTATAAAATATTATATGCCATATAGCAAAATCTTCAGAAGACAAAATATTTGATGCCATATGGCAAAATCTTAAGGAGACAAAATATTGATGCATTATGGCGAAATCTTTAGGAGACAACAAACTATGTTATGCTATATTGCGAAATCATTAAGAAACAATAAATAAGTGATGCCATATGGCAAAATCTTATCTTCAGGAGCCATAAGGTAAAATCTACTGGAAAAACGGCAGTGTGTGCTTTGCTTCGTAACAGCTGTAGATGTTCAACAGAAGTTTTCGTTTTATCATCGCACCGACACTGCCAGAAAGTTAAGTCAAAACATAAAGCAATGACCACCAAAAGAAAGTGGACAGTGAGCTGTTTCCAGTAGTATAATCAATTGAATCATGATAACATGATTCATTTAAAATGACTTATCCATAGTAAAACACACCAACAACCTATGTAAAATACAGCATTACGAATTAAGAAATATTTAACAATTATCGACTTTTTAAAACAGTACTACCCTGAAAACTCTTGCTTCATCATTTTGTATTTTCTATAATAGATTATTGTAATTCGCTTTTTTAAAAAAAACTTTTCAAATTTCTCCCTGCACAAACTGCAACGCATCCAAAATCATTGTGATAGGATCATCCTTATGAGTATGCAAGGCACGTTTTATCACTTCACTGGCTAACTGCTATTGAATTAAGACTGAAATATAAAATTGATACTAAGCTGCTGCAAGCTGTGGATTGTAAAAAGTAATAAACAAAAGTTAATATAACAGATTTAAACCCCCCTCCCCCCAAAAGCAACACAACACACAACTGCAGGACTAGCTATGTTGCCTTCAGCAAGTAACCTTGTCGCTGTTGAGAGGGCGTCTTTGACTACATTAACGAAACACATTTTTAATTTGAGAACCACCTGGCACCTTTCATACCCACTTTTCAGATCTTTATCTTTAATTTTGACAGTAAATCGATGGATTTAGGTATTAATCCCTAGCTCAATTTGTAGTGCGGCATACGGCTGCTGCCTGGATCAATCCAAGTCGTCCTTTGGAAAAGACCCTATAGAAAAACTTTCCCTTTTTACGTCATAATGTTGCAATACTATTATCATATTTTGTTGCTGTTAAATTGAATTCGTATTACTTTTCCATCAAACTTGCCTTACTGTAATATGTTTTGTTTTATATCACTGTAAAGCGCTTAGAGCCTGTGACAACGGGGTAAAGCGCTATGTAGATTATTATTATTATTATTATTATTATTATTATTATTATTATTATTATTATTATTATTATTATTATTATTATTATTATTATTATTATTATGTGTGATGGAAATTTTATCTTTGTCTATTTTTATTTTGTTTTATTTAACAACGGCATTGCCTGAGACATTTGGATAATGAACGTATAAAAAATATCACATCCTTTCTTTACTCTAAAATGTGTCCAATGTATTGATGTTTAGTGATATCACGTTATATTTCTTTCTTTTTCTTTTCATTTAGTCTTTCATTTTGATTTATCCTGCGTTTTTGGTTGTGATGGGATATTTTATCATGACTTTGTTGTGTATATTTTTTTCCCAATTCTTAAAAAAAAACCGAATGGGTATAGAGCCAGAGCAGTTACAATGCCACCATTCTCACATGCTAATTGTAAACAAATACTATGAAACAAATTCAACACGTATAAAAATAAACAGATTATTTTCCTTTAATGAGGAAATATAATTTAGTTTATAAAATGCTCATAACGGATTAAGAATTACACGTTGTCATGACAACGAATGCTAGATAAAAATGGAGCCGCTATTGCTTTTATTACGCTCACTAAACGTTTTGATAATCATTTCAGTCAAAAGTATCTACAATTGTGTACAAATTAAACAATTCAATTGTGATGACATACGAGCAGACTTGACATGAGCCAAATACATAGTAAAAAACTTGAACATTCATATAGGGCAGTATCCCCTCGACGTGCTAAAAGCGTTTTTTAAAAATTATCAAATTAAGAAATTAAGGAGCAGGCACCGGTGCACATTTAAGATCTGAACAACTGTGTATGAAAGGTGCCAGACAAAGGAAGAAAGAAAAATACAAGAAAAAAACCATCCCACATTATTTTGGGCTGGGTTTTTTTGGGGTTTTTTGTTGTATTTTTCTTTCTTGCTTTGGCTGGCACCGTTCATACACACTTGTTCAGATCTTTAAAAGCGTTTAACAAGGGGTCCCTAGCCAACAATGATACTTAAATTTATACGTAGGACGAGACATGACACCCGTTAGGCGATATTACAAATTTGTTTCGACCAGAAACAAGACAGTTAACGGCCAGGTACTCATTTTACAACTGCGCACGGTGAGAGATTGTAAGTAGAGAGCCATTTCCAAGGAATGAACTATGCACCGCTCAGAGCAGATCGCAAATCAAGGACTTTCCGATTCGAAGGGGAGTGTCAAATCACTAGACCACATAGCCGCACAAAAACTAGTTGTGGAGGTTGTGTGTGTTGGACCCGCGATCTCCAGTAGTCGGTGAGAGAGAGAGAGAGAGAGAGAGAGAGAGAGAGAGAGAGAGAGAGAGAGAGAGAGAGAGAGAGAGAGAGAGAGAGAGAGCTCTAATAATGACCTGAGTTAGAGACGATCTTTTTTGGGATCGTGGATAACTCATACGGTAGAGTCACGCTCTCACCGGCTAGGCGGGTTGTCGTGCCAATAAGGTCGCGGGTTCAAACCCCCATCACCGCCGCGAATTTTTTTTTTTATTCTCTATTGTCTTCTGGTACTTTCCTACTCACTTCATCTCTTGTTGTTAAAAACTAGCTGCAAACTTTAATGTTTACAGCTGTGACCACTCGTCTCAGAACGGTAATTATCGGGACAAACCTAATGGTTAAAACTCAAATTCAAACCGATTGAAGTTAAATGCCATAATCAATAAGAGTGAGTGGGGGTCTCAATAGCTCAGAAGGTAGAGCACTCGCTTTATACTCAAAGGAACCGAGATCGATTCCGTTGCAGTCGTTATTTTTTTCAGACACCCTCCTCTGTTCTCTGTCCACCCAGCAGGATTGGCGGAAAGTACTTTGCGATAGACTAGCGTCTTATCCAAAGGAAATCAAGCTACCGAAACAGGGTTAAAGTCCGGTTACATTGACTGAAGGACTGCTACCACAATGAGAGTGAGTTTTGTAAAACTTTCAAAGGCTTTAATTTTTTAATTCTGATATTTTTTGGCTTTAAACCGATATTTATTACAATTTTTATCGCAAGATAGTGAAGAAGAAATCATAATCAAAATTATTTCTTTATAATGTTTCAGTAATACCAGCACCAGTTGTCCATTTTGAAGCCATTGTGAAGAACAGTAGTTGCATTCAATTAAACTGGAAACACACATCGTCAAAAAGGAGGGAAAAATCCTACCTTGGATTTTATGAAATCGCCGGATCTAACCAATGGCAAACGGTAAGAAATTCTTGTGTGTCTGTCTCACCAGTCCTTCAATACTCTGAAAAAATAACCCACATTTTTTTAAAAATCGAGGATTTCATTTTTAAAAAAAGATGTAGTCCTTCATAGTCATTTAACCCATGGGTCCGGAGTTTATCCCGGTTTCTTTAGCGTGAAATGGACAAGAGTAATAGCTTGCTATCCTTTGGATAGGACGCTAGTCTTTCGCAAAGTACTTTTCCCCAAATCTAACAGACTCAGCTACCCATTCACTGTTGGGTGGACAGGGGGTCAGAAAAAATCTTGCGTGTGAAGCAAGTGCTCTACGTTACACACTGAGCTAGCCCCCCCCCCCCCCCCCCCTGAGGATTTCAATAGGATTATCGATAATCAGCAAATCTACGGTTAGATCTCTAGTTGATGCAAGATGATTTTTTGGAATAAGTTTTTTCTTGTATTTTTCTTTCCTGCTTTGTCTGGCACTGTTTCGTACTTACGTTTTCAGATCTTTATCTTACACCAGTGTCTGGTGTTCCCTATTTTGTTACATAGTCCTGCTAGTGACTTTTAGGACTTTGATAAAACCCCTTCCATGGTCTCATATGTGTCAGTGCATGACATAATCAGTCGGAAGGTGAAAATTTTGAATTTGCATTCTTTCCCCTATTTCCTGAAAGAATACGCTCACCAGAACATTTTACTCTTTATTTGAAGTAAGTCAGATGGTTTTCATGAAGTTAGGGTCAGCTGTAAGGAAAGGTATCCAACAACTTTTTTTTCAAATTTCATACTTTTTCAACTTGACTAGCTGCTATAAAAATATTTAGAAGTGAAATTAAGCTTTGATATTTCCGGAAGTGGTACAAAAAGGGGTGATTTAATCACTTATGACAAGCACTCATCTTAGATAAAAATTGATCTAACTAAACTTGGCAAAATCTCAGTTCAAACCTTTTCACTATCCGACTGATTATATCGTTCACTTTAACATATTATCATAACTAGGGATAAGGGATGGAAACATCACACCTTGAAACAAAGAAACATGGGTAAAAACTGTGGCTGTGATGCGATGAAGAATTTGTGGAACATAATATGGCACACTCCTCCAACGTGACAAGAAAAAATATATAAATAATGAATATCTTTTTCTTGACTCTAGATGCAATGGTGGCCACATCTATAAATGTGAGCTGTCTAATATCTAATATTTGTCGTTGTTTTTATGGATAGAACGAAATTGACGTCATTCAGCTCTTTGTTATTGTTTTAGTCTGCTATTTTTATGGGTAGTTCTCATTAAATAGTATAATTCATTTTTTTTAAAATTACGCCCTTCCGCCATGGCATCATAAGATAATCTCGCCTAGGCACTCCACGAAGGAATATAGATAATCCATCAAATAGGATGTCTGATGTCAACAGGAATCACCCATGTTGTCCAAGTGAGCAAATTGGGGGTTAATAATCTTTCCCAAGGAAAAAAAAACGAAAGTGCCTGAAACAAGACTCGAACCCGGGGCCTACCAGATCACAATGCAATACATTAACCACTCCCCCCTCCCCCCCCCCCCCCCCCCACCGCCATCCCCAATAGAATTCATCAAACAAACTATAAACGTTTAAAGTTACACATTGTTTTGTGAGTTGGTAGGTTCCGGCCGACGGATGTTGTGAGTTTTCTAACTTAACGCATAACATAAATTCTGCGCCACCGTTGACATTATCGCCCACGGAGTTCGACCTGACATAACGGTATCTAGTTTGAGAGGGTGATTGACATTTGAAATCTAATCTCTTTAAAAAGACTTAAGAATGTTGTCAATAACACCAAGTGTTGACTTAAACCCAACTCAGTCGGTTGTGCATATTATATCATAGCTCTTTTGAATGCATGCTTATCGATTCACAAACTTACATGTTGTCGCGTTTACCGTCACAGCTGACAATTATTTTTCAATTATGGCCTTTGAGATTCTACTCACTTTTATTTATTGTATATTTTGAAGTATGTTCTTTAAGCAACTAATAAAGTCGGATGGTTTTAATTATAATTTTTATTAAATTATTAAATTAAACTGAAAGCATCATCAACCGTGACAGTTTTTTTACACCAAAAACTCGTTACCAACAGCAAACAAAACTCATTTCGGTATTAATTCGATTTAATCATAATTATAATCATTAAGAGTTACATAGATCAAAAGACATTTAAATAACACGGTATTTTTGGAGATATGAATATACAGTAGTTTATTTCAAACTAAAGCAAATATCAAATTGACACATGGATATGTTTGAGTACACAAAATCATATAATACAAAAGCAAAAGGCAAGTTGGAACATAACTAAGTTTTCATGCAGACGTGTCGATCATAAGCATTATAAAAAATAAGAGAAAAAAAAAATCTCATCCATCCCATCATGCACAACATACTGCAAGAAATGGAGTTCCCTGTCACCTGTATTATTGAGAGCATTTACTGTCTCAACATTTTCTTTTGGTATTAAAATCAAGTCCATTCCATATCCTGACAGCACGTTACAATAAATGAGTTATGTTGAATATTGCTAGAACATCTGGTGATAAACATCTTCAAGTTATCACCTCTTGTGAATGTAACCAAAAAAATAAAATTAAAAAATTGCGTATAACCAATGTTATGCTGACAAGAGACAATTTTATTTAAGTGGATAATATCACCTCTTTAACTCCTGTACTTAAGTGATGGCAGTTTCATTTTTTTCTTTTAATCTATCTTCATATGATGTTAAAACCTGGCAATTATTTAGCTGTTCGTCTCTGGACGTTTTCCAAAACTACTGGTTTTTATCGTTTGAAAAGAGGACACCAAATGAAATTTCAGTATTCCAAAGTAGTTCTCACTACAGATTTATATAGTCTAAGCAACGTCTATATATTTAAGACATCTGAATAGAATGTCATCCTCCTCCTCCTCCTCCTCCTCCTCCTCATCATCATCATCATCATCATCATCATCATCATCATCATCATTACCGTTATCATCATCATCATCATCATCATCATCATCATCATTACCATTATCATCATCATCATCATCATCATCATCATCATCATCATCATCATCATCATCATCATCATCATCATCATCATTACCATTACCATTATCATCATCATCATCATCATCTTCATCATCATCATCGTCATCAGCACCATCATCATCACCACCACTATTATCACACCACCAGCAACAAACCACCACCATCACCACAACCAACACCAAGATAACATTCATCAGCACCAATATCATTGCTACAATCACCACAACCTATATAAAAAAAATAATTCTCCATAATGTTATCAGATCAACATGTCATCAGTACATATAAAAGACAACTGGATGAGCATATCGTCAGGTGATATCTACCCCTACAGTATGAGCACTGTAGTGTGTCATCTCACTCCTTACACCAGCTATAATTTCAACGTGTCAGTTTTGCCATACCCTGAGGGATCCAAGGGCAATGAAATCCACGGGCATCGCAGCGAATGGATTTCTGTGCCAGCTACAACCAGTGAGGATGGTAAGATATGTGTGGGTTTTTTTGTCTTGCAAATATTGAAATTTAAATTGAATAAATTGTTTATTGTTGGTAAAAATATATATACTTATCTTTTATACAAAATAAACTAAAACAACAACAATAAAAAAATAAAAAATAATAGTTAATATATATATATATATATATATATATATATATATATATATATATATATATATATATATATATTTACTTTAAAAATATTATTACATATTATTACATATGAAATATACCAGACAAAGCAAGAAAGATCACTGGGATGGAACCTCAGACATTCTGATTACCGGTCAGACGTGCTACCATTATAATATCTGAAAGGCTCCCGATAGTTGGGACAATTTTAATTCCTATATTCTTCACAAGGGTACGCATTTTACGCTGTAATACTCGCTTGCATCGCACAACACAAACATTTATTATGTAAATGAATTTGAACCATGCCCCATTGTGAAGTATAAATGTGAATTGGATTCAATAAGCGTAACGTCACTTCCCTCGTAATGACGCATAGTAACTTAGTAACTGGTTCTAAACTATCGGAACAATGGCGGACGCCCTTATGAAATATTTCTCCAACGAGCATAAAAGTGTATCCAGAGGAAAAAAACCCATTATAAATCTGATCATGTTTTGACTTTTACACATTCTGATCACAAGACATATGAAAAGTTCTAGCCAGCATGAAGAATAAAAAGTACCAATTTTCTTTGTGTAGAACCACGATGGCCACCGTTGCTGGGCGACGTGACATCAGACTCTTGAATCCAATTACTTTAACTTACACTAAAAATTATATTTTTGAAATCTGGTTCAACTCGACATGATAACGAATTGGGACTGTGGGTCAGATTTTAGTATTCTTATTGTTCCTTTCTGTATAACAACAAACAAAGAAATCCTGAGAATTTATTTGATTTCATTTGATAAAATTGGTGTAACTTACCGCTTTTCTGTTGTCCAACTAATAACATTAACAACAATAAAATCAACAACAACAACAATAACAACAACAGCAATAATAATAATAATAATAATAATAATAATAATAATAATAATAATAATAGTAGTAATAATGATAATAATAACGATGACAATGATAATAATAATAATAGTAATAATAATATAATAATAATAATAATAATAATAATAATAATAATAATAATAATAATAATAATAATAATAATAATAATATATAATAATAATATATAATATGATGATGATGGTGGTGATGATGATGGTGGTGATGATGATGATGATGATGATGATGATGATGATGATGATGATGATGATGATGATAATGATAATGATGCTGTTAATACCACCAAGAAGAGGAAGAAGAAGAATTGTAATCGCGATAAGAATATAACCACTGCCACTGCCACCACCAATATCATCATCATCATCATCATCATCATCATCATCATCATCATCATCATCATCATCATCATCATCATCATCATCTTCTTCTTCTTCTTCTTTTTCTTTTTTTCAATTTCTTACTTTACCGTCACATTTCTAAATAACCAAAATATAGTCTTTAAATTTTTTTTTTTTATCTTGACAGTGCCCGGTATTTCCCCACCACTGTGTCAAAGCTGTTACCATATAGAAAGATGTGATTCAAACAAGCGACGCGTCAGGCTATATTGGAGGGTAAAATCAATAATCAGTTCTATTTTGAGATGCCTTATAATTTGAATTCTTTTATTATTCATTGCGTAAACCTGCAACAACTCATGTCTTAGAGCTGTGTGGATATTTTTGTTTTGTATTTTTATGTATTTATTTATTTATTTTGGAAGAGAAGAGTTTTATCTGAAAGTCGGATTTAAGTCAAATTGTATTTAACGTGTTTAAGTACATATTTGCTTTTAGAAAACATCAAACAAACCTTTTTAAAAAAAAAAATAACACCACTTTTAAAGCGCTTTATGATATTTATTTTCCGCAGCCATAGCGTATGTCGAACTATGACAATATCAATAGAACATATCGTTGCCTGAGTGCCATAGGTAATTGATGATTCGCCCGTTTCTAGCATTAATCAATCAGAATATTATTACTTTCCATTTACCCGTTTCGTCCCCTTAACTATTTATTTTCAGTCAATGAAAAAGTCTAAGTTATCCTTAGTATATATATGTCAACTACACAATAAATAGGCCGGGTCAGGTCCAGAAAGTATTTATAACACTATTTTGACAATTAATTGCATCGCACCACCTCAGAATACTTCATACTATGCATCTTTTTCAATCATCTGTTCTAAAATTATGAGTAATTTTAGGGATCTGTGGGTTGTTGGCTTTGAGTGATAGGCAACTATTTAAGGTGGCTATGTGTCCTCCGTACACGGTCATCGATTGATTTCAGTGGCCAATTATACAATAATTTTAATTTTTGAGTCAAAATTAATACCACTGAAATGTTTACTCCACTAGTTTTAGGAAAATATAAGATAACGGAAGTACTAATATCTCGAGACTTATATTTACCATTAGATAATAGTAAAAAAAAAGGCATCCATATTAATTGCTGGAAAAGCTTAGCAGCAAGAGGAGAAAACATCAATTATATCCAAAATTAATGTTTTGAGAAAAATGCTTTTGAAGATGGTTTTTTTTTTCGGATTTACAACTCATAATGACACTTTGCAGTGGCCGAGTGGTGAAAGCATTGCACTATGACCCGGAAAGTTCCTGGTTCGAGCTCTGCTTCAGCCACTTCCGTTTTTTTTCCTTTGGCAAGATTATTAACCCCCGATTTGCTCACTTGGACAATATGGGTGATTCCTGTTGACATCAGATATCTTGTTTGATGGATTCCTTCATGAAATGCCTAGGCTATGGTATCTAATGATGCGTAGCGGAAAGGTGTAATTAAAAAAATAATCTTAATTTTTAACTTCAGGAAATATAATTGGTAAACGTATATCACTTGTGATTCATAAACATCATTAAACGAAGAGGGTGGTTTCAGTGATGTTATTTTTATAGTTTCGGGTTTTTGGGGCATTGTCACTTCTGATAACTCAGATAACGATATTTGACATCTGGGAATATATAATATTATGTTGAGATAGGACGTTACTTATTCCATTAGTAATCATAAGTTGACATTTTCATCTGAAGTGGCAATCATAAAGTAACCTAAAACACAACTTTTGAATTCTTCTTTGACCTAATTATGTTACGAATAGAACGGTTATATGTAAATGTACAGCTTATATCTGATTTTAAAAAGTTGTTATACCATGTAGCGTGTATTATTTCCTCTACCAAACCCGAGGCAACGCGTTATTTGTGCTAATAACAATAATAATATTATTAATAATAATAATAATAATAATAATAATAATGATAATAATAATGATAATAATAATAATAATAATATTAATAATAATAATAATAATGATGATGATGATGATGATGATGATGATAATTATTATTATTGTTATTATTATTATTATTACTATATTATTATTATTATTAATTATTATTATTATTATTATTATTATTATTATTTTTTTTAACCATTAATATATTAATCCAAATAAGTTATGAACTAGCACATATAAGAAGCGAAGGCATAACAAAGTTATGATCGAATCTTGCTAAGCAAACATTTATTTCCCGTCATCCCTAGTTATTACCTTTCTTAGAAAAGACGACGCACGCAAAACTGGAAAATGGCTTTTTAAAATTAATTAAACGATAAACACATATGTTTTTCATATTTAGTTGATTTTTAATCTAGGATCAATTTTACTCCGAGATCAATTTCATTAAAATTATATTCAAGACAAATCATGAACTTTCCTTCAAGTCTGAATATATACGCATGTTAATGAACGTATTTCCTTCTTTCAAAATACTGATGCAGATGTGTGTAGAAGAAACCTTCTTGGCATTTCCCTGGTAATATCATGGACAAGATAGAAATCTTGTTTTTAAAATATTTAATACAAATTATATATATAAATATATATATATATATATATATATATATATATATAATATATATATATATATATATATATATATATATATATATATATATATATATATATACGATCATCAAGAGATAAGTCTGCCCCCCCCCCCCCCTCAAAAAAAAAAAAAAAAAAAAAAAAAGAAAAAGAAAAAAAAAGAGGAAAACGACCGTTAGGAGAGGGGACAATGTTTCGAACTCAGAATAGCCTATCTCAAGATAAATTGAGCTGTTTACTTTGCCACTTTGCTACACCAAATCACAAATCTCAATATTTTATTTTCAGGAAACTCCAAAATCGCTGAGACACGGAGTGTTCCAAAACTATTCATTACAGTTTCTAGATAGATATGAGAGCGTTCTGCCCAATGCAACCAGCACCGTTATTGATGTACCGGATGCCTCGTGCAAGGTCAACCTGACATCTTTCACGATTGTTGGTTCATCAGAACCATCGGTCATTACGATTCCTAGAGGCCCGGCATCAGGTAAGAATCGATATCTTCTGATAAATTTCTCATTCTCATTTTCTATCTGTCTAATTATATATCAATCTAATTATCTATCTATCTATCTATCTATCTATCTATCTATCTATCTATCTATCTATCTATCTATCTATCTATCTATCTATCTATCTATCTATCTATCTATCTATCTATCTATCTATCTATCTATCTATCTATCCATCTATCCATATATCTATCTATCTATCTATCTATCTATCTATCTATCTATCTATCTATCTATCTATCTATCTATCTATCTATCTATCTATCTATCTATCTATCTATCTATCTATCTATCTATCCATTTATCTATCTATCTATCTATCTATCCATATATTTATCTGTCTATTTATCTATCTATTCATCTATCTATCTATCTCTCTATCTATTATAGTATTCTCACAGCTTATTTTGCCTGCAATATAGATTCCACAGTTATATTCACTGTGTCATAAAAGTTCTAAGTAAACCAGGGACTCGGGGAAGTGTAAACCTGTGGAGAGTGAACCTGGGACTATGGGAGGAGGAGGGGGTTTCTTTTTTTATGAAACCCGCCGAACTCCGTCAAAACCGACTAACGTTTTGGGAAGTAGACAGCAGTGGGAAGTGAACAGGGGACTCAGGGAAGTGGAGTGAACCCAGAAGGGTACATCTTTTTTTTTTTGAAACCTCGCGTAGATCCACGTTCATTCTCTACTGGTATCCACTTTTCATATATCTCTGGTTCATTCCCCATTGGTACCAACCTCCCATATTCTCGGCTTCACTTTCCACTAGTATATACCTCCCGTATATCCTCTTCCCAAAGTCCCAGGTTCTACTACTACTACTACTACTACTACTACTACTACTACTACTACTACTACTACCAAGATATGAAGTGAGTAGAAAAGTGCCAGAAGACAATAGAGAATAAAAAAATTTTTTTCGCGGCGGTGGTGGGGTTTGAACCTGCGACCTTATTGGTACGACAACTCCGCCTGGCAGGTGAGAGCGTGGCTCTACCGTGTGAGCTATCCACGAACACAAAAATATTCGTTTCAAACCCAAAGTCATTTCTAGATCCCTCTCTCACCCACTTCTTGAGATCGCCGATTCGTTCACCACCATCGCGAAGTAATTTTGACCAGCAGTTAAGCTTAATAGCCAATATTCTCATCACAAACATATAACATAGAAACGATTGAGACATTGAGTATGCTCCGGTGTTTGGGGTGAATTTTTAATTCAGAAAAGTGAGTGGAGCAGGCACTTATGTTGGTAACAACAAGATATGAAGTGAGTAGAAAAGTGCCAGAAGACAATAGAGAATAAAAAATTTTTTCGCGGCGGTGGTGGGGTTTGAACCTGTGACCTTATTGGTACGACAACTCCGCCTGGCAGGTGAGAGCGTGGCTCTACCGTGTGAGCTATCCACGAACACAAAAATATTCGTTTCAAACCCAAAGTCATTTCTAGATCCCTCTCTCACCCACTTCTTGAGATCGCCGATTCGTTCACCACCATCGCGAAGTAATTTTGACCAGCAGTTAAGCTTAATAGCCAATATTCTCATCACAAACATATAACATAGAAACGATTGAGACATTGAGTATGCTCCGGTGTTTGGGGTGAATTTTTAATTCAGAAAAGTGAGTGGAGCAGGCACTTATGTTGGTAACAACAAGATATGAAGTGAGTAGAAAAGTGCCAGAAGACAATAGAGAATAAAATTTTTTTTCGCGGCGGTGGTGGGGTTTGAACCTGCGACCTTATTGGTACGACAACTCCGCCTGGCAGGTGAGAGCGTGGCTCTACCGTGTGAGCTATCCACGAACACAAAAATATTCGTTTCAAAACCAAAGTCATTTCTAGATCCCTCTCTCACCCACTTCTTGAGATCGCCGATTCGTTCACCACCATCGCGAAGTAATTTTGACCAGCAGTTAAGCTTAATAGCCAATATTCTCATCACAAACATATAACATAGAAACGATTGAGACATTGAGCTTAACTGCTGGTCAAAATTACTTCGCGATGGTGGTGAACGAATCGGCGATCTCAAGAAGTGGGTGAGAGAGGGATCTAGAAATGACTTTGGGTTTGAAACGAATATTTTTGTGTTCGTGGATAGCTCACACGGTAGAGCCACGCTCTCACCTGCCAGGCGGAGTTGTCGTACCAATAAGGTCGCAGGTTTAAACCCCACCACCGCCGCGAAAAAATTTTTTATTCTCTATTGTCTTCTGGCACTTTTCTACTCACTTCATATCTTGTTGTTACCAACATAAGTGCCTGCTCCACTCACTTTTCTGAATTAAAAATTCACCCCAAACACCGGAGCATACTCAATGTCTCAATCGTTTCTATGTTATATGTTTGTGATGAGAATATTGGCTATTAAGCTTAACTGCTGGTCAAAATTACTTCGCGATGGTGGTGAACGAATCGGCGATCTCAAGAAGTGGGTGAGAGAGGGATCTAGAAATGACTTTGGGTTTGAAACGAATATTTTTGTGTTCGTGGATAGCTCACACGGTAGAGCCACGCTCTCACCTGCCAGGCGGAGTTGTCGTACCAATAAGGTCGCAGGTTCAAACCCCACCACCGCCGCGAAAAAAAAAAAAATTATTCTCTATTGTCTTCTGGCACTTTTCTACTCACTTCATATCTTGTTGTTACCAACATAAGTGCCTGCTCCACTCACTTTTCTGAATTAAAAATTCACCCCAAACACCGGAGCATACTCAATGTCTCAATCGTTTCTATGTTATATGTTTGTGATGAGAATATTGGCTAGTAAGCTTAACTGCTGGTCAAAATTACTTCGCGATGGTGGTGAACGAATCGGCGATCTCAAGAAGTGGGTGAGAGAGGGATCTAGAAATGACTTTGGGTTTGAAACGAATATTTTTGTGTTCGTGGATAGCTCACACGGTAGAGCCACGCTCTCACCTGCCAGGCGGAGTTGTCGTACCAATAAGGTCGCAGGTTCAAACCCCACCACCGCCGCGAAAAAAATTTTTATTCTCTATTGTCTTCTGGCACTTTTCTACTCACTTCATATCTTGTTGTTACCAACATAAGTGCCTGCTCCACTCACTTTTCTGAATTAAAAATACTACTACTACTACTACTACTACTACTACTACTACTACTACTACTACTACTGCTACTACTACTACTTACTACAACTACTAAATAAAGCACTTTTTTCTCCAAATCTTTTTATTATGACTGTAGGAGACTTAACTCCAAAAAGATTCAAGGTGGAAACAGATGCTAATAAGAAACTACCCTTGACGTACTATCTAAGTTGGAATCTTCCTTCCCACCTGCCTTTAGATGCTAATATAAAGAAAATAACGATTGTATGGTGTTCGAAAGGAGAGGTGCATTATGTATGTAAGGTGAGTTCCTTTCCATCTCTATGTTCGGCTAAGTGGTCTTGTGGAATGACACTCGCTTACGGATCAGTAAGGGAGGCAAAAAAAAAAAAAAAAAAAAATCAGCGAGAAGCCTAACATTAAAGTTGTCGGCATTATGGAGATTGTTAATGAAGAACATTGTTCGTGGTACTGCGGTTGTTAAATTTGCCGTTTGTAACATGAAACCTTCAAACACGACTTTATTGTTACCAGCCAGGTAAGCAACTTTGGATCCATTATGAATGTTTACTTCCAATGCCATAAAACTATTGAAGTCCACTATATTATTGTCAACTTGCTGACCTTTATTCAGATTTTCAGCTATATTATATTGAACTATTATTAAGCTGAAATGCTGGCTAACAAACTTCGCGGTGTTTGTGTGTTGAACCCATGACCTCTAGAAATCGGGGAGAGCGGTTCAAGATAAACATAGAGTTTGATACCAATCTTTTCGGAGTGGTGGATAGCTTTGACAGTAGCGCCAGGCGTTCTCGTACCAGTAAGGTATTGTCTTCTGGCACTTTCCTACTTAAATTCATTTCTTGTTGTTATTATCAACATAAGTGCCTGCTCCACTCACTGTTCTGAATTGCACTGTTATAACTTGCCGATTCTCACACGGACTCTTCTTTTTATATTAAAAAAAACTGTAATGATATTTGGATAAAAACGTGTCTAAATCTAGATCTAGATATCTGATGATGTTGGTGAAGATCTGAAAAGGCGTGTATGAAACAATGCCAGACAAAGCAAACAAGAGAGAAAAATAAGAAATAAAAACCATCTGAAAAAAAATCAGTTTTCCTCGACTGAGGATCGAAATTCAAATCTGATTATCTGATGACGTTGATGTGAAGCAGAAAAAAACCCAGTAATAAAGACTAATTATTTATCTATTCATTCAGAAATATATAACAGTAACAAAGCAACAAGCTATATCCTGCAAATCAATAATATAGTCAACTGAGCATTATGCTCCCTGTTAAAGAAAAACCTCAAAAAACGGGAGCATTTATATAGAAAAATATCCTCTAAACGTGTACAAAGGATCACTTAAATATGTCGGACAAGACATAACACCAGTTAGGCTATAACATATTATTTTGGACTGCGACAATTCTGTTAACGACCAGGTAATCATTTTTCACCTGAGTACAGTGAGAGAATGGGAGTAAAGAGCCTTTCAATGACTCAACAATGTACCGCTCAGAGCGGGACTCGAACCCTGGACCTTCAGATCCGAAGGCGACTGCCATACCACAAGACTACATAGTCGCACAATATTCCTTGAATTAGATCTTACCGTTCTTGAGGATCCAATGCAGGAACTAAGGTTCAAATGATGCTGGAATGATGTTCTCATTAACAACGCTACTCACTCCAATTGTACTAGCCATAATAGGGAAAAACAATCTTAACATCAAACTCTCTATTTATTTGGTTCCTAAATCCCGGGGAGTCTGTATGTAACCAGCCCTTTGGAGTACTAATCATGAATATGTTACATAAAGATGACTTAACTTTTTCAGTAGCTGGAGGTATAGGCAGATTCCTAGGATTACGGGACGTAAAAGAGCGAGGATTGCTGATCTTTATTGACGACCAGCATATATTTAGATTAGAAAACAAGATGCCTTCACTCTGACACCTGAAGACGAGTTACATTACGTATGTATCCAGTCCTCAGGAAGAGTGATTTTACATTTCCAAGGAAATAGGAACAAGTTCTTTGACATCACACTTTACTTCCTTATTTCCTTTACTGCAGGACCAAATCAATTGGAC
>NC_088360.1:40611306-40636306 GCF_034508935.2 Berghia stephanieae
TCAGACCTTCTGCCATTACACCACAGAGGCTCCCGATTCTTGGGACAATTTTAATTTTCATATTCTTCACAACCCCCGCGCAACACAAATAGTAAACATGAGAGGACGAGGGCGAAGACATTTGAGAAGGTCACTTTTAATTTTGAAATTAATTTCATAATAAAATTATTTTAAGAATTTAATTAAATGATTAATTGTTTAATAGATTGAATTAAAAATCATTAAAAAGAACCAAAAACAATCATTGGACCTTGTGGGGGCAACAGATACAACTCAAACAATTTACATTTCATGACAAAACATAACATACGACGATGAAGAATTGCATGGAGAATTGCATAAAACAAACATAGGTTTATAACGAATGATAAGCTTTAAAAACGTTATTGCATTTGGACTAGAGGACACATCACCAGACCCAAACTAAATAAAACCGAAATGCAAGTAAGTTGCTTGCTCATTTAAAAAGAAATGTATTTCATATTTGTATTTTTTTTGCACTCCAATCTTAGGTTTAAGATTTTTTCACCAAGTCGATGAACAGAACACTGATTTAAAACACCATAGAATTGAAAAGATAAATGAAAACAATGAGGTGCTGCATTTCCAATTTCTCACATAATTGCAGCCTTGACCATTAATTGTGCGGGTAGAGATTAGGGGCAGAAAGGGGAAAAGTCAAATGATAAGTGGAGAAATAGGAGGAGGAGGAGGAGGAGGAGGAGGAGGAGAAGGAAGAGGTGGAGGAGGCGGAGGAGGAGGAGGAAGAAGAAGAAGAAGAAGAAGAAGAAGAAGAAGAAGAAGAAGAAGAAGAAGAAGAAGAAGAAGAAGAAGAAGAAGAAGAAGAAGAAGAAGAAGAAGAAGAAGAAGAAGAAGAAGAAGAAGAAGAAGAAGAAGAAGAAGAAGAAGAAGAAGAAGAAGAAGCAGAAGAAGAAGAAGAAGAAGAAGAAGAAGAGAAGGAAGAGGCGGAAGAACGTGAGGAGGAGGAAATTACGGAAAGGATATATTGATGAATGATCAACATGAAAAGGGAGAAGACAATGTTAATGATGGAAAAGTGATTAATGAAAATATGAATAGAAACAGAAATGTATATATATATATATATATATATATATATATATATATATATATATATATATATATATATATATATATATATATATATATATATATATATATTATTGTTTTCCTCTAGATGTCTTGTTGGACATAAAGATTCAATTAAAGAAAAGATGCGGACCTTGAATTCAAGATTTTTAATTGAAAATGTAAGTAATATATCTTTTTTTTTCTACAATGATATTTATAATGTCTTCAATTTGTAAAACATTGTAAATGTGATTTGACCGTCATTACTACTAAGCAGGTTCTATTTTGATGTTTCTCTCCCTTGCTTTTTCCTCATCTTTTATATTTGATAAAAAAATATTATTAAATGTATGTATGGAACAGTGCCAAAGTGGAAAGAAAGACCAGATAAAAAATTACCTCCTTCCTCCTCCCCCTCCCCGAAGAAAAAGGAATCTGTCTATTTCAAATGAGTTCAAACCTCCGAGTTCCTGATTTACTGTCAACATATTTGATTTTCTGTGTTAAGTTACCGTTAACTTGGGTGACATTGTCCCTATAGTTTGGACAAATTAGATTATATTATTTAGATTTGTGACCATCATCTCTTTTGATTAAAAGATCAAATCCTCAAATAAGGGGAATCACCTAGGAATATTTCAGATGCTCCAAATCGGTTGAGGCAAAATCCCAGTTAACGGTATATCATATTTTCTATTCGCCTTTAAATTTTTTGTTCCTGGTTTTCGATTTTAGTCTTCATCTGTCATTTTTTCAACGTTGAATATTGTTTATTCTTTAATCTAATAATGAAACACGGATAATCATTTCTGATTTCTGCCCACTTATTTCTTCTTATCTTTGTTCCTTGCCATAATAACCTTGATACTTGTGTTATAGTCCTTCAGAGACATTAGTCTATTCGTGTTTCTATGGCGTAAAATTGACAATAAAAATTGCTTGCTATAACTTGGAAAGGACGCCAGTCCACCGTAAAGAACGGTGCACCAGATCAAACTGATACCGCTAGATAGTTATTACTGAAGATACAGGTGATTCAGACAGAAAAAAATGAAACAAACTTCGAAATAATATTATAGGTTCAAAATGGACTCTTCGCCTCAGAGTTGTGTGGTTTATGTTTTGAATGCCGGGAACTTCGAACTAATCAATGATGTAGCAGATAAATCTTTGCAATTCGAACTCTCATTTCGGACCAGGAAGGGGAAGGGATAGCGTGTAGCGGTCTCTCTCTCTCTCTCTCTCTCTCTCTCTCTCTCTCTCTCTCTCTTTCTCTCTCTCTTTCTTTCTTTTATCTTTCTTTATTTAATCATGTGAGTGATTACTTAACTACATGGTAGACTTTTACTAACGGTGTGTATTATTTTACTTTTATTCTCAGACCGGCACCCATATAAACCCAGCTCAAGAAATGATTAATGTGGAAGTTAACATTGAATCTGGTTCTTATGATGGCAATGAATATGATTCCCTAATCCCTAATGAATCTCCTGAATCGATGTACTCAGCAGACACAGACAACGAGCCTGTGACCTCTTCAAGATCGGAGATAGTTCACGCACATTTAGGAGGTATTAAAAGCAGTAGTGGTTCCATGGCACAAACTAACGTAAATATCGATACAGACATTAAGATGACCCAATTTGATGTAAGCGGAATTAATAAGGAGCTTGAATTTGGAAGCCACATACCGAATGGAGATTGTAAAGATTTTGTTGAGCCTTCTTCCACTTCTCAGATAACTCAAAAACCCGATTTCAAGGACGATACTAATGCTGACTGTTTACAGGAAACACCGAATGGAACAAAAATTGAAATGAAGACTTTCCCTACTGAAATCAAAAACTCAACTGAAGCGTCCATACATGAACAAAAACAACTCCTCAACTGTCAAACCATATTGCAGGACATCACTAAAATAACTAACAATCATAACGATGATTTTAACACTAGGCAGATCAATAACACAATTCACAACAACATAATAAATTCACAGACATTCCAAAACCATCAACGACAGTCAACGTTACGAGACGAATTTACTTCAGCTACCTCAAACACACCGATACAAAACAAAATGCCAGTCGATCAGATTTCACCCATTCCATCAACCGTGTCTCAGGAAAAGCCCGCCATTGTTCAAAATCTTCCAAATAACGGAATTGATAGTAAAACCAACATATCTCTGTCCCAAGGAAAGGATATAGTTCTACAAAAACACAATGAATCTTATTCACCACATTCCACTTCTACTTCGGATACTCCATTACAGCACAAGGTGAATGGAGATACAACAGCTCCCCATAACGAAATATCATCTCCAACACAAACGCAGTCATTGCTAATTCATAACGGAAAGGCTATTGTAACTACATATCAGTGTGCGGAGGGCCAGCCAAAGTCGCCTCATACCGGAATAACATCTTCAAAACAATTGCATTCAGTCGCAAGTAACAATGGAAAGGCCATTGTTACAATTAATCAATGCACGTTTTCTAGTATTTGCCACGGCACAATCAGCACCATAGATCCACAGTCTTTCATCAATAATAATGAAGATGTGGATGATGATAGTAGCGATAGTTGTGATGTTAATGATAACGATAATAGTGACGATTATTCCGATGATGATAATCATATAAGAAGAAATGTTTACGATGATAATTATAAGCATGACAGTGACATGATTGATCGACTCTCGAGAACTAGTGATGAAGATCAGGACTCTGACACTAGCATGGATTGTGAGAGCTCTTCAAAATCGGAATATACGAATGAAAGTTCCAGGAACAGTGATGAATTCGTTGATGCTTCAACTATGGAAAGCAGCTCAAATATCGATCCTTACTCTCAAATAACACAAATTAAAATAAGCGGATCTAACGACAGCAAAATGCCTCAACATTCAGAAATGGCTTCTAAAGTGCCAAGTGATTTTCTTTTTCAAAAATCTAAAAAAAAAACAATTTCCGGAAATAATAACTGACAACGTACTCGATTTACCTCCAGGAACTACATCTGTAACGAACCTCATTACTACCGAGGTCCAAACACCAATTGAATCATCCGTGCATGAATTAACAATTCTATCTAATGGTCATGATGTGTTACAAGAAAGCCCTGCTAGAACTGATATTCATAACAATAATTTTGACATCAGTCAAACTAATAAAACAAGGCACGACAACGTAACCAATTCTCATAAATTGCATCAACAACAGCCAGCCATTCAAGGAGGTATCACACCAGTTGACTCAAAGTCACCGGCAGCAATTAAAAATACAGTGCAGCCGCATTCCAATCCTGAATTTTCATCCCAGGAGATTGCGGAGAGCCATCCAAAGTCTCCTCATAGCGGAATAACATCTTCAAAACAATTGCTTTCAGTAGCAAGTAACAATGGAAAGGCCATTGTTACAATTAATCAATGCACGTTTTCTAGTATTTGCCACGGCACAATCAGCACCATAGATCCACAATCTTTCATCAATAATAATGAAGATGTGGATGATGATATTAGCGATCATCGTTGTGATGATAATGATAACGATAAAAGTGACGATGATTGCGATGGTGATGATCATATAAGAAGAAATGTTTACGATGATAATTATAGGGACAGTGACATGTTTGATCGACTCTCGAGAACTAGTGATGAAGATCCGGACTCTGACACTAACATGGATCATGAGAGCTCTTCAAAATCGAAATTTACTCATGAAAATTCCGGAAACAATGATGGATTCGTTAATGATTCAACTGTGGAAAGCAACTCAAATATCGGTGCTTACTCTCAAGTAACACACACTGAAATAAGCGGATATAACGACAGTAAAATGCCCCAACATTCAGAAATGTTTACTAAAGCATCAGGTAAACGTAATGGTGCCGACACTTACAGCACCATAGATCCACAATCTGTCATCAGTAACAATTAAATTGTGGATGACGATTGTGATGACAATGATAATGATAATGATGTCAATGATTACAATAATGATAATAATTATAAAGATCATGATAATGTTTATACTGATATTAATAGCATGATGACATGATGTCAACATTCCATCCAGACCACAAATATTGACTATGAGATGTCCCCAAATCGGAAATTATTCATGGATTTTTAAAGAAACCCTATACAGTAGTGGATTCGATTTCGGGTCATCTATAATAAACAACTCAAACATTGATCTTTACACTAAGATGATATATCCAGGATTATCTTCTACAAGTGCCAGGTGCATTATCTTTATCAAAAAACCCTCCAGAAACCCCTTTTTGTGAACATCAATACTGAAATGTAATTAGATTACCCCAAGGAACAGCATTCACAAATCTTCATTAATCATGTTATGATTTTTAAAATAAATGCTGCTGAATATGATGATGAAGGTGATGATGATGATGATGATGATGATGATGATGATGATGATGATTGTAGTGGTGGTGGAGTTGATCATCATAATGGTGGTGATCGTAGTGGTGGTGGTGATGATGATGATGATGATGATGATGATAACGATGATTATGATTATGGATGTCACGATGATGACTTTGATGATCATAATAATGATGACGATAAATGTGGTAACGAGGACAATATATTGAATGTAACGACAATAACCTTGGTTCATTGATCGCCTTTCAAACAGTGATAACGTGTATTATAAACTTGTCAATAGATCATCAACTATCCTCGATTTGGCCCCACCACTATTGCGACAAATCAATACTGAACGGTTTTATACGGGAGGGAAACACTCCTCAAAAGCTCATTTTAAAGTTAAAATGGCGAGAAAATTAAATCTTAGCTATTGTCCCTTCAAGAGACCATATCAATTTCCCCCTAAATAATACATATAAATATAACTAATATTTGTTTAAACGTTTCACTACATTACTAGCTTGTAAATCATCTCGATACAGTACCGTTTTGAATCGGTGGGTCGCAATTTGATTCACTGCGAACGGGGGTGAATGTGATGATGACGATGATGATGGTGAAAAAAAAAACCGCCTGATAAACCAAATTGTCTCATTGTTTAATTAAATACTCACAAATCAAAGCAAATTATTGTCCATTACAACAATGCTAAAGCAAACCCATAATTTTGTTCGGTTATTAGAACCATAAATCGATACACACGTAGAACATAAAGGCGGCCAAGACCCAATCGTTGGATGTTGTACAATGTTCTCATTAAGATAGATTTAATCATTCTCATAAAATGATTTTATTTTCGTTATTTTTCATCATATTGTAAACAAACACATTCAATATATTATTGTTATACATTTTAAGATCGAAAATCTGATGCTACCCAAAGAACATTGTTCATATAAGTATGATATTGTGCGGTAAAAAGACTCTAAATGGGCTTTAAAAAAAGCATAAGTGGCCTTATTAAATGAAGCTACCGAACCCGTGTCGAATCATTTGTTTAAACTCGGCATTACTAGGTGGGGTTCTTAACCCCCCCCCCCCCCCCCCCCCCCCCCGTTATGGGCAGGGAGGCACTTATCATGTCTTCTATATCCCAATTTGCTTTCTGTCTTTGTCTTGGAATGAGATTACTTGGTTTTGTCATTTCCCTGTCGGAGTCTTTGGCTAGGATGGAAACAGTCACATGACAAATTTATAGTCAGAATTTTGGGAGATGATATTTGTTTTACCTTTTAAATCCTCTCTCCGTTATGTATTGTTAGAATTATTTGTTGTTTTGAATTTATAATGTAAGCATTTGAGTGTGTTCCTCTTAGTGCGATCTTGTCCTTGTGTCTGGATGAGGTTTTTAGGTTATCTCAAACTATGCGCAGTGATAGTATACTCTTGGAATCTACATCTATTTGCTATTTGTAGCAATTATCTTTACCTCACTTTTCTTGTGTGCTTTAAATCCTGAATGTATATTTTTACCATCCCATTTTCCTCCTTTTTACTGGCGCTGCAATGACCTAAATCTATCGCAGGCGCAGTTAAACCCTTAAAAACAAACACGCAAACTCCGAATTACTTAACAAATGGTACCTACTGAGGTATTTTATATAATTCTCATTTCCTATATGTGACGAATCATCTGCATATGGTATTAAGTTAGGAGGAACACGGAGTTTAACAACATATCGGTATACTTAACTTATAAAATCTGATAAAAAAAAAACGGGGCTTCATTGAGGGCAGAATGCAAACGTTGCTTGAAGACTTAATAACAAAGATATTTGCCTTCATGTTGACAATGCCACGCTTTCATACTGTCTAATTCATAGTGGGTTGTTTTTATTTTTTTAAAAACATGTCTTAAGAGCCATTAGGCTCATGAAGCAGGAGTTTATCCCGTTTCTCTAGCGCTAAACGAAACGTGCAATAATAACAACTGCCTGCTACCCATTTGATATGGGACGCTAGTCTATCGCAAAACACTTTCCGCCATATCTTACAGACCCAGCTACCCAATCACTGCCGGATCGACAGTGGTGTCGGAAATAAATCTCGAGATTGTTCTCGATCCCTATTTCATGTGAAGCGAGTGCTTTACAAACTGAGCTATCATGAACCCCTTTCCTTGACCAACGGGACATACGAAACGTCCACAGCATCTCTCTTTGTAAATTAGAATGAAATTTCTATTCCATTTCATTATTGTTATTATTTCATCCAAAAGAAGTTTTGTCTCCTAGCCCTCATAAAATGTTTTACATCATTCCGTTATTTCAATTAAACCTTAAGTTTCTTCATTGTTCTCAATCCGACACAAAACCATAATATTGGCATTATTGTCACATTTGGTGACCAATTTCCATTTTATTTTGCTATTTTTTGTTACAGTGGCATTAAATATAAAAAGAAAAAAAAGATAATGTTTAATGAGGCCGGATGAAGAGGAAGAATGAAGGCGGTGCATAGTTGAGCCTTTGAACTTGGAAAAGGCTCTTTATTCAATAATCTTTCCCCGTACTCAAGTGCAAAATTAGTTAACAACGTTGTCTCAAAGCGGTATTCTGTCGGGATGAGCTTGGGGCAGGAACTGGAATTTCGAGCCTAAAATATTAAATTTGGGGATAATATTTATTCGTTTTGGAGCGGAATAAATAAATAAATAATAAATAAATGATTCCCCTTTATTAGTCTCCAAGGGAAAATTTGTCTTTATGGTCTATTCCAACGTCAGTGGCAGTTCAGCGCCGCAAAGTGAGCTAAGGCGACGTGACTTGCTCAAGGAGACACAATGAGGCGGGTAGTCCAACTGGGTACCTTTTGGGTGCAAAACAAAGACCGTACCGCTGAGCCACGCTGCCCCATGTAAATAATAATAATTAAATACGCCTTACAAGGCAAATACTTGAAGGTTCTGATGTTTAAAAAAATATTTCAGTTTTTTACATATACTTATCAGCGTCCGATACATTCCGACAGATTACCATTTTGAGACGATGGGCCACACATTTGTAATATCGCCTACCAGGCGTAATGTCTCGTCCTTTCTGTTAAGTGTTGCTGTTGGCTAGGAACCCTTTGTAATGCGATTTGAGCACGTTTAGTGGATATTGCGTTATATAAATGCTCTAGGTAGGATAAAAATTAAAATCTGAAATTTCCTACATACTGTTATGATGCGAAGTCACATCTTTACTCATCTGATATCTCTGTCACAGAATTTCCTCATTTTCTTGAATTGCCATTCATTAAATGTAACAAATGGCCTCAAATCGGTATTATGTGCGGCTATGTGGTCTTGTGGTATGACACTCGCTTTCGGATAGGAAGTTCCTGGGTTCAAGCCTCGCTCTGCGCCAAGTTGAGTCCTTAGAAAAGGCTCTTCACCCACATTCTCTCACCTTACGCAGGTGTAAAATGAGTACCTGGCCGTTAACAGCGTTGTCTCTGTCGAAATAAAATTGCAATATCGCCTAACAGGCGTTATGTCTCGTTCTAAATATTATTTTGATCACATTTTAGTGGATATTCCTCTATATAAAATCTCGCGTTTTTATAAAAGATGGTTTTTAGATGAAAAATAAATAAATAATAAATAACGTTAGGATTAAAGCTATGAAACAGGTTACCTTAAAATGATTCATTGAAGACAAGCAACATGAATAATGTCTAGAAGGGGAAAAAATTATAAGCTGGCATTTCAAATCAATTTACTTAAAAATTACCTTTAAGTTTAAGCTTCCGACGCAATCGTGTTTTGATACACGTTACATAATATATACTCATACGACTGACATCGAATTTCACCCGCCCCGTGAGACCGGATACAATCTTGCCAGAGACCTGTTTTGATGTCCAATTTGTCATTCTTGTACACATGGTCTCAAACCGGTAATATTTTTATATCTTTGAGGTTTGAAAGGTGCTAAAAATTGACTTTTTCTGCCAAATATCATAATATGACTTTTGGGTTAACTGCAAAATATGTATCATTGACAAGAAACAATAATAATAATTTCTAGAAGGGATAAATGCTAAAAGCTGACATTTCCAATCAATTTACTTTAAAATTACCTTTAAGTTTAAGCTTCAATTTCCTCCGACATAATACTGTTTTGAGACGACAGGTTACATATGAAGTGTGCGTTTCCAAAAACTCTCTAACTCCGTTTTTTCCCATTTTGATATATTGAGGATTACTTCCCCTAAACTTTCTCATTCGGTCTATTATTTTATCATATTTATATTTCAAATTGACACAATTTGTTGTTGATTGAACGTATTGTCCAAATAATCCAATCAAAATCACTAAAATGAAATCCTCAAACATAAATTGGAAAACAGATATAAAGGGATAGAAGATACAGCAATTACCTCCCAGTCCACTATGGGAGGTGGGGAACCCCGCCCAGTTTCTCGGTTTCAATATCTTCAAATATTCATCTGCACCCCGCACTATCGAAGACTGGAACGCTCCCCCAGAATCATATGTGAACACAACAGATATGGAAACCTTAAAGCGAAGATTATCAAATTTCTCCAGCTTAAACACCAACAACGGCTGTCACATTCAACAACTCTCTCCGCCCCCGAATACAAAAACTCAGAATTGAGTCGACTGATAATTCGAGTAACATTTAGATTCAGATTCAGATGCTATGAATTGAATATATTGATTGGTTACTATTTTTACCTATTCCTCTTAATAGTTTGCAGCTAAATGAATTAATTCCTGTTAGTGTGATATTACATAGTGATGATATTACATAATATGGCATGATATATCATGTTGTTATATAAATTAAATTGAGCAATTGAATTGACCTGTTATATAGCGCAATATCCACTAAACATGCTCAAAGCGCTTTACAAGGCTTCCTGGCTAACAGCAAAACTTAGCAGTTAAGACGGGACATGACGCCTATTAGGCGGTATTACAATTTTTTTCGGACGCAGACAACGCTGTTAAAGGCTCATTTTACGCCTGAGTACGGTGAGAGAATGTGAATAAAGAGCCTTTTCCAAGGACTCAATTATGCTCGAACCAGAACCTTCCGATCCGAAAGCGTGTCATACCACAAGACCACATAGCCGCATATGATATGATATGATATGATTTTATTTGATATGATATGATTTGATATGATATGATATGATATGGTTTGATGATATGGTATGATTTGATTTGGTATGATATGATATATATGCTATGATATGAAATCATATGTTATGATATTTAACCATGCGATGGACATGCGATGTCACTGAAAGTCCCCGTGAATCTTGCCCTATGCGACAGGATGCTATACTCGTTTTCATCAGTGTCTCAAAGTTAATTAATGAAAAATATGCCAAACACTTACTAACTGCATCAAAATTATAAACCACCCGAATGCGGCATATATTGTATGCATTGGAATATGATTCCATATTACCTAATTGACAAATAAGGAGTTTATGTTGAAACGCATTGCGTATGATGTAAATGATGGAAATGTATCACGATAATGGGTAATATTCCACCGTTCTCCCTAAATAGTAACGCGTAATGATATTGTTTTACAATAATAATTTGTGAAATTAGATTATAAATCGTTAAATTTTACAAAAGATCAAATTCTTTAAAAAGAAGCATCATTTCAATGTTTTTGAAATGTCTTTTATTCAAAGATGACGAAATAGGAATAGAATGAGGGGTAGAATAAATTATTTCTTACACTCTGGCGTTCTGGAATTCGAACTTTGTTCCCAACGCGCACTCCCAAGCTCTTGAAGCGGTTGGGAACACGTCCAGAATTATAAAAAGTGTATGAATCGTATAATATTCCACCCTCTTCCAAAATAGTAACGCGTAATAATATCAAATTTACTATAATAATTTGTGACTTCGGATTATCAAACGTTGATTGTCACTAAAATTCGAATTTTGAAAAAAGATGTAATCATTTAAATATTTTTTGAAAATAACTTGTACTGAGAGATGACGAAATCGAAATGGATTGAGGGGTAGAATAAAAGATTTCTTACACTCTTGCGTTTTGGAATTGGAACTTTGTTCCTAACGCTCACTCGCCAGCTCGTGAAGCGGTTGGCTACACGTCCGGAATTTCAAAAAGCAAGTGTAAGAATCGTATATTATTCTACACTTGAGATTCTTAAACAAAACAGTGTTTTTGAACATGTCTTCTATTCAAAGATGACGAAATCGGAATCGATTTAGAAAAAAAGATTTCTTACACTCTAGCGTTTTGGAAATCGAACTTTGTTCCCAACGTGCACTCGCAGACTTGTCCGGAATTCCTAAAAGTAAGAGTGTTAGAATAGTAGATTATTTTATTATGAACATAAGCAGCATGGCACATATTCTCAAAATTGGTTTTCTTGTCATTATGTTAATGAACCTGCCTCGTTATTTTTACAATAACTTTCTAACCGTCCAGTAATTTTACAATTTTTATCACTGGAAGATAATAATATTGTTTAATAAAAACCTCTATCATGTGTTATACTTACTACCGTTTTGTGTTATACTTTGAAAAGCATATGGGGTTCCCATTGCTCATTGGTAGAGGACTCGCTTCACAGAGGCGAGATCGGTGGTCGAATCTCTGACCTCCCGATCAAGTCAGTTTTTCGTGGAGATCTTTCACCCCCCCCCCCCCCACCCCCACCCAAACAGTAGTGATTGGGTCGCTGGGAGATCTTTTTCTGACCCCCCCCCCCCCACCCCCACCCAAACAGTAGTGATTGGGTCGCTGGGAGATCTTTTTCTACCCCCAGCCCCCACCCACCCCCTGCACCCACCCAAACAGTAGTGATTGGGTCGCTGGGACTGTTAGACTTTTCGATAGACTAGCGTCCTAACCAAAGGGCAGCATTAAATTGTTATTTTCCGTTTCACGCTTTTGAAACTGAGAAAAATTCCGGTTCCATGTACCTAGTGGAAAAGTATATATTGTGACCCAATGTCTCAATACAGAATTATGTTGGATGGTATATAAGTAATAATCCCTGTAAAATTCGAAGAAAACACCACTATAGATTTAAATTTTGGAAACAAGATGAAAGCAATTTGGACATATTTTAAAGAGGTACAGAAATGTTCCAGCTATTAAAGCAATGCGTTATTCTTTACACTAAGCGGACATAACAAACACGCTACTGTGTTCGATTATTATGTCCAGAATACAGATTCCTAAAGGCGAAGCGGTCGGCCGCCCTGCCAATTGGATTCAATAGTCTGATGTCACGTCGCCCAGCAACGGCGGCCATCGTGGTTCTAAACAAAGAAAATTGGTACTTTTTATTCTTCATGCTTGTGAATGAGTAAAAGTTTAAACATGACATAATGTTTTTTCACTCTGGATACGCTTTTATGCTCGTCGGAGAGATATTTCATAAGGGCGTCCGCCATTGTTCCTATAGTTTAGAGCCAGTTACTAAGTTACCGTGGGTCATTACGAGGGAAGTGACGTTACGACTGTTGAAGCGATCGTAGGAGCAAGAAGGTTGAGGAGGTAGATCTAAAACTTCGCAAGTCTATGCACATAGTGTTGGGAACGCTGGCAATAACACACTCAAGAACAAGAACCAATAATGGCAGCGATCCACCCCCGATGTCCGAAGAGAGACAATTACTCTGGGGTGGCGTAAAATATAGATGGGAGGGGGGTGGACTGGAGAGACCTGCGAGCCGCAATAATTCAAAGCAAGCTTTTTTCTTGAATTTCCTGACTTCGGATAGAAGCCAAATCGATCACTCGTAAGGGCAGGGGCCCAGACTTTTCGAAACTGATAAGTTCTAGGTTTCTGTACAAGCTATAAGAGACACTAGGCGGCGGCAAAATCTACTGAGATCGAGAACCTGCCTAACGACCTCGACGATTCATCAATGGGAACTTTCCACACGTTCCACATGCACACGCTGTGGACAAGAACCTGAAACCACAGAGCATCTAGTCGAGCGTTGTGTTTTGACGAGGCTTCCGGACGGGTTCTTGATATTATACAAATGCATCAACGAATTCGCCTCCTGGATAGACCATCACAATATAGTAGTGTGGGACCTTTAGAAGCTGCTGTCAATTTCTTCATGGAAAGAAACACTGCCAGATCATGACAATTTTACTCGTTTACTCTAGACAGTAGATGCCCCAAGTCCTGTTAAACATAGAACTTTTCTGTAAATCTTTTCATTCAATGTATGGCCTTTCCAGATGAAATAAACCATTCTTTTCAGATTTCTGATCATATAACCTAATTCACCCGTTGGCATTCAATCTCTACCCTGATATAAAACCACTTTGACGCGTTGTTTAAATTGCCGTCCCTCAACTATAATCCCGTCCGTCTGTCATATCGCCAGGAATTTGTTGGTATAACAAGTTGATGAGTCAATGACTCTTTGATTAATAATTTGATCACTACATAATATTATTGTTTGTCACAATCTACGATAAAACAGCGTGTGAATGGCAATATTTTTTAAAAAAATGTACAAAATTAGTGAGAATATCGAGTCGGTATGGGTGCCGACTTTCGTTTCACAGGAAGGACACGTTTAAGCGCGTAAGGCTCCTTCCGCACTAGGACAAAACTGTCCCAGTACGAATTTGTCCTGTCCCACTGGAGAAACTCCTATTCAAAAGGGCTACCGCACTAGGACAGGACTGTCCTTGGACACACCTTGCGATAGGTTGCGCAAATGCATTATCAGTATGGATGAAATAGAGGTTGCATTTGTATGTTCTTTACTGCTTAGAAAAAGATAAATGGAAAGAAAAAAACAATATTGGGTGCATCCTTTAATGACCCAAAGATTGCTCAAGGGTCAATTCCATAGACTCTATGGTGATCTTGGATCTTATCCTAAAATGTTTTTCTTGGAATCACCTCACTTTACCCAGGTGCACATGAGTAACAGTTCGCTGATGAAAGTAATCATTGACGGACTAGCGTCCATTCAAGAGGATAATAGAAAGTCAGCATGGCTCGGTGGTACGGTCTTTGATTCGTACCCGAAAGGTACCAGTTTCGATCTCCCGCTGCTGCGCTGTGTGGCCTTAAGTAAGTCACCTCGCCCTAGCTCAATTTGCGACGCTGCACTCCGGCTCACGCCTGGGTCATTCCAGTCTTCCCTTGGGATAGACCCTCCAGAAAAAAATCCCCCTATGTGTTGAATAAAGGGAATTTAATTTTTTAAAATTTTAAACTGTTATCTGCCTGCTCAACGCTACAGAAACATGGATAAGTACCGATTTATAAGCGTAGGAGGCAGGATGGCCGAATGGTTAGCGCGTTGTACTCTGGACTCAGAGGTTCTGTGTTCGATTCCGACCGAAGCCAACGTGTACTTTCCTAGAGCAATAAACTTTACTCCAATCACTCACTCCATTCAGGTGTAAAAGGGTACCTGTCAAGCTGGGATAGTAATCTGCGATAGACTAGCGTCATGTTCAAAGGTTTTCAAACAAATACGTTAATTGTCCCCTTCACACTATTGGAACCGGGATAACTCCTGCACCATTGGCTGCAAGGCTCTAAAGGACTTTTTTTTTTCTTACAATGAGCCCAAGTGGCTCAGAAGGACTTACTTAAAAATATTTTCATTGAGAATTCCCGAAATAAATAACGATAAAGATAATTGATCCTACAAGTTACCGAATAGATGTGCGACCGGTTTTAGCTAGACACGTTACTGCTGTGTCACAAAGTGTGACACTTCTTAAATCATTTTTATAAACATACGTTATTAAATTGCCGAAAATGTTTTTGTTGCTATGCATTCTGTACGTGGTTTCATCAAATATAATTTTTTTTTTTGAGTTGTTCTTGCTTTTTTATATTTCGAATTGGAATAAATAAATAAATGAATAAATAAATAAATACATAAATAAATAAATAAATAAATTATAACAATGTGAAATTGAATGTAAGCTTCAGTTTAGTATACGAAAACAGATAAAATGGACGTTTGGGTTTCCCCTTCATCAACAAAACAAGATGAATGAAACATTACCGAAGAATGAGATTATGTGGTAGTGGCGTTGTTAAGATGCATAAACAAAAACATTGATGGGCAGGAAATTGTATGCTACTTTGTGAAGAAGCACGAATTAAAATAGACCATTAGAAATTTATAAAAGGTGCGTAATTGGTCAAAAAAGGGGAGGAACTGTGTAATGCAGTATAGGGAATGAGATTAGCGGAAGAGTGGCGTCCCTTGATTGGACGTCACCTTACAGAGAGAACGTCAACTTAAAGATCGCTGAGAAAGTATTTGCCTAACCGCGCGGTTTCACAGGAAGCGAGGACGAGAGACGCATGCGCAAACCATAAAGACGTTCTCTCTCTAATAACTTCTTCGCCGGTGACGTCCAATCAAGGGACGATACTCTTCCGATAATCTCATTCCCTATAGAAAGTGAAATAAAATAAAGTGTGGACTATTGTTGGAAAATAAATACAATGGAGTTGGAAATAAATACAAAATATAAGGGATGTAGGTATTAGGATACTCATCAGTGGCATTAGCATCAGCAGAAGCAACAGTAGTAGTAGTAGTAGTAGTAGTAGTAGTAGTAGTAGTAGTAGTAGTAGTAGTAGTAGTAGTAGTAGTAGTGTAGTAGTAGTAATAATAATAATAATAATAATAATAATAATAATAATAATAATAATAATGCTGAAAAACTATAGCGCTATAAATCCGAGACACCAGACTCTATGCGCTTAAATTACAAATTACTTTGGCTGAAACATAATCATTTACACACACAAGCACACACACACACACACACACACACACACACACACAACACAACACAACACACCACATAACACAAACCAAACCTATCTTGCTTCTCATACCATCTACTAAAATCGAAACAGATATGTTTTAAGCGAACGTTTACAAATAGACAAAGATTCTTTTTCACGAATGCTCTGCGGTAAGGCATTCCAAATAGAGGGTCCGAAATGAGAAAAGGATCTCATTCTAGCATTTTTCCGAATTCGAGGGACAACTAGTTTTGTGGAATTACGGGCCGAACGTAAGGGGCGGGGTTTTGAATATATTTCAGTTAGTTCCGAAAGGTCGGAAGGGGCAGTACCTTCAAGACAACGATACACTAAAACACAAGCTTTGAATTTAATCCTTTTCTCAACAGGCAGCCAATGCATGTCATGAAGTAGAGGTCCGGCAGAGTCGCACCTACGCTTCATGAATACTGGTCTGGCAGCGCTATTTTGGACAATATGAAGACGTCTCAGATTGTATTGCTAAACGCCAAACAACAGAGCATTACACTAATTAAATTTCGATAGTACGAGGGACACAACCAGGTGCTTGGTCACATCCTCAGATATGAAGCGTCTAATGGACGCAATCTTTTTTAGTTGGAAAAAGAGAGATCTAACCAAATTATAAACCTGATGCGTCATCGACAGTCCAGTCTAAGAATGTGCCAAGGTTTCTCACTTTCTCAACAATTTGAATGGAGGCATCCCCCAACTTCAAATCTGTTTCACCTTTCCACTTCCTTTTCCCCACATACAGCATCCCCGTCTTATCATCATTCAGTTTCATTCTGTTCTCATTCATCCAGTTCTTAACACTTTGGATACAGTTTTTACTATTGGCTGATACTTCTTGTAAATTTCTCGTATTGGAAACGCAGTACAAGTGCGTATCATCAGCGTATTGATGGTAAGACAGACCGAAACTTCTGATGATTTTAGACAGAGGGCCAACGTACAGAACAAGAAGAACGGGTCCAAGTACTGAACCCCAGGGAACCCCACAATCAAGAAATGCCTCCTGGCTAATCCATTCAATTTTATTTCGGTATTATACCAGGGTGCTTGACATCTCATTCTTACTGCTCTTTTTTTTAAGTGAGCATGCTCTTCCACAGTACCAACAATTGACTCGTGGAGACCATTCGCATCATGTTTATTTTTAACGTTATGGTCAAGGTCTTGTTTAAAAATTGTTCATGTTTATATTCTTCATATTACGAGATGTTATCATCTTTTTTACTTCGTGCTTCATTGGAAATAAAACGCAAAACACAATTAAATGGTGGTCAGAGATTAATTTCTCAATATTTGAGACAGGTGAAGAGAGAGAATGTTCAATGTCTGTAATGACATGATCTATTGTGTGGCCATGGTTGTTTGTAGGACCGCTTACAAGTTGAATATAGTTGTTTGTGTCAATAATCTCCCGAAATACTTTCGATTCATTTTTGTTTCCGAAATAATAAATGTTAAAATCACCCATAAAAATGTTATGCATTTTGTTTATGGATTGCATAGACATAAATTCTCCGAACTCTGATAAAACATCAATTGTTGATATTTTGTTTTGTTGGCTTGGTGGTGGGCGGTAGACACAGTGAAACGACTTTTTAAAGTTATTTTCATGAATGGCAAATCCAGCGTACTCAAAAGTTCTAAAATTATCATGGTTGAATGATATCTTGTCAAAGAGTGACAAGTTGTAAATAATCGCAATTCTACCTCCTTTCCTCCCAATGCGTGGAAATGATTTAATACAAAAGCCTTCGGGGATAATTGCTTTCAGAACTGGATCATCATATGAATGATTGAGCCATGTTTCCAAGATGACAAAAATAGTAATTTTATGATCTTCAATAATGTCGATTATATCTTCTAGTAGTAGTAGTAGTAGTAGTAGTAGTAGTAGTAGTAGTAGTAGTAGTAGTTGTTGTTGTAGTAGTAGTAGTAGTAGTAGTAGTAGTAGTAGTAGTAGTAGCAGCAGCAGCAGCAGCAGCAGTAGTAGTAGTAGTAGTAGTAGTAGTAGTAGTAGTAGTAGTAGTAGTAGTAGTAGCAGTAGTAGTAGCAGCAGCAGCAGCAGCAGCAGTAGTAGTAGTAGTAGTAGTAGTAGTAGTAGTAGTAGTAGTAGTAGTAGTAGTAGTAGTAGTAGTAGTGTTGAACATAGGGACGCAGAAAATAAAGACAGGCGTTGCAACTTTGACACGACGCCACCAAGTCTGGGACTTTTTTGTCCTAGTGCGGAAGGCTGCTATGTTTTTCTATCACAAATGATATGAACACGGGACTGGGACAGTCCTGTCCCGTTGATTTTGTAGCAGTTCACAACGGCTTGGGACACGCTAGGACTGTTTTGTCCCGCCCCAATAGGTGCGGTAGTATTCTGTTTATTATATATGTTACAGATTTGGAACAGGACTGTCCTAGTTCGGTACCCCTCGAAGGGGATATATATATATATATATATATATATATATATATATATATATATATATATATATATATATATATATATATGTATATGTGTGTGTGTGTGTACCTCAATTTGTCATAAGAACAAGATTAGTGAGTTAAAGTCATAACCCATCCGACCAAAGAACCTTTAATCCTCTTCCGCACTAGGACAGGACTGTCCTGGGACAGTCCTGTCCCAAATCTGTAACATATAGATTTTAGAGAAATCTTCCGCACCTATTGGGACGGGACAAAACAGTCCCGTTGGGTCCCAAGCCGTTGTGAAATGCTACAAAATCAACGGGACAGGACTGTCCCAGTCCTGTGTTCATATCGTTTGTGATAGTAGAAAAATATAGTAGACTTCCGCACTAGGACAAAAAAGTCCCAGACTTGGCGGCGCCGTGTCAAAATTGAAATGCCTGTCTTTATTTTCTGCATCCCTACTACTACTACTACTACTACTACTACTACTACTACTACTACTACTACTACTACTACTACTACTACTACTACTACTACTACTACTACTGCTACTACTACTACTACTACTACTACTACTACTACTACTACTACTACTACTACTACTATTTCTATTGTTGCTTCTGCTGTGGCTAATGCCACTAATATATTAATACCTACATCCCTTATATTTTGTATTTATTTCCAATTCAATTGTATTTATTTTCTAACAATAGTCCAAACTTTATTTTAGTTCACTTTCTATACTGCATTACACAGTTCCTTCCCGCCTCCCCTCTTTTGACATAATTAAGGACGCATCTTTTATAAATTTCTATTGCTCTGTTTTAATTCGCGCTTCCTCACAAAGTAGCATACAATTTCCTGTCCATCAATGTTTTTGTTTATGCATCTTAACAACGCCACTACCACACTCATTCGTCTGTAGTTTTTAATTCATCATGTGTTGTTGATGAAGGGAAACCCGAAACGTCCATTTTATCTGTTTTCGTATATTAAACTGAAGCTTACATTCAATTTCACAGTTATCATTTATTTATTTATTTCAATTCTGAATATAAAAAAGCAAGAACAATTCAAAAAATAATTCTATGTGATGCATAGAATTAAACGAATGAGAATACGTACGAAGCCTAAAAAGTGTCCACCAATGAAAGCATTCAGCGCCATTTTGTTGTTGGCTGAGAATGTAGTAATTACCATTTATACGGTATCTATGTCAACATAACGACACAAGAAAAACAACAAACAATATCAAAATCCACAATAAAATGTTTCAGAACTGTTGCGTATATTTATGGCACAACGAAGCTGTCAAAAAATGAAGTTAGAGAATGTGTGTAACAAGGAATTTACCCAATGGAAACCGTACGGTGCTCTTATTGGCTAACCAACCAGCGGCCTCGATGAGAAAAATATCCGCCATTTTGATGTTGGCTGGGAATCGCGTTACTATAGTAAACAAGCGCTGATCGGCCGTTCATGAAAACAAGTTGCTGCTCGCTCGTTTAACTCAAAATTATTCAAAACGATCTCTCTAAAATGAAATAAATGTGACCTCTTAAGGTTTTCTTCACGGTCAAAACCACACAACATTCTATTAATGATTACGTCCGAGGCAAAAAGGAATATTGACAGGTCGACCGAGAGTTGAACTCGTGAGACGACAAACATCAATGCGAAGTGTAGCGAGAGTCAAGCTATTGTTTGTATTGTCCTATTCTATATAGAGAAAAGGATAAATAGTATAGCCTCGTGTGTGAGTGGTTGCGTGTCATAGTCTTGTTTTTAAATTGTTTCTGTTGTTTATGTGTGTAGTGATGACTCTCTCATACTCAATTTCAATGCCGAAAGAGGAATTCCCGCACACAAGAAAGGGGAATTGGGGTGGTATTTGGCATACATATTGTATAGTGTCTAGTTCTAAATAGATAACTGATTAGAATTATATTAGGATATATAAACACGATGCCAAATACAATTCCGAAGTTTCCTTATTTCAAATGAAGTAAAGCTCCAAAACCTAATGGTAGTGATTGTAGTACTGAGTGTTAGTGAGGTGATGTGGTGTTGGTGGTGGTTGTAGTTGTAGTAGTAATAGTGATGATGATGTGGTGGTGGTGATGATTGTAGTTGTAGTAGTAGTGGTAGTGATGATGATGTGGTGGTGGTTGTAGTAGTAGTGGTAATGGTAATGATATGGTGGTGGTGGTGGTTGTAGTAGTAGTGGTCGTGATGATGATGTGGTGGTGGTGTTTGTAGTAGTAGTGGTAATGATGCGGCTATGTGGTCTAGTAGTATGACACTCGCTTCCGGATCGGAAGGTCCTGGGTTCGAGCCTCGCGCTCGGCGCATAGTTGAGTCCTTGGAAAAGGCTCTTTACTCACATTCTCTCACCGTACTCAGGTGTAAAATGAGTACCTGGCCGTTAACAGCGTTGTCTTTGTCCGAAAAATTGTAATATCGCCTAACAGGCGTCATGTCCCGTCCTACATGTTAAATGTTGACCAGGGACCCCTTGTAAAGCGCTTTGAGCACATTTAGTAGATATTGCACTATATAAAGCTCAATTTAAAAAAAAATATTTCAATGATGATGATATGGTGGTGGTGGTTGCAGTAGTAGTAGTGGTAGTGATGATAATGTGGTGGTGGTTGTAGTTGTAGTAGTAGTGATTGTCACAGTAAAGATTGTTCACAATTATCTTATTAAATTTTATTTTATTAAGAACTGAATTCATCTCACTCCAGCTATATATCGGTAGGCTTAGATAAACTTTACCTTCTAATATTAGATCGTCTTTCCTTTTATAGCCTTCCCTCGAATTAATTTCTAATTAGTGAATACTTTTCGTTCTACATTCTGTCACGTAGCCATTTATTATAAAAGCTGATAGGTCTAACACTCTACACTCACTTTCTCTCCACAATCTATGCCGACGGCCAGTCACTCTATTCCTATATATATATTGTAAGATTTTTATCTTTTGGGACTTTGTAGATATTATATCTACACCATTAAGACGCCGGAGCTTTTTAACTTTGATTGTATAATCTTCAAGGATCAAACCCAAGCCCGCTGTACTACACTATAACCTCTTACCAATTGCCTGGAAGTGGAATTTTACGAGTCCAATCCTGTTATCAGAGGAATAGATCATCCAAGCCCATCAACTGCCTGGAAACGTAAACTTACGAACCTGAGATATTATCATAAGTTACGTAAAATATTCATATCTCTATTTGTAACTGCCACGATCACTGTTTATCTCTTTTAATTAAATTTCATCATTATTTTTATTTCATTGTAAACAAATCGTTAATTGTTTTTCATTTATAGTAACTAGTAAATTCTGGGGCCTCATTCTACATATATCTTTATGCATAGTCGAGTAGCTCTTTACTCATTTGAGACCATGACAGTGATAGTGATGATGATGTGGTGGTGGTTGTAGTAGTAGTGGTAGTGATGATGATGTGGTTGTGGTGGTTGTAGTAGTAGTTGTAATGGTGATGATATGGTGGTAGTGGTGGTTGCAGTAGTAGTGGTAGTGATGACGATGTGGTTGTGGTGGTTGTAGAAGTAGTGGTAATGGTAATGATATGGTGGTAGTGGTGGTTGTAGTAGTAGTGGTAATGGTAATGATATGGTGGTGGTTGTAGTAGTAGTGGTCGTGATGACGATGTGGTTGTGGTGGTTGTAGTAGTAGTGGTAGTGATGCTATTGTGGTGGTGGTTGTAGTAGTTGAGGTAGTGATGTGGTGGTGGTTGTAGTAGTAGTGGTGGTGGTGGGTGTTGTAGTAGTGGTAATGATGATGATATGGTGGTGGTGGTTGCAGTAGTAGTGGTAGTGATGACGATGTGGTTGTGGTGATTGTAGTAGTGGTAGTGATGGTGATGTGCTGGTGGTGGTGTAGTAGTAGTGGTAGTGATAATGATGTGGGGCTGGTGGTTGTAGTAGTAGTGTTAGTGATGATATTGTGGTGGTGGTTGTAGTAGTAGATGATGTGGTGGTTGGAAAACACATTACAGGTTACTATAATACATGATTACACACATTCTCTAACTTCATTTTTTGACAGCTTCGTTGTGCCATAAATATACGCAACAGTTCTGAAACATTTTATTGTGGATTTTGATATTGTTTGTTGTTTTTCTTGTGTCGTTATGTTGACATAGATACCGAATGAATGGTAATTACTACATTCTCAGCCAACTACAAAATGGCGCTGAATGCTTTCATTGGTGGACACTTTTTAGGCTTCGTACGTATTCTCATTCGTTTAATTCTATGGTGTGTAATCATGTATTATAATAACCTGTAATGTGTTTTCCAACCACCACATCATCTACTACTACAACCACCACCACAATATCATCACTAACACTACTACTACAACCACCAGCCCCACATCATTATCACTACCACTACTACTACACCACCACCAGCACATCATCATCACTACCACTACTACAATCACCACAACCACATCGTCATCACTACCACTACTACTGCAACCACCACCACCATATTATCATCATTACCACTACTACCACAACCACCACCACCACTACTACTACAACCACCACCACACCACTACCTCAACTACTACAACCACCACCACAATAGCATCACTACCACTACTACTACAACCACCACAACCACATCGTCATCACGACCACTACTACTACAACCACCACCATATCATTACCATTACCACTACTACTACAACCACCACTACCACCATATCATTACCATTACCACTACTACTACAACCACCACAACCACATCGTCATCACTACCACTACTACTACAACCACCACTACCACCATATCATCACCATTACAACTACTACTACAACCACCACAACCACATCATCATCACTACCACTACTACTATAACCACCACCACATCATCATCACTATCACTACTACTACAACTACAACCACCACCACATTATCATCATCATTGAAATCTTTTTTTTTTAAATTGAGCTTTATGTAGTGCAATATCTACTAAATGTGCTCAAAGCGCTTTACAAGGGGTCCCTGGTCAACATTTAACATGTAGGACGGGACATGACGCCTGTTAGGCGATATTACAATTTTTCGGACAAAGACAACTCTGTTAACGGCCAGGTACTCATTTTACACCTGAGTACGGTGAGAGAATGTGAGTAAAGAGCCTTTTCCAAGGACTCAACTATGCGCCGAGCGCGAGGCTCGAACCCAGGACCTTCCGATCCGGAAGCGAGTGTCATACTACTAGACCAACTAGCCGCATCATTACCACTACTACTACAAACACCACCACCACATCATCATCACGACCACTACTACTACAACCACCACCACCACCATATCATTACCATTACCACTACTACTACAACCACCACCACATCATCATCACTACCACTACTACTATAACTACAATCATCACCACCACCACATCATCATCACTATTACTACTACAACTACAACCACCACCAACACAACATCACCTCACTAACACTCAGTACTACAATCACTACCATTAGGTTTTGGAGCTTTACTTCATTTGAAATAAGGAAATTTCGGAATTGTATTTGGCATTGTGTTTATATATCATAATATAATTCTAATCAGTTATCTATTTAGAACGAGATACTATACAATATGTATGCCAAATACCACCCCAATTCCCCTTTCTTGTGTGCGGGAATTCCTCTTTCGGCATTGAAATTGAGTGTGAGAGAGTCATCACTACACACATAAACAACAGAAACAATTTAAAAACAAGACTATGACACGCAACCACTCACACACGAGGCTATACTATTTATCCTTTTCTCTATATAGAATAGGACAAGACAAACAATAGCTTGACTCTCGCTACACTTCGCATTGATGTTTGTCGTCTCACGAGTTCAACTCTCGGTCGACCTGTCAATATTCCTTTTTGCCTCGGACGTAATCATTAATAGAATGTTGTGTGGTTTTGACCGTGAAGAAAACCTTAAGAAGTCACATTTATATCATTTTAGAGAGATCGTTTTGAATAATTTTGAGTTAAACGAGCGAGCAGCAACTTGTTTTCATGAACGGCCGATCAGCGCTTGTTTACTATAGTAACGCGATTCCCAGCCAACATCAAAATGGCGGATATTTTTCTCATCGAGACCGCTGGTTGGTTAGCCAATAAGAGCACCGTACGGTTTCCATTGGGTAAATTCCTTGATGTGATGAAACCACGTACAGA
>NC_088360.1:40646306-40648806 GCF_034508935.2 Berghia stephanieae
CTACTCGTTTGAATCATTTTATTTCGCACCAAATTGTTCATAAAATGAAATTCCTGGTTACCTTTCTATCAATTTAGTTTAGGACATCATGGAACACTACAAATTTATACACATATATTCATAAAGACAAAAAGAATTGAGCATTTATATAGCGCAACATGCACTAAACGTGCTCAACGCGCTCTAGAGACAACAGCAACACATAACATGTGGGAAGAGACATAACACCCGTTAACTCTCTCCTTACCATACATTTTCAGAATTTTTACCCAAAAATTTCACTCCCACCCTAAATAAAAATATATTTATTTATTCAAACAGAAAACAAAAGGCACATTCTATTTATAATATTCTTCAGCAAAGCACAGTGTCGAGTTTGTATGCTATAACAAAGTAATCTCTTTAAGTGATGTGATGTAGGAAAGAAATCAGAATCAGAAAATTGGAGGTTGAATCGTAACGAATGTGACGATTGTCCAATGGTTGGTAAGTCGAAATTACAATTTCATTTTCACACAGAGAAAACGTTGTTATAGGCTAGGTACTCATTTTTACATCTGAGTACGGTAAGACAATGTGAGTAAAGAGCACTTTTTGAGGGCTTAGCTATGCGTCGCATAAAGCGGGACACGAACCCAGACCCTATGATCCGAAGGCGAGTGTCATACGACTAGACCACAGAGCCCTACTCATCCACATTCACACACGCAAACACACATATTATACACAAACGCACAGGCGCGCGCGCATAGTCATACTTGATTTATGTTGGCTAATAACCACTTCAAGAACTAAGCATCCCTAATCAATCAATCATTGAGATCGAACTCATTAAAATTAGGGCAGTCGAATGCGAACGGAAGTTGTACAACCACGTGACGAAAGAATAAAAATAAATTGTTCTTCCTTAACGGAGCTTAATAATGATATGTTCATGAGTTAGTCAGTAACAAGAGGATTACACGTTCTGTACATTTTTTTATGATTATCAAAAATGTTGCTGAGACTGTTTCGTTCCAAGACGTGAGTTGAACATATTTCACAATTATTCAACTTAATGCTTTTAGTGATAATAATGACATAATTAATTTTAGTTTTATTATTATCATTATTATTATTATTATTATTATTATTATTATTATTATTATTATTATTATTATTATTATTATTATTATTATTATTATTATTATTATTATTATTATCATATTTATTATTATTATTTTTTAAAATATTGTAATTATTTTTATATTCATCATCATCATCATCATCATCATTATCATTATTATTATTATTATTATTATTATTATTATTATCATCATCATCATCATCATCATCATCATCATCATCATCATCATCATCATCATCATTATACACAATATGTTTCAATGCATGCACAATAATTTCGTATCATGACACTAATCTTTATTCTCTATATTCCAGACGTTTATTCAAGAGAAGTTGTACATCAAAATTAAAATGTAAGAATTTAAAAATATTTTTTTTCTCTTCATTTCAATATTCTAAACCTTTATGAAATGGCCGATTATCTAGCAAAACTGAGAGCCTAAATAAAAATTACAATTTCCTTTGTACCTTTTAAAATCTGTTTTTGTCTTCCTGGGGTTTATTTATCTTTTTGACATTGATCTCCTGAATAATAACAAACATTCCATCCTTTCCAGTGCTTACATAAAAGGGTTTTTGACCCTTCAAGTTGTGCTTAATTCACATATTCAAATTTTAAAGGTTAGTCAGTAATTTGTCATTTTCGGTGCCTACGCCTTTTCCCGGCGATTTCTTTGCTAACAATGTCCTGATACATTTATACCGAGACTTTATCTTCTGGATATTGCCCTAAAACTTTCCCCGATTCCTCGACTATTTCCCGATAGGACTTAACATTGCTGACGAATATATACATTGTATTTTGTATTTTGTGTTTGAAATATTACACATTTAATGATTAAAGGAAGGTAATGACTACAACTGACTAATCAAAAATTTATCACGCATAGGCCTTACCTTATTCAAATAATCAATATTATTTGTCCCGAAGAAATTTTTTTAGAAATTGTGGCCAGAAAAATCCTCCTTCAAATATCGATGAAATAAATTAAAATGACCCTCATCTTATTAAAAATTATTAAACCTGGGACTTCAAGGAAGTCTCTGGATTAAGAGTTTTTACCAAGATGAGCGTCATATTAATCGATCAATATCTTAATGACGAATTTTCTGGCCAAAATATTTAAAATGTGTTTATTTTCACGACAGATCAGATGATAATGATAATAAATAGCACTTGTACAGAACATAACCATGACTAGTTCATGCTCTATGCGTTTCATAGTTACAAGTATGACAATATAAATAGTATTAGCACACAAACACTCACAAACTCATACACACACATACACACACACACACACACACAGACACAAACACACAACCAAACTAACAGACACATTTTCAGTTAATACTCAAAAGAAAAAAAACCAGT
>NC_088360.1:40653806-40688806 GCF_034508935.2 Berghia stephanieae
TGGCCCATAAAAGTAGTCGTCGAATTGTGATAGCGTCATTTCTCATTAGCGTGATGACAATTTACTGGGTCATCTGTTCATTGAGCACGGGCCAGATCTTATCCAAACGACTGAAAAGATCAACATATCTCGATATCTCAAATAAATCATTTTCAGTAAACGCAGACGTTCTATGGAAAGAAACATCCGAATCACCGAAATCAGATTTACCAAAGATTCATACCAAAGAAGGATGCCCCTTCCAAAATGTAGACCCTTATGACCCTGCAATCATACAGTACCTTTATAAGTATGACCCACTAAATTGCACAGGACGAATGCCGGTCATTGTGTACGTTGATGATGAGAATAAACTACGAGTAAATTGGACTAAAGTAAATAATACCATTGGAAAACTCGACCACTGTGAATACACCAGGTTGGAATTGTGGAAAAATGACAGTCAGTTGCGCCCGTTCAAATGGTCAAGAAAATTTCTAAGCTCACCTTTACAATTGACTGACGAGGATGAGCAAGTTTGGGTGCGATGCTTTTTGAACAAAAAGATAGTTAGTTATACATTCGAGGGTCGAGTCTTTAAAAAACCCAAGGTTGAGGAGAGATGCGAAGAGAACTACAATCGAAGCAATAAAGAACACGACCCTTCTGAAACAATGAGTGTTGTTGTAATCGGAGTCGATGGCATGTCAAAACAAAATCTTATCCGGGCAATGCCTAAGACAAGGGATTTCATAATTAATAAACTTAAAGCTAAAGAACTCTATAAATTTAACAAAATTGGAGATAATACTTATCCAAATGTTCTCGGTTTACATTCTGGCTTAAAGGACAAAGAATTAAAAATAAACTGGAATTGGAGGCGATATTTTGATGAAATTAATGATAAATTCATTTGGCATCACTATCAAAATGCTGGATATCGCACAGGAATGATTTTTGATGCGACATATTTAACAGCATACCATTACCTGAAGAAGGGATGGAAAGATCCAAAATTTGATTACTATCCTCGAGCACTAAGGTTGGCGATGGAAGAAGACAACAAATATCGTCATCCTTGGGATAATTGTCTGGGTGATGTCCCGGAAATGGAAGTACTACAGGACTACGTTATTAGAATCATGTCGCTGTTCAACAATACAAGGTCAAACCCTTACTTTATCTACAGTTTTTTCACTAAAATGACTCATCGTGATAACAATGTTGCAACCAAAGGTGATGACATTTATTTTAATTTCTTCAAAAAACTGGAGCGAAAGAAAATATTGAACAATACTATAATTATATTCTTCAGCGACCACGGATCTCGGTTTGGTGAATTTAGGTGAGTATATTAACTACAGGGGCATTGCATTATGACCCGGTAGGTCCCGGGTTCAAGCCCATCTTCGTGTACATTCATTTTTTCCTTGGGCAAGATTATTAACCCCCAATTTGCTCACTTGGACAACGTAGGTGATTCCTGTTGATCTATGACATATTGTTTGATTGATTATCTATATTCATTCATGGAATGGCAAGGCGGAAGGGCGTAATTAATTATAGTCAGAATTTTAATAAATGGCGCGTCTTTTTCTTCTTTTACTCAGCTGTCCCTCAATACGCAGCTATAGATTAGGTATGGACCTCTGATTCAATTTATTTTAATTAAAATATATTTTTTCGTGAATTTTAAAACAATAGGAAAAGGTTTCGTTTATTACAGCTATATTGAAATCGATTGCAGGTAAGGATCGACACTCATGGATGATTTACTGTATCAAAATTATGAATTTTGCGCTTATCCATTTTGAAGGAATTTGTTAAAATGTAATGCTAGGTTAATTGAAACATTTGGTATACAGACAGTATCTGAATATGAAGGAATGATTGGCAATCTTTAACATCAACATTTTATAACTATCAATACCAAATGAGCTCGATTGGATTGATCTCACAGTGATATGGGGGGAAGTAGCAGACAAGTAGCAGTCTACTTTAAAAACTATTTCTGGTTTGTTTCTTTTCACTAAGGAATATAGTTAGGCATTTGATAAATGATCAGAATATGTAGTGCTGTCTGACTGAAGCCGCGAAATCTTGTCAGCTTTTTTGGTTGCCGAACTTGGCTCCTTGAAGTGATCATGGGCCAATACAATTCAGCTAGGTGCTTCGAGGGAGGGCAACAGACGGTTCTTTAGCCAGTCTTCAAAAACCTCTGCATTGACCCGAGAATAATACTCTCCGCTTTCCATATGATGCAGAGAAGAAAATATGGATTGCATCCTACAAATTATCCAGTATCTTCACCATCTGCAAGAACAACAATGATCCTTTGTCAGGAACCAATGGGACTTTTTCTACCCGAATATCAGACGTCCATTTCTTTTTGAAATAATATATATTTGCGTTCGCCCAGCTCGTTCCATACATCTTTGGATGATATACCTACATATCAAAGTTGTCTGGAATGCTTTTCCGACCACGTCGCTCCATACTGGTGATCTCTCTGTCGTATTCCGATAACCATCTTCTCAGGGTTGGTTGTAAAATTCCAATTCCATAGCCGTCCTCTTTAATTGCTTATTGATAGATACAAGTATACTTCTTTTCGCAGTTTTACCAGAGTGGAACCAATAGAGATTTCGTATCTTACCGTATAGCAGCTTGTAGCTTTAAAAAACCCTCAAAACGTTGAACTCTGTGAAATGTTCATGCATTGATTCAATTTTCAGTTATATAAATAACATTCGTTGTTAATTTGACAATACTCTTCAACAGTCGTAACGTCACTTCCTCGTAATGACGCATGGTAACTTCGTAACAGGCTCTAAACTATCGGAACAATGGCAGACGCCCTTATGAAATCTTTCTCCGGCGAGCATAAAAGCGTATCCAGAGGGAAAAAAAAACAACATAAATTTGATCATGTTTTGACTTTTACACATTCTGATCATAAAGCATATGAAAAGTATATGAAGAATGAAAAGTATTGATTTTCTTTGTTTAGAACCAAGATGGCCGCAGTTGCCGGGGAGGCGTGACATCAGACTACTGAATCCAATTTGGAGTATACAGTCGGTATTTCACTTGATTTAAAGTTATATACTTCGTGTCAGACTTCGGTAATACTCTTCAACAGTCGTAACGTCACATCCCTCCTAATGACGCATGGTAACACTGGCTCTAAACTATCGGAACAATGGCGGACGCCCTTATGAAACAGTTCCCCGCCGAGCATAAAAGCGTATCCAGAGGAAAAAAAAACCCCATAAATTTGATCATGTTATGACTTTTACACATTCTGATCACAAGGCATATGAAAAGTTCTAGCCAGCATGATGAATAAACAGTAATGATTTGCTTTGTTTAGAACCAAGATGGCCGCCATTGCCAGGCGGCGTGACATCAGACTACTGAATCCAATTGGCTTCAACAGTCATGACATCACTTTCCTCGTAATGACGCATAGTAACTTAGTAACTGGCTCTAAACTATCGGAACAATGGCGGACGCCCTTTTGAAATATTTCTCCGACGAGCATAAAAGTGTATCCAGAGGAGAAAAACATTATAAATATGATCATGTTTTGACTTTTACACATTTTGATCACATGACATATGAAAAGTTCTAGACAGCATGAAGAATAAAAAGTACCGATTATCTTTATTTAGAACCAAGCTGCTCGACATTGTTGGGCGACGTGACATCAGACTATTGAATCCAATTGCGACATGATGGAGACAAAATGCAATAAATCATAAATTCAAAATATGATGCAGATACATAAGTTGGCACTTTATAACACTTAAAGCGTATTGATTTTATTCAGAAACTAGTATGACGTCAACACATAATCACTCAAGGGAACTACGATTTCAGCACGATATTTTTTTGGAAAAACGATGAATTCATCTCATACTTTGTGGTGCGTAACTTGTTTACATGGTTAACAGTGTAAAATCTCGAATTTTATGACAGCGGTTGTAGAGTAAGTTTTATAGGTCTTAAAGAAGAAAACTATTTTGATATGGCATCAATACGGCCCAAAATCTATATTCAGTAAAGATAAATTGATTCAGAGGTTGAGACAATTTTTTACAATTTTTGATAGAGGGACAGCTGAGAAAAACCAGAAAAACGCGTGCCATTAATAAATCTCACAAAAGTTATATTATTAACTACACATATTGGAGGAAAATCAATAGAATTATGCACATTGGTATTTTGCTTAATTGCAAACCCTAATAGTTATAGAAAGTAAATATTACGACATGAGGCAAGAAGGAATTAGATTCAGCTGTCACTCATTCTAAGATCTTACCTAAACCTAAAATATATCTCAGCGACAGGAGGCAAAGAAGGCCTGGAAATTTACCTGCCGTTTTGATCCTGTCCTGTTCATAGACATGGCCCTCTGCTAAGAGTGGAATCCAATTTCATTTCACTTCTTTTCCACCACCCTACGTCCCTCCAGCGTTCATCCCAATGCCACTGCAAAATTGTTCCTTCACCCCCTCCTGGAGACAAGTTCAAATCAATTTCACCTACTCTTTCTCACAACCACACTAACTACCTATGGCTCTATCAGTTCCAAACTATACTTAAATGTTACACGTTGTTGCCATCTTGTTCTCAATATTATTTTCAAGCGTTCAGTTCTTTTCTTCTTTCAAGCCTTTGAATTGCTCCATTGTAAACCCTATCCTGTATTATCGTATCTGGCTGACACCACTGAATAATTACCTGCATAGAATTAATCCCATTTACAAACATTTGGAGATTAATAATTAACGATTTTAGACAGAATGATGGAAACATATAAAATGCATATCGATAAATAAACCATGTTCATTGCGCTGAACAATGCTTTATTTGTTCTTCAAGCATAGAACCTTGTAGAACTAAATTTCTCTTGTGTACCTATAGGATATTCTATTTAAATAGCACATATCTTTCGGTTAGGGGGTATGTGTATATCATCAGTACATTGTGTCGTCTACTCACCCAAGAAAAATTATATTTAGCTTGGTTAATTTGCCGGATAGCTGACAGAGAACGTGGGAAATTCTGGACTCGGCGTCGTCTACTTGCGCAAGGCAATTAACACACATTACCGTAATTGAGTCAGGTTTGAATGAGTACCCAACTATAGGCAGTTACGGATATTGTAAAAGTATGTTTACGAAAGGACGCCGAACAGACGGCTGGAGCTGTATAAATTGGCAATTTGGTTCAATATGGCCAGCTGGAGGAAACGAAAGAAGCAATGTGAAGCGCATTGAACATGGTTAATCCATTAAAAATTGTTTAAAATGAATGTGTGTCATAGGCGACGTGTACATATTTGCAGGCCAGATAACCTAACGTATTAATGGGCTCATTTTAACATTGCTGTAATGGACAATGTTCTTTGTTAGTCTGAAAGTATTTCTATTACAACAACGAGACCAAACCACTTTGGGTTATCAGACCTGCAAGTAAGTGTACGTCGGTCACGAGTTATGTTTTAAATTGAATTTTAAGCACAAAACACCCAAAATGATTTGTCACATGTTTAGTTTCCGTCTGTATCAATTAACCCTCCCTTATACTCCTCAGAGAAACATACAACGGGAAGATAGAAGTCAACATACCATTTGTATTCTTCATGTTTCCTCCTTGGTTTGAAAGAAAGTATTCTCACATTATGGAAACTTTTCGCATCAACCAAAATCGCCTCACGACTTTCTTCGATATCCATCAAACCTTGTCGGAGCTGATAAAATTTAAGGGAGAGACAACGAAAGGAAAACTTAGTTCCAGAGGGATTAGCCTTTTTGATGAAATACCCATTGAAAGAAATTGCAGCCATGCTGGTATCCCAATGGAATTCTGTAATTGTAAATTGTTGTCGAATGAAATGGTAACCAATAAAATAACCAAAGTTTTGGCTGAAGGATTATTAAAATCTATAGTGAATAAGACGAAGAATTATAGGAACATGTGTGCTTTATTAGAGATAAAATCCGTACTGTCCATTTTGACAATGAAGACAAGTAAGAATGAGCTGGACTACTACCAAACAACCATTTCAACTGAACCTGGGGGAGGAGTCTATGAAGCGCTTGTGAAATATGATAGAAAATTGAGAATGGTGACCGTATCAGGAGATATAATACGGCTCAATCTTTACAAAGGACAAGATGCATGTATGGATGAGCTTCAGTTAAAACTATTTTGCTTTTGTGTTTCTCAATAGGGAAAGAACAAAGTGTGGTGTCTAGAACTATTTGAATCATATTTGAAGTGTAAAACCACTCTTTTGGAGGACTTGATGTGGAAATTTGTTTTTTAAATTACAAGCATCACTGAGTATTCGTTATATTTCAATAACAAGATTTCTCTGCTTTTATACGTTTCTCACTTTTTTCTATTTTTAACTCATATAATATGCAATGTGCAATGTATAATATATTGTTAATTATGATTTAAGGGAATTTAATCATGAATTAAAACGATCGTGCCAGCCTACAGAAATGATGACTATGAACACACAACAATCAAATACACACACAGACAATTATAACAAACCCAGCGATCAAAGTAGAAATAGGGGAGGAACAAATACAAGAAACACGATCACGGTTATTAACATGAACTGTCGTAGTCTAATTAGCGTAAATAAAAAAGTTTTAACTGAAACAACTAATACAAACCCACTGTTCTAGTGTTCTCATTGCAACATAAACACACTTAAACAAATATATTGACAGCAAATCCATATTTATTGACAACTATCTCGACCCACCACCTTAACAGAAGGACCGTGCACTAGGAGAAGAAAGCGTCTTAATAGCGGTGGAAAGCAACATAAAATCAGTCGAGAGAAATGCAGACACTGATTGCGAAATTATCTGGACAAAAATTCACTGCCTGGAGGAGAAATCCTCTTTGGTGGCTTTTATAGACGACCGTCCAGCGGAATAATTGTAATGGAACAATTTTACGAATCAGAGTCAAACATCTACAAAAATGGGAAAATTCCACCACATATAGTACTTTCCTGGAGACTTCAACATCCCTAATATCAACTGGGAAAACATGAGCGTCAAACCAAATCCACAATACCGCAAATAAATAAATGAAAAGATGCTACAAATCGTCAAAGACTTCAGCATGACCTAAACAGTATTGGGGAAAACACACTTGACATCATCCTCAGCACACATCCTGACCTTATCCAAAACAGACAAGTTCTTCCCGGAATGAATGATCATGCCATTATGAAATTTGAAGTTAATGTTAAACTACAAATCAGACAAAAACTATTGAAAAAAGTATTTGTATACTCAAAAGGAAACATGAACGTGCTTATGAATGGCATTAAAGACAACTTTGAAGCTTTTGAAAACCAAGCAAATTTAAATGATATAAATAAAAATTGGGAGAGTTTCCAGACAACCATCATGGAATCAGTCAATAAGCACATCCTGGGCAAAATCGTAAGTAGAAAACAACACTTACATTGGATGACAAGAAACATCAAGTGTCTAATCCCACAAAAGCAACGTTACAACTTAGCAAAACGGACCAATACAGATCAGGACTGGGGACAATTTTAGAGCTATTCGTAAGGAAATAAACACACAACTTAAGAAAGAGTATAACAAATATGTCACTGATATGCTCAAAACTGACTCCGATTCTAATATAAACCGAAACGGTGGCATCACAAATCGCTTCTGGAAATTCATCAAATTTAAACGCAGGGATACATCAGGCTTAGCAGTTTTACAAAAACCAGATGGAATGGAAACTACTGACACCACCGAGAAAGCAAACATCCTTAACACAAGTACAGCAGATTCACAATAGAAAACAGGACGTTGCCTACTATAAATGGAAATAACATTCCTCCAATTTCAAGAATAAGCATTACCCAAACCGGCATAACCACACAGCTCCAGGGTCTAAATCCTTCCAAAGCAAGTGGTCTAGATCTGATACCAACCAGGATCCTCAAATAATGCGCAAAAGAAATAGCTCCCTATCTATGCATTATTTTCCAACAGTCACTCGACACAGGCCGTGTGTCCAAAGACTGGAAACATGCATTAGTCACCCACAACGAGGCAGACATATTACAGAATGATCTTGACTCACTTTTATCATGGATACAAACCTGGCAGACGAAATTCCACCCCGAGAAATGCTTTGTAATGTCAGCAACAAAAAAAAACCTTATGACTATCAAATAAGCGGTCAGCTATTAAAACACGTGAACACATTACCCTACTTGGGAATCCAACTTAACAAATCACTGAAATGGGACCAACATATATTGTATCAAAAGCAAATCGTACCCTTGGCTTCCTGAGGCGGAACTTGTACCAGTGACCCCCAGAGGTGATTCATACCCGTATTGAAACACACGTGCACAGTCTGGTATCCTTATCAGCAAGGTCACATCAAGAAAATTGAACAAGTTCAAAGGGCAGCTTCGAGGTTTGTCACCAACAATTACTTACGCGAACCAGGATGCGTTACTGAGGCCCTGAGACTGTTGCGGTGGAAAACACTGGAAAGTAGGCGGAAACAAAAACGCTTCCAATTTCTTAACAGAACAGTACATTCCAACAAAACAGCAGTAACTCTACCACAGTATTTCGAAAAACAACACTGTGCATCCACGAGAAATTATCATAGCAGTAAGTTCACAACCCCAACACACAGAGCCAACAAATATAAAATCAGTTTCTTCCCAAGAATCATCAAGGAATGGAACACTCTCCCACCAGAAATCCTAGATATTACAAACAACATCAAATTTGGTCAACTATTGAAACATTTATATTTCAACTCAATAACACATTGAAGGAGAAAGTCACCACATAATTGTATACAATCTGCAGTGATGGGAAATCCGCCTTTTGCGGCAAGGAAGCAACGGTGGCAGGAGACCGTGGAAAGTCTCGACTGGCTTTTGATAAAGAAATTGGACCCAGATCGGAATTACGCGAAGGCTGCACCGGAGTGTGAGGCAGACACAATTGCCAAGAACATTAAGAGCCGTAGCAAACGGGTCCCTAATCAGGCTTTTGAGCGCGGTGTCCGCAAGGCGTACCGTACGATTTTGGACTCGTTGCCTGCGGAGGAGTCGGACTGGACGACCCCGTTCAGTCCCCGAGAAGTGGTTGCAGCCATTAGAGATGTGAAGAACGGCAAAGCAGCAGGGATAGATGGTGTATATCCCGATATGGTGACGCATCTGGGCCCCAGGGCACGGGCCTGGCTGGCAGAGGCAATGTCCGATGTCCTTGCAAAAGGAAAGCTTCCACTAGTGTGGAAGCATGCGAAGATAGTAGCCATCCTGAAGCCAGGGAAACGGCGAAGGAGGCAGACAGTTACAGACCCATATCGCTGCTGAGCTGTCTTTACGAATTGTTGGAGCGTGTTCTATTAAACCGATGGGGGCCGGTCCTAGACGCTGCCCTGCCACCCGAGAAGGCGGGCTTCAGGGAAGGGAGGTGCACCACGGAGCAGGTCATTGCCCTTACAAAGCATATTGAGCACGGGTTTGCGAGAAAACAGCAAACAGGTGCTGTCTTTATAGACCAATCAGCGGCGTACGATACGGTCTGGTGCGAAGGGTTGATGCTCAAACTTGCAAAAATCATAAGGTGCAAAAAGACCTTGAAGTTGTTCTCTTCGATCTTAGGGGAAAGGCAATTCCACGTCGCGCTGGGAAACGCCACGAGCAAAGTAAGGAAATTGAAAGATGGGGTCCCTCAGGGGTCGGTACTTGCGCCAATGTTGTTTAACGTTTACATTAGCGATATGCCGAACACTTCCTCCCTGAGGCTGGGATACGCGAACGACTGGGCACTCGTTACTCAGAGTAAAGTGTGGACCCGTCACGAGAGCGTACTCAGCGAGGACGTCACCAGACTCAAATCCTACTTCGACAAGTGGTACATGAAGAACACTTCAAAAACCGTGGCCACTGCATTCCACTTATGCAGTGCTTGGCACACCCGCAAACTGAATGTCCTAGTCGGGGACCAGCCACTCCCACATGAGCCGCATCCAAAATATTTAGGGGTGACGTTGGATCGCAGCCTTACCTACCGGGTGCATCTCGAAGGGTTGCCCGGAAGATAGAGAAGCGGAATAGTCTTCTGAGGAAGCTGGCGGGATCGACTTGGGGCGCTAGCCAAGCGCTCCTGAGAACGTCCGCCTTGGCACTATGCTATTCCACCGCGGAGTATTGCGCTCCAGTGTGGGGTAGAAGCAGAAACGTTGAGAAGGTGGATGTAAAACTTTGCAAGTCGATGCATATAGTGTCAGGAACGCTAGCAACAACCCCTAGAGAATGGGGCCCGATAATGGCAGCGATCCAGCCCCCCGATGTCCGGAGGGAGACGATTACGGGAAACTGGCTGAGTAAGATCAAAGAGAGAGAGGGAATGGGGATACCCCTCTCATGGGCATAATGGACGGTGCCCCCGTTTCTAGCCGAAATAAGTCCCGGCAACCCTTGTACGCAGAATCCCTGACTACAGACAGAGCTGCACATACGAGGTGGAAATCGGTTTGGACGAATTCAAACCCTCGTGGGGGCGGGGACCTACATTCCTCTAAGCTTGGTGAGAAGTTGCCAGGCTTTGATACCAGTAAGAGGAGACATTGGGTGGCTGCGAATCGGCTTCGGTCGAGGAGCTGCCTAACGGCAAGTGCGCTACATCGGTGGGGTCTGACTACCTGTCCAATATGTCCACGCTTTGGGCAAGAACCCGAGACGGCAGAGCATCTAGTCGAGAGGTGTGTTGTGACGATGCTACCCGGCGGGTTCGCGACGGTGCACGAATGCGGACCGGACTTTGCTGATTGGGTCGATCGTCATAACATAGTAGTGTGAACCATAAGAGCCTGCTGCCTTTTGCAGATAAAAACGTTGAACTTGAACTTGAACTCGAATCTAAGGAAGAATTGATCCATTTTAAAGCCCTATTACTGATATGATATCGATACGATATGATATGATATAATATGACATGACATGATATGATATGATATGATATGACATGACATGATATGATATGATATGATATTCTATGATATGATTTGATATGATGTAATATGATATGATATGACATGATATGACATGATATGACATGACAGGATATGATGTGATATTATATAATATATGATATGATATGATATGATATGATATGATTTGATATGATTTGATATGATGTAATATGATATGATATGACCTGATATGACATGATATGACATGACAGGATATGATGTGATATTATATAATATATGATATGATATGATATGATATGATATGATATGATATGATATGATATGATATGGCATGATATGGTCTGACATGATATAAAAGTAAGAGGTCGTAATATGTGAATGAAAGAAGCTTGGAGAGACAGGATTGCCAAACTGGGACATATCTAGTTTAATTAGAGAGTGACATTAATGACAGGAGAAAACGGACAACTATTTCGAATTTAAAATCTCTGACATTTTGTAATTAGATTCTAGATAAAGCTTTTTCAGATGTCATAAATGCGCCGTGTTAGATTTATAAAAAGAAATCATGTATTTAATGGCAGTTTTATTAATCACGCTAGTCCTAAGTAAAATTCATAATAATATTTTGTCATCTGTAAACAAGAACATCAAGACTTTTACTCTGCATTAGTGACAACCAGAAGTTTGCATGGAATTTCCTCTACAATTTCTATGTCATATCCGAAACGCGTCTCAACTCAGTTTCTGTGATAACAGGTACTGTAAAATGTTATGACTGTTTACATATTGGGATCAGCTGGATCTGTTTGATAAGGCGGAAAGTTTTTTGTTGTAGACCTGCGTTTTATTCAAATCAATATCACTGTCATTTAACGTTACACAAATCGAGACAAATTCCGGTCATAGTTGATAGACTTTTGTTGCATGTGTAAATGCGTGTGCGTGCGTGTGTGTGTGTGTGTGTGTGTGTATGTGTGTGTGAAAGGGGGTGGGACATAACCTATCATCCCACAGTGGGCATGGACTACCAATGAAACTGTTCCATCCTCTTCTGTCATTGGCCAGTCTTTCCATTTCAGGTGGGGTTTCTGACCTCCCACAGTCGGCATGGGGGTTCATACAGTGTCTTCTACCCCCTTATATCTGTTTTTCAACATGCTTTCTGTCCTTGTCTTGCAATGAGATTACTTGGTTTTGTCCTGGCCCTGGCCGGAGTCCTAGCTTGGAGGGAAACAGTCTAAAGCATAGTTATTGTTTTGGGAGAGAAAATTTTTTCCTTGTAAATCATCTCTCTGTTATGTATTATTATACTTGTTATTTTGAATTTATAATGTAAGCATTTGAGTGTATTCCTCTTTGTTGGATTTTGTGCTTGTCTCCGGATGAGACATAGGTGGTCTCAAAATACATTGATAGTGTGCTCTTGGAATCTACATCTGATCCCTATTCGTTCCCAGTTCCCCTATGGCTTACTTTTTCTTGGGTGCTTTATTTGTAATTCTAGAACTTTTTACTATCCCATTTTCTTCCTTTTTACTGACGCTGATATAACCTAAATGTGTTGCAAGCGCCGTAAAACCCTTAAAAACAAACAAAAACAATTGCCTTGGTATAGACCCAGTTTTGCCATGGATCTGACTATGATCGGTCACCCAAAAGGAGGGCAAGGCAGCTATCAATGCATACGTATCTCTCGAACATTGACATATTTTCTTTTTCTTCCTCAATCTTTTCACCCCTTGGAAAGGGTCCTGTGCATAGGACCTATAGAAGGCCCTGATAGCTCAGTTGGTAGAGCACTCACTTCACACTCAAAAGGGAATGAGATCGATCCCGGGTGTAGTCAATATTTTTTTCTGTCCACCTAGCAGTGATTGTGTAGTTGGTGGAAAGTACTTTGCGATAGACTTGCTTGCATCCGTCCTATCCAAAGGATAGCAGGGAATTGCTATTTTCAGTTTCACGCTTTTGAAATCGGGATAAACTCTGGCTTCGATTGAAGGACAACTTCGTGCCCATATTTCATATTGAATTGAAGCATTATTGCTAGCTATCCACAATGTATCAGAGTCAGCATTATCATCTCTCATTTACACACAAGAGCTAGAATCTGTCAAAATTCTATTTTGTACGTTTTGTATAAACATCGAAAAAAGAATGAGAGGTTAATTTAATACATACATTTTATTAATATTTACTCAAAACAATGCTTTTTTAAAAAATAAGCTCTCTTTAAGCAGAACAATTTCCACCATTTTAGAATCAATGACGATCCAATTCCTATCTCGAACATTACGTTCCTTCATGACTCAAATTCATTTCAGTCTCAGTAGAGTCATGATCTCATTATTACACTTTGTTTTCAAAGGTGCAACTAGCACAACTTTCTACCAATGAGTTCCTATTTCTCAACTTCTACTATTTCATCTTCATACTCTTGATGAGGATCTATCCCATAATGTATCTTTCCCTCGTGGATATCTGCCCACGCCATCCTCTCAGAGGTGAAAGAGTGGGCGACTTGACCAGTTTTGCTGATGACGATGACCCCTCCCGCCCCTCCCACTTTTTTCTTCATAAAATCTAATGCTTGGTCTGCTGCTTCTTTGGCCGAACATCCTGAAAAGAGATGTGGAAACATGACAAACAGTCAGATCAGACATAACATGATTGGGTCATTGCATTTCATTCCAACCTCTGAATGTTTATCAAGGAAGTGTAGACGTCTGCCTCAAAACGCAATGTTTAGAACCAAAAAATGTAGAGAATGAATTTTCTCACCTTTCGTTGGCGTTAGATTATTTTCTCTGTTATATTTTGAAAGGAAGATTCTATTTTTTTAAAGTTATTCAGAATTTTTTTTTATTGAAAATTTCTGTATAGATACTTATTTCACCCGAACTTAAGCTGGCTTCTTGTTAAATATCTCTACATATCAAACATATATCTATTTTCAGTTTGGCAGATTGGTTCATTGCTAGAAATCGGTATGCCATACTTCTTACATTTTCATAAGAGCTTCAATTATTTTAGAATCGATATGAGAACATTTTATTAAACAAATAAGAGGAAGAAATATTTTAAAAATAACTACAAAACAACTAAGCATCTTGAGTCGCTTAATGTAGTAGTAGTGTCGTTCGACTACACTTCTATGTTCAAGGTATCAATCCAGGTTCTGAAGTCATCATCACATTTGTTGATGGTTTCAAATCCCCCTTCAAGTTTTGTCTCTGGGCAATCTAGTACGAAGTGGTTTGCATATTGTGGTGCTTGGTTGCACTTTGGGCATGTTGGTGATTCTTGGAGCCCCCATTTGTGCATGTTGGCAGCTGTTCTTGTATGTTTTGACCGTAGTCTATTTGCAGCTACCCAGTATTTTCTTGGTTGATCCTGTAGACCTGGGAGACTTTTACAGGGATCTTCAGTTAGTTCCCCTCCTGTTGGTTTATTCCTTTTCCATTCCTGGCACCAGGCTTCTTGCGTGTTGTAGTTTTCTTTCTTTGATAGGTAGAAAGGTGAACGAGATTTTAGTCTTGATGTTGGGGGCGCAGTTTTGTATATGGTTTGCAGAGTACACTATCTTCTTCAGCTCTGGATATCCATTTCTGTGTTGCATCCTCTCTCCTCAAGTGGAGTGGTGCTATAGCGCTAATGACTGGCAGCCATTGTGTTGGAGTTGATTTCAGGCATCCAGTTACTATTCGCATCGAGTCTCTTAGTTTCGCATCAACAGGGTTTGTATGGACACTTCTCGTCCAAACAGGAGCACAATATTCTGCCACTGTAGCAGTCGCTTAATAATCAACCTTACCTGTTTCAACTTTTTCTCCAACCCTTCGCGTAAGGCAGACCTTCATAATGGATTCTCCATGACCAGTGGATGAGGCTGCACAAACGTCGTTGTCTGCATAGGCACCAGCACCTAGATAGAAATACATTCAAAACGTCAACTACTGCTTTATCTAAGACAACAACCGCTTGTTGGTCTCAAATTTTCTGTTTTTGATCTGTGTTCCATTGCTATTTTAATGGATAAAGTCAACCAATCTTTCTGGTCAGGCAGTGTTGGCTTTATCGGGATTCCACTGTGCGTACATCAAAATAGGACAGATGATCTTGGATCATCTATAATGTATCAAAACGAAATTAATACAAAACTGGTACGGCCGTTATTTGCAAATTAAAATCCAGAGTTTTGCCATCAAAACACGACAAAATTTGCAAAATGTTGCGATTGATTTTCGTAAAAAATGACAATAAGTTAATAAGTTCATGAAAGAGAAAAGCGTTGTGGACCTGAGTAATTGGTAGAGAGAGAGAGAGAGAGAGAGAGAGAGAGAGAGAGAGAGAGAGAGAGAGAGAGAGAGAGAGAGAGAGAGAGAGAGATTAGCTAAAACTAAAATATGATCATGACAAAAAAGCTAGTAAGATTTTTAAAAATCCTCCCCAAAAAGCTGTTGCAGGCATGCCTATCCTCAATCTCAAATTTCAGGGAGATTCTATGGATAAAACCTCGCATTTCAGGAACAATACCGCTGGTGTCCATATCACATTGTTCAGTGTGTCTATCTCAAAAAGTGGGTACATTTCTCTCTTGACCACTTCCTAGTTCACTACTCATCGGCGTCACCAGCCCATACTCCCAGGTTTACTCCCCACTGATGTTCACGTCAAAAAGTCTTAGGTTTACTCTCCACTAATTATTTCCCATAGTCAAGAGTGCACCCAGGTTCACTTCACACTGGTGTTTACATTCCGCCTTCTCCTCGAGTTCATTCCCCACTACTGTCTACAACCCAGGGTCACAAAGTTTCCTCCCCTCTAATATTTACCACCCATTATCCTGTGTTTTATTTCCACGGATCTCTATCTCAAATGTTCCCTGGTTCACCCCTCACTGGTGTTAACCAGAGCCCTGGGTCAATTTGTACTTCGAACTTCGATTTTTTTATTGAAATAATACGATGGCCCCACCTCTTTATCGGCTGATCAAAAAAGAAAAAGCAATCCATTTGGCTACAGTACCAGGGTTGCCAGATTATTTTCAGGCATTCTGCCAACTGGATTAATAAAACCTGCCAAATACCACAAAAATCAGCCAAACCGTACTATTTATAGTACCCCCTTTGAAAACTCATCAGTTTTGTTAAACAAAAAATTCGCAAGGCCGATGTCATACATTTTTTTTCATTTTGCCAAGTTTAAAAAATCATTAATCCATAAAAATTGCCATGGAAAACGTGGAAAATAAAATCTGCCAAATATCTGCCAAACTGCCAAACCGTTTTTTTCTGTCAGACGACTTCAAATTCTGCCAAAAAAAAACGACATTTGGCAGAAAATATGCCAAATTGGCAACCCTGTACAGTACACCAGTTAGAAACAGCAGCTGGTGATGGAGCTCTTTTTGGTAATGATGTTACTGTGAAATAATTGGAAATTATTTTCCTTGTTACAGTGGGGGGGGGGGGGGGGGGGGGGAAATCCCTTAAAAAAACAACAACAAAAAACCCGCATAAACAAACGGAAAACTGCACAGCTGACAAAAACTACTCCCACAAACTTATTAAATCTCGAAACTGTGCAACAAGCTGCAGATTTTGCGGCGCAATGCAAAGCAGGATTATTTATGGTGAGAAAAACCGCCATGCCAGACAAGCCAAACAGTAAACAGGGTATGGGAGAGACTGCTCTCTCTCTCTCTCTCTCTCTCTCTCTCTCTCTCTCTCTCTCTCTCTCTTTCTCTCTCTCTTTCTTTCTTCTCTCTCTCTCTCTCTCACCCCCCCCCCCCCCGTTTAATCTAACAAAATTACAATAACCATGCTTTACTTTAAACTTCACTCCACAACGTTTCGCCTTATTTAACATTATTTCACTTACACTTACACATTTTCACCCTTTTCCCCAGCTACTGGAAATCTTTTTTTACTTAGGATATTCATTAGATGTGTTATATTGTAGTATGTCACACTGTATGATGTCAATTTAAATTTTACTACATATAATATAGTTACCAGATAGAGAGTTGTAAATATTGTACAACTCACCTATAACAGGAGTGTCACCCACCCTTCCAGCCCGCTTAGCAGTGATGCCACCAGTTGATGTGGCACTTGCTAGATTGCCGTCAGTGTCCAAGGCCACAGCACCAACTGTGTCACAACCCGGAATTTTGGGAGGCTCTGATCTGAAACAGTTTCAAAATCTTTTCCTATCATTAAATTTATAATGGGAAATGATTAAAACATCTTTATGTGGAAAATTAGAAACAACAAAGACATATAGAAGAAAAAAATGACTGGATGGGACTTTTAGGTACAAATATAATGTCAAAATATGCACATTGATGGAAATCTGGAATCCTCTTGAAGTAGCCACGTTTGCCTGACTTTTTCTTTGGTGCTTTTAATTTGAGATCTACAGCTTTTCTCCAATCGTCTCACTTGTCACTGGCGCTGAAATTACCTACAAGATCGCTAGCACCGTAAAGCAAAACCCCTGACATAAACAAAACCATAAATGCATTGCATTTGCACGGAATACAACCTTATATTCAGTATATATTGGGCTATCATTTTGTTAATATTAATACGTAATATATTAACATTACACAAACCTGGTATAGAAGAGGCCTTTGACTGCGGATGTGTATTTAGTAAACCTCTCCCATTCTGCCCTCGCCTCTGGAGTCACCAGCTCTTCAGGACTCACCCTGGGCACGCCCATCTCTTGGGCAAAATCGTTGGCCCCTTGACCAGCAAGAAGGCAATGGTTAGTCTAGAGAAAGTACAAAATAGCATAATCACACCGGCACACACGAATTGTTGATCTTAGGTAATCTGTTAATAGAAATTACATGGGGTAAATTAAAAAGAAACAAACAAAAACGAAATGCGTAATCAAATCACGAGATCAATAAACCGAAAAGAATTTGAGATGTCGATTATTTCTCTATGTCACAATGATGAAACTCGGTCACAGTTTTAAAAAAAAACTCATGTTAAGTCTCACTCATAGAATTAAACGAATGAGAATACGTACGGAGCCTAAAAAGTGTCCACTCACCAATGAAAGCATTCAGTGCCATTATATCTTGGGCTGGGAATATAAGCATTACCATTCATTCGGTCTCTATGTCAACATAACGACACAAGCAAGAAAAATAACAAACAATATCCAAATCCACAATAAAATGGTTCAGAACTGTTGCGTATATTTATGCTTCAATAAAGCTGCCAAAAAATGAAGTTAGAGAATGTGTGTAATCATGTATTATAATAACCTATAATGTGTTTTCCAACCACCACATCATCCCTGTCACTACTACTACGAGGGCTCTTTCAGAAATAACCGAAAAATGCCCATTGCTAAGCAACCAGTGGAGATTTTTTAATTCTGTAAACGACATGATATTCCCAGAAATTATGAAGTGCATCATTTTCAAAATGAATTTCTAGACGATTTTAAAGATGGCGGCCCACCTTGAAACTTGGTCAAAGGAGGAAATCAGAGCTGTCATACGTTTTTTGAACGCCAAAAGTCTGAATCCTACCGAAATTCATAAAGAACTTCAGAGTGTATATCGTGAGCATGTTATAAGCCGTACACAAGTCTATCACTGGTGTAATTTGTTTGAAGCCGGCCATTCCGACTTGACAGACAGGGAAGGGAGAGGGGTTTGATAACTGCGACGTCAGAAGACAATGTGAAGCGAGTTGATGAGCTTATTCGTCAAGACAGGAGGTTGAAACTTCATGAAATCGCAAGCAGTCTTGAAATTTCGGAAACTTCTGCCAATAGAATTGTATTTGATGAACTTGGCTACAGAAAAGTCAGCGCAAGATGGGTTCCTAATCAATTGACAGACAATCTAAAGAACAAAGATTGGACATCTGCAGGGAACTTTTGAGAAGAAGCAAGAGCTCACGCAGGGTTCACGGGCATACTGCCAATGCCGGCGGAGACTTTCTAGGGTACGATGTGACTTTTCTTGACAGCATAGTCACCGGTGATGAGACTTGGTTGCACCATTGCACCCCAGAAACAAAGCAAGATTCGATGACATGGAAACATCCAACCTCACCTGTCGCGAAGAAATTCAAAGTCATGCGGTCAGCAAAGAAAATAATGGGAACTGTTTTCTGGGACAGTCGTGGTGTTATTCTGTTCGAAACCTTACAACCTGGAGAACAATGCTGCAAGGTACTGCCAAACTCTTGACAAGCTTAGGGAGGTCATTCGCAGAAAGCGCCCAGGGCAGTTGACCAACGGGGTCATTTTGCAACACGACCGCTACACCCCACACAGCAAGAGTGACGCAAGGTTGGCTAAAGAAATATGGATGGGAGATTTTGCCACACCCACCACACAGTCCAGACCTCGCACCATCTGATTATCACCTCTTTGGGCCACTGAAACGTGAGCTGGCAGGAAAGCGCTTTGATGTGATGAAGAGCTTGTTGACCATGTGCGGAAATGGCTACAAAACTTGACGGAAATTTCTTCCGAGAGGGTATCTATTCCATGGTGCGGCGTTGGCAGAAGTGTGTCGACAGACTTGGCTGTTACGTAGAGAAATGAAGGACGAGTCAAGGTATGAACACGTGCAAGAATTTTGTTGATAGCATAAAAAACGCGGATTTTACAGGCATTTTTCGGTTAATTATGAAAGAGCCTTCGTACAACCACCATTACCACTTCGTCACTACCACAAATACTACAACCACCACCACTACATCATTATCACTACCACTACACCACCACCACATCATCATCACTACTACAACCACCACCACTCCATCACCATCACTACCACTACTACTACACCATCACGACCACCACTATTACAACTACCACCACCACATCATCACCACGACCACTACAACTGCAACAACCACCACCACAATATTATCACTACCACTACTACTACAACCACCAGCACCAAATCATTATCACTACCACTACAACTATACCACCAACAGCACATCATCATCACTACCACTACTACTACAACCACCACAACCACATCGTTATCACTACCACTACTACTACAACCACCACCACCACTACTACTACAACCACCACGACATCATCATCACTATCACTACTACTACAACTACAACCGCCACCACATCATCATCACTACATTTACAACTACAAACACCACCACAATATCATCACTACTACTACTACTACCACAACCACCAGCACCACATCATTATCACTACCACTACTGCTACCTCACCAATCAGCACATCATCATCACTACCACTACTACTACAACCACCACAACCACATCGTCATCACTACCACTACTACCACAACCACCAGCACCACATCATTATCACTATGACTACTGCTACCTCACCACCAGCACATTATCATCACTACCACTACTACTACAACCACCACAACCACATCGTCATCACTACCACTACTACTGCAACCATCACCACCATATCATCATCATTACCACTACTACTGCAACCACCACCACCACATCATCATCACTACCATATACTACAACCTCACCACATCGTCATCACTACCACTACTCTGCAACCCTCACCACCATATCATCACCATTACAACTACTACTACAACCACCACCACCACATCATCATCACTACCACTACTACTACAACCACCACCACATCATCATCACTATCACTACTACTACAACTACAACCACCACCATCACATTATCATCAATACCACTACTACTACAATCACCAACACCACATCATCCTCACTGCCACCAGTACTACAATCACTACCATTAGGTTTTGGAGCTTTACTTCTTTTGAAATAAGGAAACTTCGGAATTGTATTTGGCATTGTGTTTATATATCATAATATAATTCTAATTAGTTATCTATTTAGAACTAGATACTATACAATATGTATGCCAAATACCATCCCCATTCCTTTTTCTTGTGTGCGGGAATTCATCTTTCGGCATTGAAATTCCTACGAGTGGTGTCTAAAATTCATGTGAGCCAAATTTAAAGTTGGCGTCTCTTTGCTATGATGACGCAGTGAGTGTGAGAGAGTCGTCACTACACACATAAACAACAGAAACAATTTAAAAACATGACTATGACACGCAACCACTCACACACGAGGCTATACTATTTATTGTTTTCTCTATATAGAACAGGACAAGACAAACAAGAGCTTGACTCTCTCCACACTTCGCATTGATGTTTGTCGTCTGACGTGTTCAACTCTCGGTCGACCTGTCAATATTCCTTTTTGGACGTAATCATTAATAGAATGTTGTGTGGTTTTGACCTTGAAGAAAACCTTAAGAAGTCACATTTATATATTTTAGGGACATCGTTTTGAATAATTTTGAGTTAAACGAGCGAGCAGGAAGTTATTTTCTTAGATTTCATGAACGGGTGATCAGCGCTTGTTTACTATAGTAACGCATTTGGTATTCATGTCCCGGCAATTTATATCTAAAGGTCGTCGAAGGAATAAGAGAAGATTCTGAAGAAAGGCACATAATATTGTGTGTACAATAGGCTTCAACAGTCATGACGTCACTTCCCTCGTAATGACGCATAGTAACTTAGTAACTGGCTCTAAACTATCGGAACAATGGCGAACGCCCTTATGAAATATTTCTCCGACGAGCATAAAAGTGTATCCAGAGGAGAAAAACATTATAAATATGATCATGTTTTGACTTATACATTCTGACCACATGACATATGAAAAGTTCTAGCCAGCATGAAGAATAAAAGTACCGATTTTCTTTGTTTAGAACACGTTGCTGGGCGACGTGACATCAGACTATTGAACCCAATTAGATATATACACATGTATGTTTTGAGTCTGTGACAGAATATTTATTTTTATTTAACATAAGGTAACATCATCCCATTCAGTCTACCTTTTCCATGACATGTCTCGCAAGTTGCACTGGGTTAGCAATATCCTGCACACAACACACAGCACCTGATTCCAGAGTTTTCCCATTCACTATGATGGCGTCTAATTCTATTTCTCCCTTTTTATTCAATACAGCTCCGTGACCTTTGGAAAGGAAAATACAGTCATTAGCAAACATAATATTGGCCCTGTAGAACAAAAAAAATGTTAATGTTGTCTCGCTGCTTTTGCCCTGTCATTGACAACAGAGGTTGAACCAGTTAAGTGCCGCACTCTGGAAAAACATGTATTTACAAATTTTAACCAAAAAACAATCTTTCAAATACCGATCGATTTAAACTGCCTTCGTCTTGGCAAAACTCTCAAATCTGGGACTTCGCGAAGTCCTCGATTTAGATTACATTCATTTTCGCGAAGTCCCAGGTTTGAAAGTTTTTGCCATGATGAGGGTGATTTAAATCGATCGATACTTGAAGGACACGTTTTCTGTCCAAATTTTCAAGGTTTTCCAGAGTACGGTATTTAACTGGTTCAACCTCTGTTGTCAATGACATTCAGGAAACATTTTTTTTTTCATTACCTGCATCAAAAGCCGTGTCATCTTCTAAGACCGATACCGCTGCTACCACAGCATCCAGAGCTGTCCCGCCACCCAGCAGCACTTTATATCCTGTCCTGGCAGCTCTCTTTACTCCGTCTACGCTTCTAGTCGTCAGCTCCTCTGGAATCTTCCATGCACCTCCATGAACGATGATGGCTGTCTCTGGCATTTCCTCAGTGATATTATTTTATGGCTACCGACTGGAATACATAGTATTAGTATTAGCAGTAGTCGCCGATTCTTTATTAGATGATGTTGATAGTAGTAGTAGTAGTAGTAGTAGTAGTAGTAGTAGTAGTAGTAGTAGCAGTAGTAGTAGTAGTAGTAGAAATAGTAGCAGTAGTAGTAGTAGTAGTAGTAGTAGTAAGACACACGTAGTAGTAGTAGTAGTAGTAGTAGTAGTAGTAGTAGTAGTAGTAGTAGTAGTAGTAGTAGTAGTAGTCAGTAGTAGTAGAGTAGTAGTAGTAGTAGTAGTATAGTAGTAGTAGTAGTAGTAGTAGTTGTCGTTGTATGTTGTGTGTTGTAGTTGCAGATAGTAGTAGTAGTAGTAGCAGCAGTTGTAGTATTAGTAGTAGTAGTAGTAGTAGGCTAGGTGATCGTTGTGATTTGATCGCTTTTCAGGTATCGGAGAGGCCTGGTATGAGTGTCGCGCATAGTAGTCCTAGGAATGACTCTTTATCTACATCGCTCACCGAATCAGGAAATGGTACCTGGGTTCGGCCTCGTCCGAATAGATTGAGTCCATGGAAAGGCTCTGTCTCCGTTCTCACACGTATCAGGTTGTTATGGTCCTGGGACGTTGTCTCTTGAACATTTGTGATATTCGCTCATAACAGCTCAAGTTGTTTACACGTAGAGTGCTGTTTGTCAGGACTTGTAAAGCGTTTGAGTACATTTAGTGGTATGTTATAAAATCAGGATTTTTTAGTAGTAGTAGTATAGTAGTAGTAGTAGTAGTAGTAGTAGTATGTAGTAGCAGTAGTAGTAGTAGTAGTAGTAGTAGTAGTAGTAGTAGTAGTAGTAGTAGTAGAGTAATAGTAGTAGTGTAGTAGTAGTAGTAGTAGTAGTAGTAGTAGTAGTATGTAGTAGTACGTAGTATAGTATAGTAGTAGTAGTAGTAGTAGTAGTAGTAGTAGTAGTAGTAGTAGTAGTAGCGGTGGTAATAGTAGTGGCGGTAGTAGTCGTAGTAGTAGTAGAAGTAGTAGAAGGAGGAGGAAGAGAGGACGAGGAGGAGGAGGAGGAGAAAGAAGAAGAAGGTAGAGGAGGAGGAGTGAATTTTGTATTTAGTGGAGTGATAACAAACAACTCCGTCTCACGCATTATATCGCACGACGAAAACTGAGATGTGGCCTCTAAATAATAAGGATAGTAGGTTATCTGAGGTATCAAACTAAAACTTAAAACAATTGATTTTTAACAACAACAAAAAATGAAATACATAAATATGAACATTTAATAAGAGCATTTCCACGGATTGACCATGTTTAATGCGCTTCATAAGGATACATTTATTACTCCGACAGGCGAAACTTCCATTAATACAGTAACAGTCGCTTATAGGCGTCCTTTTTGTTCTGTCACTGCTTGTAGTCAGGTGTTCATTCACACATGAGTCGAGTGGGATAATGTGTGTAAAGGGCCTTATCCAGAATTTTCCACTTTCACTGTCATCTATTCTGCCTTTATCACGCTTAAAATTGCTTGAATTTCATGGTAAGACGAGACACCCCACCCCCGAGCCACACACTTAAACTTCATAAATCGACATAATCTTTTGCACAGACAAATAGCTAATATTTGTCATTTTCTATCTAACGGACATAATTTGTTATAATCTATAATATTTATGCGCGAGAAATCTTACACATTCAATATTATGTAGTACGCAGGAAAGTATTGATAATACTTATACAACGCTTATATTTAGCCAAGTTAGAGCCTTTGCCAATACATCTTACTGTCTTCGTTGATCTAAAATTTTAAATACAATATCTATACGGTGCACAAATAAATTTGTGCAAAATCTCACATGAGCAAAGCATTCAAATTATGGTCACTGCAACTATTTGCTTGTCCGAGGCATAAATGCTATGTATCGAAACAGAGAAGGGGCACACACGTAGTTAGTTGTATCAAACGAGTGGTATAAAATTAATATTAACTAAGGTTGATTTTAAATCGAAGACTTCATTGGCAAATAGTTAAACAATATAAACATATCTATACTTATACGTATTTCGACGTTTGTTATTGTTAAGAAAAAGGTACCACAAGTAAGGGAACGGAACACACTCGTAAACGTGTTTCTATGCCTCTGAACAACGTTGTAAGTACCTACACATGCAGTATGTGAATAGGTCAAAGCTGTCTCTGTAAAACGAAAAATGACTATGAAGCGCATACCTAGCCAACTTGATAAGATATTATAAGTAAAAGTAGTAAGCGACTTGATTCTAAACACGGCGTTACTGGAAACGCTACACAACAATGAAGGAACATGCGGCTATGTGGTCTTGTGGTTTCGGATCGGAATGTCCTGGGTTCGAGCCTCGCTTGGCGCAGAGTTGACCCCATGGATAAGGCTTTTTACTCAGATTCCCTCACCGTACTCATGTGCAAAATGAATACATGACCGTTAACATCATTGTCTCTGTTCGAAAAAAAATGTAATGTCGCCCTAAATTTTAAGTGTTCTTTTGGGCAAGGGACACCTCGTAAAGCGCTTTGAGCACGTTTAATGAATTTTGCTCTATATAAAAGCTTATGTTTTTTTTTATTCTGAGAATGAAAGTGAAAATTACTATGAATTTCCGTTAAGTTTAACATTTCGTAAACTCTAATGATTGATGATGTAATATTAGCGTACAAAATTACTATTAAAATGTTCGTAGTGACCCTTGTATTTTTAATGTCATTACAATAGGCCTACTATTGCTTTATCATATTAAACATTTGAACACTGTTACGCCTAAACATAATATAGATAAATAATATCTCGGCTTACCTCCTTCCTTCAAACTGCACTCAATCTACTTTAAAATGAAAATAGATGCAAATAATGCATGCTCCTTCATAATGCAAACTTCAGTTCAAACTGAAGTTTCACGACATTAAATATTTGGACCCCCCCCCCCCCCCCCAATTGATTGATGTTCAGTTGTAAATTGCATTTATTTCTATATTTTTATGTTCAAAAATTTGCCGAAAGTCAAATGCCGCAATATTGAAACTTGTTTATCTTTGATTCCCATTAATTAGCAAATTAGTACGTCGCTAAGCCAATACACACGCACTTACCTTCCTCGACTTTGAATCACACAGCTCAGCTACTTTATGGTTATACGATGTGTATACTTATTTCAGAGCAATCTACGAGCAGTAAAATGCAGATATTGAACGTGTAACCAATATGAAGCATAACGATCGAGTTTTTGTGAGCTTTAGTGAACCGCCTTTCTTTTGTGTACACAATCGATTAACGTGTTGGTAGTAGCAATGACTACGTCTATATAACATTTCGCCGATAAATTTTGAATCCTTGCTGTATTTAATTACGTACGTTTGTGTTTTGATGACACATTTTTCTCTCTATCACACTCAGGAAAGAGAAAAGAAGAGAGAAAAAGATATGTGCATAGTTCCTTTTGCTTCAAGAAGCATATGCCAAACTGCTGTGTTGAGACGAAGTAAGTCGTAACATTACCGTGTGCAAATTGCAATATTATATATATATATATATATATATATATATATATATATATATATATATATATATATATATATATATATATATATATGCGTGTTGGTGGGTACTTGTAGATACGAGAGTGCTCTATAATATTAATTTGAGAATGTAAAATTAATAAGGACACTCACATTTCTTCGCCAAGACAATCGTTTCGATGCTGATCTCGCATCTCATCAGTCGACTAACATGCGAGATCAGGATCGAAACCATCGTCTTGACGAAACACGTGAGTGTCCTTATTATTATTATTATTATTATTATTATTATTATTATTATTATTATTATTATTATTATTATTATTATTATTATTATTATTATTATTATTATTATTAGTACATCTATTTCTGTGTTACACAAAGAGTGGGTACCCAGATTGGTGAAAATATTTTGTTATAAATCACCACCAATGATTGCTGTCCATTTGATACCACATAATCCGGTATAAACTCGAATCCCGTATATATATATAATATATATATATATATATATATATATATATATATATATATATATATATATATATATATATAATATATATAAATTATTTAAAAAAAACCATGAAATAATAGTGCTCAACTTTAGTATAAAAGGAGCTATTTATAAACATTTGAAAGATAATTAAGTTAGTTTGACTTCTACAACGTTGTTATCGAGCGTTGCTCTCATCTATTACTTCTCATCTTAATTATCTTTCAAATGTTTATATATATATATGAACTTCGTTTTAGTGTTCAATTGCAGTGATGTTATGATATTACCTATTATTATTTTATTTCTTTAGTGATCATTTATATCCTAACATTCTCTCTCAGGTTGCTCCATCTCCGATTTGCCGCCCTGACCAAATCAATTTATTAATGTAAGATAGTGATGTTCAAGATCAATGTCGATAAAAATAGCTTCCAGCTATGACTTTCTTTCTTTTTTTTTCCATTGTAAAAGCTTTTGTGCTCATCTCTCACCTGCATTGTATTAGCCACGTGACGAGGGTGACCCGAGAGAGATGTCTTTTGTGTGCATAGTGATGGTTGGAACAAACGCCCGAGGGAAACGAACACAACTGTTGCATTAAGTGCTAAAATATTTGTTTTTATTTTAATAAAAAAACCTTTTAAAGGAAGTTTAAGTTGCAGGAGGTTAAATCCTTTGAAAAATATAGGGCGTCGCGAAGCAACTTCACTCTGTAGATTGACAGACAGTGGTATGTCTGTCAATGGAGATTGGTTGTTTTGGTTTTGTCCTAGTAGACAGAAGACGACAAGCTTAGAACATAATATTATGATGCCATTTATCCAATCAGAATGTAATTGTAAAGGATACCACGTCGCGTATTAACCCCGATTCCTTACTTTTATCAAATCAGAGTCATGCAAAAGGGAAACACGTCTTTTACTCATGATATTTGACGCGTAAAAAACAAATGTGATCCTACTAATTTGTTTTTTAAGTATGTAAACAACGTACGGATGTCGTGTAAAAATAGTTATTGTTATGTTGTTATGTTATCAGTTATTTCTTGTCTCTATTTAAATCTTTTTTTTTTAATATTTAGAAATGCCAATATTATATACTTTTTTAAACATCTAAGTGTTATCATATAAGAAATAATGAGTTTTAATTATTTTTCTTACTGTTTTGAGTTCATCCAAAGAAATTGCATTATATCTATATAAAATTGTGAAGGAAGAACAACTACACCCCTTGACCTGTTTCCGACAGACCGAACAGTCATTATTCAATAAAATGAAAGTGTAAAATGTGTGTATGTGGGGGGAGGGGGGGGGGGGGGGTAGCCAGAAACCGTCCCAGATGGAGGTGCGTAGTGGACGCCGCATGCTCCAGATAGAATTAAACGAAATAAGTAAATAAGTAATAACAGTGATTGCCAAACTAAGATAACTACACATGTACAGTTCACTCAGGACAATCGCATCATCTTGTGATCAGCGATGTCACGATTATCCGAAATTGCCTTTAACCGAAGTTGAGTTTCCTGCCCACTATTTCAACATTCTCCCTCTGGGTTTACTCAGACTCGGGACCGTGTATAGCCTGATTAAAAATGTGTTGTTTTATTTTAGTTTTTTTGTTTGTTTTGTTTTGTTTTGTTTTGTATTTCTTTTTTCTTTATTGTGTGTGTCTGTGTGTTTTTATATATATATATATATATATAAATATATATATATATATATATATATATATATATATATATATATATACATATATACACTAGTTGCTCAATAGTTTCCAAGTATGGAAGCAAATCGGTTAAAGTCACGATTAATCACGAGGTCGCAAATGACTTTATAGATAGTATGCGCTTGGCTAAAAGCTCATAACATTGCCATCCGAAAGTATAACGGACCAACACACAAAACTGTGTGTATCCATGAACGTTTATAGTCAGGCTAATACAGTTCAGTGAGCATTACTCATAAACGCGGATGGCAAAAAACAATAACAAAGGCCTGAGTGACGTCATCTTCGAACTATCTATAGATAGAATGCGCTTGGCCAAGGAGTTCACAACATTGCCATCCGGAAGTATGACGGACCGACACACAAACTCTGTGTAACCATGAACGTTTATAGTCAGGTTAATACAGTTTAGTGAGAACAACTCACAAACGCGGATGGCAAAAACAATAACAATAACAAAGGCCTGAGTGACGTCATCTTCGAACTATCTATACTGCAAAGCCGGCCCTCTTTTGGTGACACAATACTGTAGCATTAAACCTCGCCCACTCTCCAACTTTCAACCTGTCATGATTTCACACATGATGATGATGATGATGATAATAATAATAATGATAATAATAATAATAATAATAATAATAATAATAATAATAATAATAATAATAATAATAATAATAATAATAACATATAACAACAACAACACTATAATAATAATAATAATAATAATAATAATAATAATAATAATAATAACAATAATAATAATAATAATAATAATAATAATAATAATAATAATAATAATAATAATAATAATAATAACAATAATAATAATAATAATAATAATAATAATAATAATATATTGCATTTGTTGAGCTCTCTTCCATATCACGAGAAGTGCTCAGAGCGTAAAAACCGTCTGTAACTTTTTAAAAATTGATCTTTTTTTTTATATTCAACCCATCGGCTCAAAACGGCAAAATGATTGGATGATTCGTCATCCTTGTGAGGAGAATTTATGTCCCCATGGGCACTTTAAATGATTTTAATTCGCTCCCAATAATTGTGCAACGGTAAAATATGCCAAAAAGGATGTTAAAGTTAGAAACAAAAAGACCGTGAAATATTGGTTGTTGTAAGTTTAAGGAAATGTATTTATTCTCCTCAACGTAACATACCCCTGGTAAAAAAACCCTGGGCTCATCTCTTTCGTCATAGATTGCTAACATTTAAACCAACTAAACATAGTACCATTCTTTGCTAAGCTTTGCTTGCTTTGTCATGTCACTTCATTTCACTTATTGTACAGACGAGGTAACAATACAAAAAATTTTAATACGCGAATTAAAGAAGACACACAATCATGACAGCAGGATAAGAAAAGATTACTTTCCTCTTCTATGTATTTTCGTAATAAATGACTGCCTAATAAATTTGGCTATTTTTTCAGACCATTTGGGCGTGTTTTATAGAATTAATCTGGCAACCCTTGCACCAAATTACAATGATCATAGAGATGACATATGTAGCGTCTCTTTGGATGTTTATATCTTGAAGAATCAAGACATTAAATTCAAAGTAATGACCGAAATAGAGTAACATTTCATTACTGAATGATTAAATCTTGATATTATTGATTTGTTTCTCACCAATTGTCTTTCTTGTGGACCAAAGAAAAAATCGCTCAAGCTCTCATGATCTTTGTGGGGGAGAATTTAAATCTACCTGGACACATTAAGAAAATATGATTCACTCCCATTTGTGCAGCGGCATATTAAATATTTGAACAATTATGTTCATAATATGAGTTAATACATCTACGTTTTTTCTATAATTGGAATTATTATTATTATTATTATTATTATTATTATTATTATTATTATTATTATTATTATTATTATTATTATTATTATTATTATTATTATAACGACTGTTTCTTGGCCTCCCTGGTCTTCTTCCTCCTTTGCGATTCCATGTGAGAGCCTGTCTTTGCGATGTTGCAGGCAGGTTTTCGAAGTGTATGACCTAACCATACTTACATATGAACTTAAAGGAATTATATACATTACATGGGAATAGATGATGCACCGGGTGTAAGTTGAATAAGTCACTGCAAGTATTTTTTCATATGCATATTGTAAAAAGAGAATGTTGATGATGGATTCAAGAAAACATGCGCTGAAGAAAAGACCCGTGGAAACGTTAATTTATTAAACATCCCGAATAACAAAGATTAGCTGGGGAACAAAACAACCCAATTCTATTCTGGCTATTTCATAGCACTAAACTGTATTCTCATCTTATGCTTTTGATTTTCATCGTTTATTGATTTTACTATGTACTATTATGTTTCGTGAGATCAGTCCTATTTATTTTAGACAATTGGCGTAGTTATTATTGTTTCTGAAAATATCATATTAAGTAACTAGGGAGCAGGCACCGATGTAAGATAAGGATCTGAACAAGTGTTTACGAACGGTGCCAAACAAAGCCTGATCTTTATCTTATTATCGTTTGTCGTCATTCACATTCGGTGCCATTCGGTGCATATTGGTGTGCTTCATCCATGGATTTTAGAAAATTGTTGCTTCACAAAATGTTAATTTTTAAACTTAAAGTTTATCGAATGTCTGGTAATATTTATAACTAGATTGTATCTTTTGTAACTGGCCGTACATAACGGTGGTCGTAGGTGAAAGTTATTCTGATTTCATACCCACAACTAATGGTGTACCTCAGGGCAGTGCGCGTGGTCCTTTACTGTTCATTTTCTATATAAATGATCTACCTGACACTATAAATTCTGAAATACAATTTTTTTCTGATGACACCAAAATAGTTGCACCAACATTAGATAAAGATATCTTACAAACTGATATCAATACACTATACAAAATGTCTGAAAATTGGCAGTTTTAGTTTATTATTACTAAAGGTAGAGTGTTACACATTGGTAGGTCTAATCCTTTATTCTCCTATTACATAGGTGACAATAATATGACTGTTATGCCAACTATATGATCAGAAAGGGACGTGGGGATCATTGTTGATAATAAATTGTGTTTTGGTGAATTGTGGGCGGGAATTATATACAGAAGCTTTATCTATCTTGATTTAAAAACGTTTGTCCAACTTTAAAAGTCTGTCATAAGACCTTTCTCATGAGTATGGCAATAGTATTTGGAGTCACTTATTTAAGTGACTGTTAATATTAAGAACGAACAAAGACGCGCTACAAGACTTTTACCTGACATTCGACACCTATCCTATTTAGAATGATTCCTCTTCTTTCAACATATCCCGCATTTTGCAGGGTCGCCATAATGAATGCCACATCTCCATGCATCTCAGTTCAGAGCATCATCTTCCTCCAACCCCAGTTCTTTCATATCGTCCTTTACCTTATCCAACCATCTAGTCTTTGGGCGTCCCTTTTTCCATATAACATTGTTGGTCTTACAACAGATGTATATATTGTACCCTTCAGCTTTGCGGAATTTCGTTTGCACAAATAACTCCAGCTACCTTCCTCCAATTATTTCAGCCTGCCTGTATCATCTTCTTAACCTCCATCTCATTGCCTCCATCTCCCTGTACCGTTGTTCCTAAGTATTTTTGAATTAGTTTGTCTCTGGCAAATCCTCTACTCCTATCATTATTGGTTGTCCTGCTCTCTGTTGTCAGATGCACACATATTCTATCTTCGATCTGCTTACCCTTAATCTCCTCCTTTCCAACACCCGTCTCCAATCCTTCAGTTCCTTTTCCTTCTCGGCGTTTGTATCATTCTAAAGTACTACGTCATCCGCATACATCATGTTCCATGTGCCTATGTTAGAAAATGCATTTCTATTGCAAACAGCAGTGGGCTAAGAGCATCCTTGGTGTAATTACTCTTACATTAAATGGATCAGTTGGGCCAACAGCCGTCCTTACTACTGTTTTGTTTCCTTTGTACATATCTTGGATAACGTTGATATATTTATCTCTTACCCGCTATTTAGAAATATTAAAGTATCTAAATTGGCCTTCACTAACATATTTTAGAATAAGAGATGATCTTATTCATATATATATATATATATATATATATATATATATATATATTTATTGAGCGAGAGAGAGATAGAGATAGAGAGAGAGAGAGAGAGAGAGAGAGAGAGAGAGAGAGAGAGAGAGAGAAAGAGAGAGACTAGTACACGGTTCCAATATGGTAATGGTTTTTTAAAACCAGCACTTGGGGAGATAAGTTTAAGAGATTTGTTGAAATATGCAATTCGTCTATAAGGAATAATAACCTAATTCAATTTAATCTAAAATTTGAAACAAGAAACTCTAATTCAATTAATATTTTAAAGAATGTCATTATTATTAATTATTTGAAACTCTCGAATGTGCAAAGAGTTGGACATGCCAAATGAATGTGAAAAAAAGTTAATTATATTACGAATATAGAATGTGACACTTATTTAGTCTATGTATTAAATATTTAATTCCCCTTATCATGAATTAATCAACATCGAATGCTGTTTATATAATTGAAAATTGTATCTATGCATAAAAGTAACCGAGATAAAGTTTTTTTTTAGAGTACATTAGCTCATAAACGATACGGTACGATAGGAAGATGTGCCATTATGAGAGTTCCGCTGGGTTTGGAAATTATGAATTTATAACGCAAAATTACTTTGCAAATTACATTTAATAATTATTAATTTTAGATGAGCAATTATCTGTAACATTAACCTCTATTTCAGCCAATAAAATGAGCGAAAATATTATGTAATCGCTGAATACATTTCTTATTCAATGGCTTCAAAATATTATTCAACGATTACATATCACTAAGAAATGATAAGGGACTCCAATATTGTGGGTAGAATAATTTGTAACTGCACATGTTTATATGATTAAATCTTTATGACAGATACTCACCGACCATCAAGTTCAGTAATACGAAATCTGCACCAAGGAAGGAAAAAATCTTTCCCGGTTTCTACTGCACCAAGGCCATTCCAACTATATGTTTAGATGTTTAGCCTTTTCACTGGTTGAACTTTATAATCACTTGTTGGTTCATTTGGACATAATACCATTTCGATGCGGTGGATCAAATATAGTGAAAGATATGTAAAATAGAACTCACGAATTAAAAATGTTAGAGCGTGTTTCATCATCATCATCATCATCATCATCATCATCATCATCATCATCATCATCATCATCATCATCATCATCATCATCATCATCATCAATATCATCATCATCATCATCATCATCATCATCATCATCATCATCATCATCATCATCATCATCATCATCATCATCATCATCATCACCATCATCATTATCACCATCATCATCATCATCATCATCATCATCATCATCATCATCATCATCATCATCATCATCATCATCATCATCATCACTATTGTTGTGTTTTTGACAGGACACCATATTAATATAGTGGAATCACTCAACCCAGAAGTGTTAGGTGATGAAATGTTAGAGGAAAAAACGTATTACTGATTATAAGTTTGAATATAATCAAATATATCGCAACAACATTGAAGTAGAGGGACAAAAATATAGCTTAAATATGGAAAGTTAGGACCACAGAGTGTATACTTCTCTAGCGCATGCCACTCTGATATTTGTAAGCTCAACTATAGTCAGATTTTTTTATTAATGGCGCGTGTTTTTTCTGGTTTTTCTCAGCTGTCCCTCTATCAAAAGTGATAAAAATTTGTGTCAACATTTGAATCAATTTGTCTTAACTGAATCTAGATTTTGGACCGTGTTGATGCCATATCAAAATAGTTTTCTTCTTTAAGACCTATAAAAAAACTACTTTAAAACCGCTGTCGAGATTTTACGCTGTAAACAATGAAAACAAGTTACGCACCACAAAGTATGAGATAAATTCATCGTTTTTCAAAAACATCTGGTGTGGACACGTATTTCCGGCTATTGATTTTGACTTCACGTCAAAGATTGTTTCCGAATTAAAACAATTCGCTTTAACTGCTATAAAACTTATGCAGTTTGCCTTACATTTAGAATTTACGATTCCTTGCATATTATGCAAATTATTGCATATTTATTGCATTGTATACATCATGTCGCAATCATAGATATGAAATCTCTAGCTTTAAATCATTTGAATTACTGATTATATACTCTATATTATGAAAGTAACAATGAATGCTGTTTATATAACTTTGCATGTATGCACGAACGTTTCACAGACCATTTAAAACATAATATAGTTTAAACTATACGATACGATACGTAAAGAGAAGATGGTTATCGAAATATGATAGAGAGATCACCAGTGTGGAACGACGTGATAGGAAAAGGTTTCAAGACAAATGTGATATGGATATCATCCAAAGAGGTATGGAGCTGGGTAAAACATAAAACATACATCCGACAAAGGAATGGACGTCTGATAATTCGAGTAGAAAAGATCTCATGGGTTCTGGACATTGGCATTGATATCTTTGCAGGTGGTGAAGACACTGGGTATTTAGAAGAATG
>NC_088360.1:40696306-40703806 GCF_034508935.2 Berghia stephanieae
ATATGCGCAGTCATTAACTGACTTGCTGTTGTTTGTGTTCATGCACACTGACTTTAATCCTAAAGGCCGAACAATGATAAAAAAGAAAGATATGTAATATGTCTTGTTTTTTAAAATATTCTATTCTCGGCCCATAATTGAAAGTCTTGACCTGAGAGAGATTTAGTCAATTTCGACGGTCTTTCGCATCAAACGTTCTCAGAAAAATTAATTAAGTTAAATTATCTATAAACTTCGAATGGTAAAATCATTTATTGAGAATGGATAGATACTAAAGACGATGAAGTAAAAAAATTGTAATTACGATAGCATTTTTGCATCTTTATTCGCTCGTAGCCCAAAAATAACTAGCTCGACATCCGACGGATTTTGTCAAATCTCCTCACAAATTTCAAATTTCCAGAAGCCTAAATCACAGCTAATACTGATATCTCAAAATGGTTCTATAGCATAACTTTTTCATGATATACATATAATGTCCATGCCTCCTAAACTAATTTGCACAATTCAAGACTTTTGGGGACTCCATTCCCCCTGCCATAGGATTTAAGACTTTTTTCTGGTTTTGAAATGCTTGTTAACTCCCCCCCCCCGACCTCGAAAGAAATAGATCTACCAATGAAATCAATAAATAATAACTCACAAACACGTGTATTTTAATTGTCTCGTAGTTAATAGGATTGCTAAACATTAATTGTTGAGTTTCAGCTAAAATTAATGAGCCGAAGAGAAAAAAACATTGAAAAGCAATTTTATTTTTCGTTTGATAGTGATGCAATGGATCAATGCTTAAACCAGTTAATTGTCGTGCTCTGGAAATGCACGTAGGATTTAATAAATCAGAAAACTCGTCCTCCAAATATCGTCCAATTTAAATGACCCACGTATTGGCAAACACTCTCAATCCTGGGACACATCGAGATCCCAGGCCATTTAAATCGATCGATGCTTGGAGGACGAGCTTTCTGGCCAAATATTTGAATACGTGTCTTTACAGAGTACAACAGAAAACACATTAACACTGTTAGAAAAAGAAACTGCTTGTTTAAGTCTTCATGTTGTTTAATCTTGAACGGAAGTTGTAAAGTCCTATCGATCAAACACACGCATGAAAGCTGAGTCCATTAACGAATCGATTGAAAGAAAACAATATTATAGATAGCTCATCGCCTGAAAACGGTATTATGTGGAGGTGAACCATGTGCCAGAAAAGCATTTGCATACTAAATTGATCAAAAAAATTCTTAAAAAACGGAAGACATTACTTTTATTTTCACAAATGAAACATATAAACTAAGCCCAAGTCATAATTTATGTTGTCTATAAAATCACATTTATAGCACCCCAGGCATAAAATCGTTTGGAGACGATGGGACACATTTACAAAAAATACAGTTGAGCAATGATTGATTAAGTCAGTTATCATGTGCAAAATCATTTGTTATCATAATAATAATAATAATAATAATAATAATAATAATAATAATAATAATAATAATAATAATAATAATAACAATAATAGTATAAATGATGATGATAATAATAATAATAATAATAATAATAATAATAATAATAATAATAATAATAATAATAATAATAATAATAATAATACTTTTACTACTACTACTACTACTACTACTACCACTACTACTACTACTACTACTACTACTACTACTACTAGTAGTAGTAGTAGTAGTAGTAGTAGTAGTAGTAGTAGTAGTAGTAGTAGTAGTAGTAGTAGTAGTAATAATAATAATAATAATAATAATAATAATAATAATAATAATAATAATAATAATAATAATAATAATAAATCGATGGCACTTGTAGAGAGAATGTTCAACATTACATAATGCGCAATGCACTTTACATTGGTTGAAAAAAAAAAGGGGAAAAAATTAAAATGTATCACTTGTGCCACAATCCATACCAAGCCCCCCCCCCCATACACACACACACACACACACATACGCAGACCCACAATTGAATATTCACAAATAGGGTTATACCGATAAGGTATGTCTAGGATTACAAACAGGCAGACGTGACAAGGAAGTGTTTTAGGGATTGAATTCCATACACATGTTTCCATTACAGAAAAAGGATCGCCCGCCAAAACAATTGTATTTAAAAAGAGGAGTTGAAAGTATAGTTTTATCAGGTGTTGACCTTAGTGATCTGTATGGTCTCTGCGTTGTTCCCGAAATGTACCGAGTTCGATCACCCGACGATGTCCTAGTAGTAGTAGTAGTAGTAGTAGTAGTAGTAGTAGTAGTAGTAGTAGTTGTAGTAGTAGTAGTAGTAGTAGTAGTGGTAGTAGCGTATGGCTACACCTCTAAATTCATTTCGTCAACCCAGCTTCGATAGTCTTCCTCCGCCATAAGGTCAAGTGTAGTAACTGGACAGTGGAGGACGATGTGATCACTGGTCTCTGGGGCTGCCTGACATTTCCGGCAGGTATCACTGTTTCCAAGTTTCCATATGCACATATTGATGCAGTTCTGCCATGTCCAGTTAAGAGGCGATTTGAGGAAACCCAGTATTTCCTGGCGTTATGGAATGCAGGCACTCTTTTAGTTGGATCTTTTATGATGTTTCCTCCTATTGGTGTTTCCCTCTTCCACATTTCTTTCCAGTTTTCCTCCACACTGAAGTCTGACATTTTTTTTTTAGGTGGAAAGACCTTCTCGATTGGAGAATTGTTGTTGAAGGTGCCCCCTTTATGATTGTTTTTATGGGAGTGTTGTCTGGGGCTTCGTCAATTCTTGCATGCATCCTTTGATTAGCGTCTTGTCGTCTAAGACTTGGTGGTACAATGCCGCTCAGTGTTGGAAGCCACTGAGTTGGAGTTGACTCGAGACATCCCGTTATAATTCTCATTGATTTTCTTAATCGGATGTCAATGCGGTTTACATGTGGGGTCCTCATCCAAACAGGGGCACAGTATTCTCCCACACTATAGCACAGTGCCAAAGCAGACGTTTTCAGTATATGTGGTGAGACTTCCCAGGTGGTACTTGCGAGTTTTCTCACCGAGCTGTTTCTTTATGCGATTTTATTTGCAGTTCCCTCAATGTTTTTGCGATAATTTAGTTGTCTGTCAAGTGTAATGTAAAGGTATTTAGGATTGGGGTCTGGGGTTAGGATTGAGTTACCAGCTGTGATCTTCAGTTCTTTTGTTGCCTCTCGATTATTCAAGTGGAAGTTTGTGGATACTGATTTGGTGTTATTTTACGACAGAGAGATCACCAGCGTGGGATGACGTGGTAGGAAAGGATCCAAGATAACTTTGATATGGATATCATCCAAAGATGTATGGCCATGGAACTGGGTGAACATAAACATACATCCGACAAAGGATTGGATGTCTGATAATTCGGGTAGAAAAAGACTCATAAGTTCTGGACAAAGGATCATTGATATACAGGGTATTTAGAAGAATACCATACCATTTTTTCTTTTCTGCATCATCTGGAAGGTAGAGATTATCATGCTGGGGTCAATGCAGAGGTGTTTGAAGATTGGCCAAAGAACCATTTGCTGCCTTTCCTGGAAGTACCCATCCGTATTGCATTGGACAACGCAACAATTCGGTGGCCCATGATCACTTCAATGCACCAACCCCGGCAACTATAAAAACATATGATTTCATGGCTCCAATCAGACAGCACTACATATTCTGACTATTTTTCAAAGACCCAACTATACTCCAAGTGTAAAGAAACAAACTAGAAACTGTTTTCTGTCCAATCAATGAGTTTTGACACGAGGTTGCGCGTCCCCCCCCCCAATATAACTGTGAGCGTAATCCAATCCAGCTCATTTGGACCCACGTGAAAGGAAAGATGAGAAGCGGGACAATAAATTGACTCTCAACGACGAGGCAATAAATGATATAACAAGGGAAGACTGGGAAAGGCATGCTCTAAACTTCACAAACTGGAGGCGAATTACATTTCATAGGATAGAGTGATGCCACGAAATCTTTCCGTTTCATTTCTCCCTTTCCTCATCCTTGTCATTAGAATGTGATGATTGATGTTTCCAGTATATCTTTGTTGTTGGTGGTGGTGTTGTTGTAGTTGTTGCTATTGCTGAACACATGTACATATTTGTGGAAACAATGTATCATAAATTGATGAACTTCTACTTTTGACCAGTTTAAATTAGATTTAATTAATCCTCTTTGGCATAAACACAAGCTATTTCTATAAATTTCGCAATCAAAACAATGTTGAAAGTGCGTAATGTTCACTTTCATTTGTATTCATCAGCAATGTGTATTGATAGTTATAAAATGTAGATGTCTGATAGTTAAGGATTGCCATTAATTCCTTCATAATCATATACTGAATGTATATCGTTTAAGTTTCAATTAACCGAACTTTCCATTTTAACGAATCCCTTCAAAATGGATTTTCGGAAAAGTCATCATTTTGATGCTGTAAAGCATCTATAAGTGAAGATCCTTACCAGTAAACGATTTTGATATAGCTGTTATATGCGAAATCCTTTCCTATTATTTTACAATTATTGAAAAAATATTTTTTAATTAAGACAAATTGATTCAGAGGTTCATAAAAACTGTTGCAGCTGTGCATTGAGGGACAGCTGAGAAAAGAAAGAAAAACACGCGCGACTCATTAAAAATCTGACTGTAATAACAATTGCAACGCATGAATGCTATCTCATGTAACACAAAATTGATTGTGTTATAAATGGGGCTATTTTAACAAAAGTCTTAATATTTAAAAAAGGATTTCAATCTGTAACTTTACTTCGAGAATTATAAACTAGTGGTGGTTTATAAGGATGGCATAAAATAAGGACAATAAAGATAAATTATCTAATTGTTGATGATTTAATAAATAGTTCAATATAATCTGTTTTTTTGGTCAAGTCAGTTTACTTAAGCTGTAGTTCTATGTCGTGTGAATTTTATTCATCCTTTTCCTTCTCAATAATAGGATAGCTTTAGTACAAGTGACTCGTTTCGAGTGTAAATTATCTATGCCAATATGTTGGTTGATGAGTAATAATTTATTTCTTGACTATAAAAATGGAAACTTCAATTTGGCAATGTTTTAGTATACATTGCCTTTTAATTACAAAGGTATCTTCAATTTTAAGCCACGAATTCCAGCTAAGAACCACACATACTTCTCTCGAAAGTATACTCGTTTATGAAAATAAAAGTTCTTCACTTGAGTGTAGCGTACTTTGTGCTAACAAAAATAATAATGAAAGTAAAAAGGAGTGTATTGCCTATAGGTTTGAAACAGAATACAAACGATGCCAGCTGTTTGGTTCTGGAGGGGATAAAGCAGATTCATTAGATGTGACTGCATACCGGTGTATAAGTAAGTCAATTGTTACATTTAACGGAATTCTAAGTTGGGAAGCTCTGAGGTCAAGTGGTGTGATACTTGCCTCCGAGTCTAAAGGTCCCTGGTTCGAGGCCCGCTCTGTACGGAGTAATCTCGAATTATTGGGAAATATTCTTTTTTCACACTCCTCAACGTTCGCAGGTGTAAAATGAGTACTTAGCTGGTAACACTGCTGTCTCTGTTGGAAAAAAAAATGTTATAGAGGCTTACTACAGGCGACTGTTTACTCCCTCATGTTAAGGCTTTCTATCGTTTTGAGATCCCTTGTAAGCGCCTTAAGCATATTAAGTGAAAATTGCGTTACATAAACCTCAAGTAAAAAAAAAATTAAGTCATATTCCTTTTGCTGCAGGAAGTATCCCTCTTCTGCATTCAAAACGATCTGCGGTTTTTTATGACCAGTTTATGACAGCATATTTCTAAAACATTTCATCTTTTCAGCTCCTTCTTGGTTTCCTTTCCTATATTATGCATGTCATGTCCATTTAGGTCAAATATGTTGTCCATCAAATGTCATGTGTGCCGCCCATTTTCATTTGGTTTTCGTAACGTGCTATTGTTATTCCATGTACATTATGTATTCTTTTTCAGCGATCTATTAAAATTCCTTTCTAGCAGCACAATTCAATAATCTAATCAAGCTGAATGAAAATCACAGAAACAGACTCATCATCATACCCCTAGAAGAACATGCTGATTCAAATGCTGACAGTATACATACAGTACGCTTGTTTCAATTTGGAATTCGTTATACTACTAGCATTCAAACAATGGTCCTGCAGCTTGTTGTGTGTGTACTGCATTGCATGTATTTGACTAGGATATAATCCAGTGATCATTTCTTATGATCGATTTCCCCAAAATTTCATTACACACTCTTGATACTAAATTCCATCACGTGACCTTGAGAACCCGCAGTGGGAATGATTTCGATATTTCCAACACAAGAACTTTGTTTATTTTACCCAGATATCTCAACTTACGTACTAACTCATACTCTTTTGATCCAAAAATGTTATAAGGCTTTAGACCTATCTTTTTAATGGATTCAAAGTGGGTTACAGCCGATCTCAAATTAAAGTAACAACAGCATGTATGACGATACTTGACGCTTATAAGACATTTTTATTCAGAAAAAAATAAACGCTGTCATTTATCTTTCATCTGAAAAAATCGAGAATATTTGAAAAAGAGCCTTTCCCAAGGAGTCAACTTTTTTCCTTCCACGGAAGGACATGAACATATTACTGAAAATATGATAAAATAATAATAATAATAATAATAATAATAATAATAATAATATAATAATAATAATAATAATAATAATATAATATAATAATAATAATATAATAATAATAATAATAATAATAATAATAATAATAATAATAATAATAATAATAATATAATAATAATAATAATAATAATAATAATAATAATAATAATAATAATAATAATAATAATAATAATAATAATAATAATAATAATAATAATAATAATAATAATAATAATAATAATAATAAGCCATCCCCTTTCTATTATATTTAACAAATCTCTATCAGAGGGTGAAATTCCAGCATAGTGGAAATTAGCCAATGTGACTGCTATTTACAAAAAGGGAAATAGAAACGAACTTGGGAATTACAGACCTATTAGTTTAACTTGTATTTTATGTAAAGTTATAGAATCCATTCTTAAAGATAGAATCATGATTTTTTTCGAAAATCACAAAATTTTAAATAATTGTCAACACGGATTTAGAGAAAAACGCTCTTGTGTAACTCAGTTATTACATGTCACGGAAGATTTCACCAGCATGATTGATGATGGAAATTTGTATTGATATTATATATTTTGATTTCAGTAAAGCATTTGATTCTGTTCCTCATGAGAGGCTATTCAGAAAAATAAAATCATAATATGGTATAACAGGGCCGATATATAATTGGATAAAATGTTTGTTATCCAATAGAAAGCAGAGGGTAGTTATTAACGGCAAAATTTCAAGTTTTAAATGTGTGATCAGTGGAGTACCACAGGGAAGTGTCTTGTGTCCAATACTTTTTATTATATATATTAATGACCTACCAAATAACATTATATGAAAATGTAGATT
>NC_088360.1:40708806-40736306 GCF_034508935.2 Berghia stephanieae
CATCTTTTTCATATTCCACTAATACAACTAACTTTCAGATCTGAGCTTTATAGTGCGGCATGACACAAGAAGTTGAAAGAATGGCAGATGAATAAAGGTGGAAGAATATATTATGAGCATAAACGACATTATAATTGTTCCTTACTTTCCGTTCTTTCGTTTCCGCCCACAAAAACCAAGTCCCAACGTTTTAATACACCCCATCAAAATAATCCCTCTTGGGTTGCTTTCCTTGACAAGGAGATTTCGGAAGGCCTCCCGGGAATACAGTCCAGGATATAGCCAGAATTTGGTAGTTTTCCAACTAATCTTTGTTACTCGGAAGATTTAACAAATCAACGTTTTGATGTGTGGTTTTTTCGCCACCTGTTTTCTTGAATCCATAATCAACAACTCTCTTTTCTCTAAATGCTTGTAAATGAATCTTACCATGACTTATTCAACTTGGCCAGTGCATCGTCTACCCCATGCAATTAATTACAGTTTTAAAGTTCATATCATGGTATGGTTGGGTCATACACTTAGAAAACCTTCCTGCAACAACATCGCAAAGACAGGCTCTCACGTGGAATCGTATAGGAGGACGAAGACCAGGTAGATCAAGAAACAGTGGGCGGCGGCGCAGAGTGGAGGAAGCAAATAAGGGTGGATACACATACCAGTAGGTGGAGACGACGGCTTAAGGAATAAGCAAATGGCAGGAGCATCTGATGGTGTCACACTAATATGTTAGGATGATCTATCCAGGCCGCTAATTCGTCGCCGCATTCGCGAACCCATCCGGAAGCTTCATCACAACTCAAGGCTCTACTAGATGCTCTGCGGTTTCCGGCTCTTGATCACAACGAGTCCCCACTGATGAAGCGGCGATGCCGTGAGGCAAGCTCTCGAACGAACACAATTCGCTGCCACCCAGTGTCTCCTCTTTCTAGAACAGAAACGTGGCATTTCTCTCACAGTTTCCCAGCCCCCTCGAAGGATTAAATTCGTCCATCATGTATGCTCAGCCCTGTTCGAAGTCAGGGAAGCCAAGAATAAGGACAGCATTCATATACGCTAGAGAGGAGTTTCCCATTTCCATCTCTCGATCTTATTAAGTCAGCCAGTTATAATCGTCTCCATCCTATCAAATGGCAAAGTATCATTGGTAGCCTAGGCTCCGATTGGGGTTAAATGTTTAAGTTAATAAGTAAATAAGTAAGTTCATATTAGGTAGGCATATAAGTCTAACCTACAGTTTATATAGGGTATGCTAGTCACCAAAATGGCCCTACCACTGTTACCATGGTCAAGGAGCTTATAAGGATACCTCATTTGAGTTTTATAGAGAGAAACTATAGATTTTAAAAAGCTATCGTAAATTCAGAATTGTATTGAACGATGTTCAATGTAGTTTCGCAGTTGCATTTCACAATTTCAATTACTGGTGGAGAAGACTGAAGAGTCAAATGACAAAGTATCATTGATGGCCTATGATCCGACTAGAATAAAGGGTTTAGGTAAGTTTGTAATTAAGTTCATATGTAGGTTCATCGGAATAATCTACTGTTTATATAAGGAAAGTAGCCACCAGAATGGCACTACCACTGTAACGGTTACTATCCTTTTATTTCCCATAATAAGAATAATTTTATCTTATCAAAAAGGTCAAAATTCTGATTCATAAAGCACAAGTTGTCTGCTTCAGTTAAAAATTAAAAGACGCGAATGTCGAAAAATAATATTCGTTTGATTTCCTTCACAAGATTGTTGACCCTTTCCAAAGACCCAGACTTTTAGAGTTTTTGCCAAGATGAGGGTCGTTTAAATTGCTAGATATTTGAAAGACGAGTTTTCTGGCCAAATTGTTAATACGTGTCATTCCAATCTACGCAGTTAACGGGGTTAAATTGTCTTTATCATTGTATTGTAATCTCCACGTATGTTTTTATTTCAGATGTTTGGCATCCATGGTCGGAATGGTCTGCTTGCACAGTGACGTGTGGTGGTGGGAAACGACGTCGGTCAAGGCAGTGTGAAACTGACCCGAATAACGGCTGTTTGACCGTTCCATGCAAGGAGCAGTCTGAAGATGAAGGAGACTGTCACAAGTTTTCTTGCAATCCAATTGGTGAGATTAATATATAATATAAATTAATAAATTTAGTGAAGTAGTTATTATTTATACACATCTACAATAAAGCAGTGCTTATTCAATAACCAGCCATATAATTCTTCTTCTGTAAAAAAGGGAAACAAGCAGGACGAATGTGAGATGGTTGGAATCCGAGAGAGAGAGAGAGAGAGAGAGAGAGAGAGAGAGAGAGAGAGAGAGAGAGAGAGAGTAGTCACAAATAAGTACAAACCCGTCTGGACATATCTATCTAAGTATGATGCAATTACGATCCGGTTCTCTCTTTTTTAATCTTTCATTTCCAGAAAAAGATAATTCATATCTAATCTTTTAAGTTTTTAAAATCTATAGGATGGTCAATAAAAAGGCCTAAAATTTTGATGACTTACAAAATTATACCCATAATAATTACAGCAGATATCTTTAAACAATTGTGCGTGAGATCTTGTGGTACGTCGCTTGCCTTCGTACCTATAAGTCCCTGGTTTGAAATCTACTCTGGTAGGCGAAAAACTTGAGTCCTTGGGAAAGGCTCTTACCCCATTCTATTCACTTGTGACATAATTAACTAGATGTGTGAGACCGTTGTGGTTGTCTAAAAAATAAACTGATAGGGCTTTACTGCTGCTGGTGTCATGTCTAGTCCTGCATGTTAAGTGTTGCTATTGGCTTGGGACATATTGTAAATCGCTATGATCAAAGTATATGGATATAGCTCTATTAAAAATATTGTTTTTCCTTTCGTCAGAAGAAAAATTTCGACGGCGCCGTCGAAGCGAGTGCTCTATCAACGGAACTATCGGGACCTTCTAGTAATGGACAATATTTGTGTAGGTTTGAGAGTATTTCCATTACAACAATGAGCACATGATAATTTGGGTTATCAGACCTGCCAATAATGGTACGTCGACTGTTTTGCATCAGGTCCATTTCGATATATTAACGTTTTCGAACTAATGTTATATTTTTTTATCTCTTCCAACAGCCCATACTTGTACGGAGTGGAAAACTAGAGGTTTGACTGTCAATGCGTGGGCCGAAATCGATCCTGATGGAGAAGAAAATGGCACTTTTAACCCGGAAATTGTTTTTTGCGACATGACCTCACATGATGGTATTGGCGTTACAGTAATTGGTACGTTGATGTTTTTCTACGTTTATCACTCAAATTCTTTTAATAGATATTCCAATTGTACAGGGCATATAATCGATTCCAAAACTGTTAAGAAATATCGATTCTGCTTGTCTCCTGGTTTGATTTTGTTGCCTTAATAACATAAATAAATTTGCTGTAACTTTGTTGCCTATACAGCTGGCGCTCCTCATTCTCTCCCGACTACGGCTGTCTTTGTCTTCGCCCTGCTAATAAACATATATGATAATGATGATGACGCTTCGATGATGGTGAGATGATGATGACGATGACAATGATAGAAATGATGGCAATAACTAAGATTATTATTATTATCATTATTATTATTATTATTATTATTATTATTATTATTATTATTATTATTATTATTATTATTATTATTATTATTATTATTATTATGGTGATGATGATGACGATGACGACGAAGATGATGAGATTATGATATTAACAATCATGATGGTGATCATCATAGCCATCTTCATCGGTATTATTATTATCATAATGACAGTGGTTGAGCAAATGATGATAATGGTGAGAACGAAGATGATAACGGATGGCCATGGCGGTGGTTTGTAGTGGCGTTGTCTTTGACCACGGAATGGTACTGACGGAGGCCCTGATAGAAGTCGTCAAAGTGATGATTTCAGGCATGATATAAAAGTAAGATTATTTCCGTTTTAACGTTATGTTGAGAGCTATTTTTTTCTTTGCCAGGTCATGATCAAGAGAACAGGCAGATGGTGAAAGGGTTTGAAGATACCATTTCCTATAAAGTGGTGCCGAACTACAACGTGACATATCAGCAAATGATAACTGTTATTGATATTTCAGCGCAATGCGAACAGTACATAAAATGGGAATGTCACAACGCCCTCATACACTTTCGTGAAAAGACGTACACGGCCTGGTTCAAAAGGTACTAAACTTCCCTTTTTATAGAAGGAACTAGATTGACGTCACTCGGTTCTTTGTTATTGTCTTTAGCCAGCCATTTTTGTGAGTAGTTCATACTACATTGAATTAATCAGACTATAAAAGTTCAAGATTACACATAGCTTTTTGTATTGGTAGGTTATATCCGGCCGGCGGGTGTTATGAGTTGTATTGTTAAACGTGTAGCAGAAATACTATGTAAAAATCGCCTCAAATCGGTGTGATCAAAGAGGGATTCTTAAGTAGGATAACAGGACAATAGTAGAGAAGCACGTGAAGCAGGAATATACAGCAATGTTACAGCAGTTTGTACATATATATATATATATATATATATATGTTTGTATATATATATATATATATATATATATATATATATATATATATATATTTATATACATATATATCTATACATACATACATACATACAAATATATATATATATATATATATATATATATATATATATATATATATATATATATTAGTTATATAAAATGTTATAAACATAATATAATACGTGGACTGGTAATTAATGTGCGAATAAGGAAAAAGTGTCTCCAAATATGTCAATCAAATCATAAACGAATAAAATATACAAAGTAGTATAAACAAAAGTAGTACGTTAAAATATAAATACTACTCATTTTAACATTGAAGTATTACATTCATTAAATGATAAACTAATTACTTTAACATGGAATATGAATGGAACCCATGGAATGATAATTGATTATTATATTCAATGAATTACAGACGTTTATCTTTGTGAACAGAATGGGGCTACACATCTAAGACAATTTAAACCCGAATCATAATAACTAAAACGAAAAGAAAAAACTTACGTTTCTGGTGCGTTAAGTTTCAGAATGTAACCAGGACAATGCAGTTTAGAAAATATTATGGGCTACGACCCGAAATTTTAAAGAATTTATACAAATAATACTGTATTATGAAAGATATTTAAAAGTTACAGTTAAAACTGTATAATAGGGAGTTGTGATGTGGATTAAAACATTCACTCCTATGAAAGGTATGAAACATAAACTGAAAAGGAATGTTGAATGATTCCTTTAATATTCATAAAGTCGTGAAAATCTTACATTTGTTCACATTATAAATAGCAATAACAATGACGAAAGTGGACAGAATTATAAATAACATCAATCTCTTCCTATTTAAAAAAAAAAATCTGTCAGAGGAATATGTTCCAAATGATTAGAAAATGGCCACTGCAACTGCAATTTATATTTAGAAAGGATTGCAGAAAAGATACTCGTAACTTCCAGTCGATACGATTTATTTGTATATTATGTAAATGTTTGAATCTTTTAGCAATTATCTTTCTCGAAACTAATAACATAATTTGTGATTGTCAACATGGGTTCCGATGCAAAAGATCACGTGACACCAAATTACTACAAGTAATGGAGGACTTCTTCAAATTGATTTATGATAAAAATACAATTAACATAATATATCTTGACTTTTGTAAAGCTTTTGACTCATTATCTCACGAGAGACTGTTAATTGAATTATAGGCTTATGGGATGATGGTAAATTTATTGGCTGTATAAGATCATTCCTTACAATAGAAACCAGTGATTATTGTAGGAAGTGAAATGTTAAAATTTAGACCTGTCACTAGTTGTATTCCCAGGGCAATGTCTTTGGGCCCCTTCTGTTCAATTTACTTATAAATGATTTACCTTATTTCATTATCTCTTGCATTATTCTGAGAAATGGTAATTGTAATTCAGTAAATCAAAATGTAAAGTTATAGATGGTAAAACAAAACCCTTACATTATGTCTATTTTATTGATGTAAATAGAGCGTAAACATAATCATTGTAAATACAAAAAAGTATAGGAGTGATATTTAACCATGCTCTTAATTTCAATAGTCATATCTATAATTAACAAGGCTACAAAGATCATTGGCATTGTAATTAGAAGTTATGAATAAAGAATAATGAAGTGGTCGTAACAATTTATAAATCTGCAGTAAGACCAACTTTGGAATACAGAAATTGTATTTGGTGTTCTCTTTTCAAACGACAATCAATAGTTTTAGAAAACGCCCAAAGACAAACAACTAAATATATCCTAATTATTAACGATATGTCATATGAAGATAGATTGAAAAAGCCCAACTAAAACTACGATCATTTACGTACATAAGAAACAAAAGCGAAATTATACACTTATATAAACGTATTCATAGCCGGCATAACATTAATTATGAGCATTTTGAAATATTTATATTGATCACATTCACACGAAGTTCACACAACTTTGAGATATTTATTTCTTTTAACTATTATATATTTATATTCGAAAAATCATCAGAGTATTTAAAGGTATTTAACCTATGTAACCCTTAATGATTATGAGATGATATAATACAAACTGACCGTGCTTCGCCACAGAATACCACAAAGTCTATGAAAGTAATATTGTACAAAAAAATACATGAACATTTCTGGTTGGAAAGGGGAGGGGGGGGGGGTTAATCTCAATGACCTACAACTAATATTTGAGGGTAAAATATTCGGGTAAAGCGAGCCCTGCAAATCTAAAACCGGAGTCTTTGTAACTAAAAAAATTGAAACACGGATTAAATAAGTGAAACATGGTCAGTAGGCAGTCAGAACGCTAACGTAATCTTGAAATATATTTTTATGCAACATCAGCCATACAAATCCAATCACAAAGGGGAAAAGTATTTATTGAGATTTATTACAAGCATACACTTGTGGAATCATACTATGCCTGGAAGAAACTTATATCTGTTGACAAACTTTTTTCTTCCGATCGGACAGATAAAATCAAAGGAGTTCAATTATGACCTTAACCATTTTTTCTATTGATCAACACATTCTTCCAAATTGACAAATTTAATGAAATCAATTCACCTATATATATCTGCTTCATGAGGCAATGCATTGATCATGAAATTATGCCTTTTAAGCTAAACGAATGCGATATGCATGCTACTTTTCCAGGCAAAAAGCCAATCTGCCATTTCATGCCAAATGACCGATCTGGCAACAGGACAGCCAGGTGCCGATTCCTAAAATCATAAAGACGACTATGCTCTAGGAGATTTTATGACTACTCATTTGAGTCAACGGTTGATGGACTTGCCCCTAAATAAATAAATATTTGCAAGTTGCAAATATATCAATCTGTTTAAAAATAGTTTCGTAATATTTATATTTACCAGTAATCCTATGCTCGTTTGCAAAAAAAATACATGGGCTTTGGTAAACTCATGAGACTGACGCTTGTCAAAAGATTTAGTCTTGATAATACAAGGCGACGGTCACATAAAGAAATTGAGCAATATGTTGTGTATATTAATGCAAGCCCTGGGATCATTATTTCCTTAAGCATAACAAACGACAACTAAATTCTCACTTTCTTCTGATGACTGTTGCATTGTAATGTGACTTATTATAAAATGGAAAACCGTGCAGGTGAAGTTAAAAGCAGGATAGGAAAGGCAAAAGCAGCTCTCCAAAACATGAAAAGCATATTCACCACACAACCCCCCCCCCCCCCCCCCCCCAAAAAAAAAATAATAAAAAAAAAAAAAACAAAAAAAAACAAAACAAAACAAAACAAAAAACAAACAATAAAAACAAAAAAAACCAAAAAAAAAACAGAGCAAAACATTGCCAATCTCTAAAGATAAGACTACCGCAATATTAAATAGGACCCACATAAACATGCGCTTGCAAAAGTTGGACCATAATCGGAGAGATGATAAAAATAGAGTAGAAGAGTGGAGAGAGAAGGCCCTGGTGGAGAGCCATGACTAGCAACGCTAACAAGCACAGCACAACATGATGATGATTGTGACTTAAACTTTAGACAATGTGTCAGGCTATAGGTACTCGTTAGTTACTGTTAGGCTTAGAGCAGATCATTTTGCCTGGCTCACTTTGCGGCGTAGTGCTGCACTGCAATTGACGCCTGCGTTATTCTATTTATCCCTTGAATCTGAAGACAGATTTCTCCTTTATATAAAAAGAATTTGACTTTTAAGCCCCCCCCCCCCCCCCCCCCCCCCATAGACGCTGACATCTGATCGCGGTACGGTTTACCTTTGGGTCGCTGTGACCCGATCCCTGCGTTTATCGCAGATGATTTTTGCCCACACACGGGGAGATATTTTTTGAGGCGATCGACGATCGGGGGCGTGGCAGTATAAAAAAGTGGACAATTTTTTTCGGATTTTCGCTGTTTTCACGTCGGATTCGTGATCAGCGTCAAATTTACAATAGGTTTGATACAAAGAATTGTGTGTTTACTCCAAAAATTGGTGAAATTAGAAATATATTTTAATTGATAGTGAGGTACTCATATTAACAGTGAACAAGGTGAGAGAATGCGAGTAAAGAGCCTTTTCCAAGGATTCAATTATGCGCCACTCATAGTGGGACTCGATTCCAGTACCGTCCGATCCAAAGGCGAGTGTCATTTCACAAGACCACATGCATAGACGCACAAAAAAGTGATTAGAGAATAGATTCATATGTATTGAAGGAGGAGAGAATGGATGGAGTGAGTAAAGTTCTTGGATATTTATAGAAGGAACCAAATTGATGTCACTCATCTCATTGTTATTGTTTTTAGACACCCATTTTTATGATTAGTTCTCATTAAAATATATCAGACTATAACGTTCAAGGGTCCATGTAGATTTTTGGGCTGGAGTAATATTTCTGGCTGGTGGACTTTGTGAGTATTTTAATTTAGCACAGAGCATCAATAGAAGGAATTAATTTGACGTTAGTCAACCCGTTGTTATTGCTTTTAGACAGCTATTTTTATAATTAACTTATCACTAAGTTATATCAATCAGACTGTGAACAATCGAGTTTGCAGTTTTGCTTGTTAATATGTTATACCCAGATGGAAAAGTCGTGAGTATTTTTCCAATACGCACAACATCAATACATTTGCAATCCGATTTAAGTTTCAAAGCAACGTAGACCACGTAATTTTTTCCATTTTGTGGACCATAAAGATTTGTTATTTATTATTATTATTATTATTATTATTATTATTATTATTATTATTATTATTATTATTATTATTATTATTATTATTATTATATATTATTATTATTATTATTATTATTATTATCATTATTATCATTATTATTATTATTATTATTATTATTATTATTATTATTATTATTATTATTATTATTATTATTTGTAAAACAAATCGACAGTGCTCCCGTTGCAGGTTAAACGGGTACTCCTCGGGACTACTCGCATTCGCACCCCCCCCCCCCCACCACCACCACCACACACGCACACAGCTCTTTTTATATTTTTTAAATATTTTTTTTTTTGGGGGGGGGGGGCGTTGTTTGTAGATTATAATTCAAGGTTACAATGCCCACTCCTGTCATCACGTAGTCAATGCTTTTTGGCATCTGCCAATCCCAAATGTCTGTGTCAAGGTCGACCGTCATGTCGCGACAACGGGTGAGGAAAAAAAAAAAGAACTGGCATGTTATTATATCATTACATTGAAAATTATGCAAACTATTTTTTATTTTGTATGAAATACTTTATAAATTTTACGATGATCAAGAACGAAACTTTTGCCATCTACCTCTTCCTGGCGCAACATTTATAAAAATATTATTTAAAAAATAATAATAACACAGCATTTATTTGGCGCAATGTCCACGTGCTCAAAGCGCTTTACAAGGGGTCCCAAGGCAACAGCAATATTAAACTTGAAAGACGAGACATGAGGCCTGTCAGGCGATGTGATATTTTTTCCCAATAAAGACAACGAACGGCCATGTACTCATTTTACACCCGAGTACGGTGAGAGAATGTGAGTAAAGGGCCTTTTCCAAGGACTCAACTCTGTGCCACTCAGAGCGGGTCTCGAAATCTGAACCTTCCGATCCGAAAGCGAGAGTCATACCACTTGATCCATCACAAAACAGGGAGGGGCACTGTTCTGTCGGCTACATAGCCTCAATATTAATTAAAATTTATTTCTAATTTCACCAATTTTTGGAGTAAAAACATAGTTCTTGGTATCAAACCTATTGTAAATTCGACGCTGATCACGAATCTGACGTCAAAACAGCGAAAATCCGAAAAAAATTGTCCAATTTTTTATACTGCCACGCCCCCGATCGCCGATCGCCTCGAAAAACATTAAGCAAGGCGGGCTTTGCGAGCGATGGACCGTCCCTAGTTATATCGGCCAGGTATTTGGCCACACACATTGCGTTTTCACCCCTTTTTGCCTGATCGGGGTCTGAACCAGGATCAAAACCGTGCTTGTATCGAGCCTTTTATAAGGCCATTACCTACTATTTTTAATGAGGAGACTCGCAATCAAAATTACATAATTTGGGTACCAATACGCTTCAACAGTCGTGACGTCACTTCCATCGTAATGACGCATGATAACTTAGTAACTGGTTCTTAACTATAGGAACAATGGCGGACGCCCTTATGAAATACTTCTCCGACGAGCATAAAAGTGTATCCAGAGGAGAAAGACATTATAAATCTAATCATGTTTTGACTTTTATACATTCTGATCACATGACACGCGAAAAAGTTATAGCTAGCATGAAGAATAAAAAGTAACAATTTTCTCTGTTTAGAACCAAGCTGCTCGTTGCTGGGCGGACGGGACATCAGACTATTGAATCATATCATGTTGACACTATCTAAAGCATTTTATATGGAATGTAGAGGAGCTTCTCTTGTTCCTGTTTTGTTATTCGCTACCATTCTGATACAAAGGAAAAAGTGGAAGGATATCATTTACATGTAACAAGAAAACACTATCTTTCAATATCCTTCATGTTTACCTAGAGACGGAGGAGCAGCTTCATACTTTGATGGGGGAAATCCTGACTTCATTGGTTGTGCTTGTGCAGTCACTAAAACATGTCAGGTTCCTAGTTCTTTGTGTAACTGTGACTTACAGACTCCTGACGCCTGGTATAAGGACGAAGGGAATCTCACCTATAAGGATCATCTACCCATTACTGCTTTTGGTGCTGGAGATACAGGTGAGTAAATAAGCTACAGACAACTTAATCAACACGACGACGATGATGATGATGATGATGGTGATGATTATGATGTTGATAATGATGATGATTATGATGTTGATAATGATGATGATGATGATGATGATGATGATGATGATGATGATGATGATGATGATGATGATGATGATGATAATGATGATGGTGATGATGATAGGGAGGAGGAGGAGGAGGAGGAGGAGGAGGAGGTGGCTGTGGTGGTGGTTGTGGAGGAGGAGGAAGAGGAGGAGGAGGAGGAGGAGGAGGATGAGGAGGAGGAGGAGGAGGAGGAGGAGGAGGAGGAGGAGGAGGAGGAGAAGGAGCGTGCTTGAATGGAAAGCAAATTTTAATTACCCTTATGGAGTATTTTTCATTGTTTACATTTCATCTTCCATACCTTTAGACTGAATCTCATTACGTTAACAAGACTTACGCGTAAGGGGTCTTTTCTTTGTGCAGAGGGCTTTCACAAACAATTCAACCAGAGGTCCCTTCGTCCTTTCGTAAGGCACTTTATATACATTGCACCACTCGGCAGAGGTGTCAATGGATATTGTAAGAGTATTAGTTCACAACTGACAATAGACGGATGCTCTATAAAATAGAAATATGGTTCCATACAGTCTGCTGATGGGAATAAGTGAAACAACGTGAAGCGTATTCAACATGGTAAATACATGCAAAGGTTCTATATAAATGTCTATATTTCCTATATAATAAGGGATACACTTTCATGGCCGTTTGATTATTGCAGGTCTCCCTGATGAGGTTGGTTACCACACTCTTGGAAAATTAAGATGTTGGGGTAGTGTGTGAATTCAAGGACATGGGCAAGATCTCCTGCTTTCTCCAAAACAAATGCTCCAGCTGAGAAGATAACTGGGAAAATGTGTATTTTGCTCCTGATTAGTTGCAACTTATATCTAGATACATTTTTTCCACATGACCTATTTCACGTCCCTCAGCTTTGTGTAAAATTATTATTAATTTATATTTTCGCTAGCTCTTTGCTATAAGAGAAACAAATCCTAAGAACAATATTTGTTGAGCGTAGTTTTGCGTGTTCATCTCCAATTGAATGGAATTCTTTACATTTAAAAAACCCGGACAACGAAAGCCTTGAAACAGCATCTTAAAATCATTTTTTTCTTTCTGCTTATCCTGATTCTCTGTAGACTTTGAACATAATTTTGTGTTTCACAGTTGTGGTGATTTTGTAGTCGAGTTTGTGAACATGTTTGATGGCAGTAAACCATCATGTCGATACCGGAGATATATGTAATAATAATAATAATAATAATAATAATAATAATAATAATAATAATAATAATAATAATAATAATAATAATAATAATAATAATAATAATAATAGTAATAATAATATAATAACGATAATGATAATGAACGGGATGATAGGTTGATCAACAAAGAATTCAAGTATTGGTGAAAAAAAACAACTGCCTAGTAACTGATTCGCCCTTTTTAATTTCTGGAGATTTGTTCGAAAGGAGGGGTGCACTCTTTTGATAAAAAAAATTAATCAATTAATTTCTTTATTCATTGATATGTCATTTCCGACGGACTGATCTACCTTTGGGATTTTGCGAAACATCGTTTTATCTATTAATTGTCCCCTCTCCCCTCCCCCAAGATCAGAGTATTATTCTGGCGTGATGGTAGTTAAGGAGCCAAGAGCCAGTGGTGGAGGTAGTGCTGAAAATCTAAGTAAAGATTGAAAGCATATAGAGAGCTTGTACTGGGGAGGGGGGGGGGGGGGTGGATCCTTCCCAAGATCTCGTATAATACAGATAAAGAATTTTTAAAAATAATATCGGTTTCATCGCAATAAATAAAAACATTTATTGAAACCGACACAAGCATGCATTATTCATTCATAAAAAAGAAGATGAAGATCCTAGTTTCTTTGTGTTGAACGCCCACTAAATTAATATACACACCCCAATGCTACTACTGTCGACACACCATCCCATCTACCTACTTGTCTCCCGTGAGGAAAGAAGTTTGTTGTGGTTGTCACGTTACTATAGAACGAGCATAAGTCTCAATAAGATATTAGCTTTAGGCGACAATGAGTTGTTATTTTTCAAACCTGTTGCTATGCTATCTTGTGTTGACAACGCCTCTCATTCGTCCTATGAATACTACTCACCATGTTTATATAAATCCATGACAAGCCCCAAAACGTCACTTGCTATTCGCACGATGGAGGGTTGACTGCGTGAAAAACTTTCGGGGCCGGAAAATAGCAAGGCATAGTGCAGATTACTGTACTGTGTAAGTCCGTAAACGGGTGACTAAAATCTCATTGCATAAAGAAGTCAAATTTATGCAATATAAGTCAGATAAAAAAAAAAGATCAATAAAATCAGAGTACAGCAAAGGCAAATCTGTTACTATAATATGTCCCAATAAAGTATAACATAGAGAAGGCCGAAAATGTGTTATACAGGCCGGTTCGGAACAAACTAAATATAAAACAGGAGACCAAACTGTGTTATAAAAATATTAAAGGTCGGTTCGGTTACGAATTAAAAGGCGACGTATGTCGTAATATCACATCTCCATAAAAGAGTGTGATAATAAAAAGGAGCCTGTTAAAAGTTGAGTCGGTCAAATCTCTATCCAGACCCAAAAGGTTAGTGCTAAGTCTTGGACATAAAACAAATTTGAGAACCACGGTTGTTCTCAATATTTGTTGGGCCGTGAGCGGTTGAGAGTGAAGAAGTATCCACACTACACATCTTCACGAAAGCCAGAACAACGCTGTGACAAGATTACATAGGAGCAAAGCCGAGACGACAACAAGACAACATGTGTTTGTGTGTATTGTATTGTCTTTAAGTGTTACTGACTCGTTTGATTGTCAAAACCTTTTCATTTTATTTTGGACATTTTTTTTAATTTTTAAAAATAAAGTTATAATTCAATCAAATTAGCAGACTTGTTACATAATTTAAAGCTATACTTTTGTGGAGACCTTTTATAATATCATTAGTCCGATTGTTGTTGGAAATATCTTTTTATTTTAATGTCATAAACTCAGTGACAGTGGTCAAAATCTTATATGAAATTAAAATAGTATTGACACTTGCATGTAAATCTATTTCAAAGGAAAACATGACTACAGATTCTTTGTATATGACATAAATAAAAAAAAATTGTCAATATTTTCTCATATTTTTCGTGTACAAATATAGAAATAGGCAGATTTCTATGTGTGAGTGTGAGGTGTACCTTGGGTTAGAAAACTCAGCATTGACTGGGTGACATATTGTTATTGTTTGTAATCGGATGTAGTAATCATCAAAAAGTGAGCAAACTATCTGGTCAAATATATAAAATATTTCGATCACGTGAAGAATTATTTCCCAACTTTTAGAATAGAAAATGGTTTATATAGATTTTAAGAAATTCTTTTATTAAAAATAATGAGAGGCACCACTACCTGTTATCTGTCCAGTGCAAGTACTTACATCTCTAATTGTCATATTCGTTTACTGGAAGTTTAACCCATAACCAACGTTCTAAGAATGATGACGTCTGTTTTCAAAGAAATTTTGATGAAACAATTTATTATTTGATAAAATCGAGCCGTTGTGTCATCTAACCCATAGGTACACAAAAACCATCTTCAGGTCAATTGTAAACGCCATGCAAGATTTGGTGGTGACTGGTTTGATGGATCTGGAGCGTTAATGGAAGAAAAGATCGAATTTGTCAAATATAGAATAAGATTAAGTTTCAGAAAGCCATTTCCGCTTTTATTTATAGTGCATTGCATGACCTGTCTTTCATCATTCAATTTCAACTTATTCGTTTCCATTCAATATTTTACTTCTGCAATGCATTTCGCGGCAGACGATATCAATGAAGTAATATTATTTGGAACATCAAATCTGTATAGCCGTGTATTATACGCATAAAAGTGATAGGAAATTTTATTTCTTACAAAATTTTCAGGAAGAGGTTGTGTATACATGGTAAAAGTAACAGGACCCAATACTAACTCTTGTGGAATACCATACCAAAGGTAGAATTCATTTGATCTAGCCATATTAATCTGGACAATTTGTTACCTACATTCTAAATATGACTTAAACCATTCAATCACCGATCAAACGTAGCTGATAGATCTAATAAAACCAAGAAAGATATATTATTTACGTTTAAATAGTTAAGAATGCTGGTATTAAGTTTTACAAGGACGGTTTCAGTGCTGTGGCATGATTTATAGGCAGATTGGAAACTCTCACTAGGATTATTACAATTTACTTGAAGCAGTAGCCTTTTTAAGACAATTCGTTCAAGCACTTAGATAAAAAGGGAAGGTTCAAAACGGGTAATTTGTGTAATTGTTTGTGTTGGCATCTGGCTTTTTTTTCCACGGGTTTGAAATACCGTTTTTAAACATGCCAGAGACTAGTCCAGAAGAAAGAGAGTCATTTATAAATTTGGTAATTGTTAAAAGCACAACGTCGAGACATTCTTTCAGCAGATATGTGGGAAGAGGGTCAAGATCACAATGCTTAGATGGACTTTTCATGATGATCTCTCGAACTTGCATTCTGTTGCATGTTCCAAGAGTCGAGAACTTTTAGATTAAAAGCTTTGAAGGTGGGTGGTGAATGTGTTGATTTATTCAAACTTTCCCTGATGGTTCTGATTCTGCTGTTTCAGAGGGTGGCAATATCTTCAGCAATATGGTTATCACTTTTTGAAACTGGGAATTGGCAGTTCTTTGTTTCCCTAGTAGATTGTTAGTTACGTAGAGTTTTTCACAATTTTTGATGTTTTCTATCTTAGTGTTGTAATGATTTCTTTTGTTATCAAATTATATAACTTATTTTCTACAGATTTATAAATTTCTTTGTGTACTTCGAGTCCACTTTTTCAACAAAATCTTTTTGTTTTCATTTTCTCAATTTTGGCTTGTTTTATCTCCGAGTTAAATCAGTTTGTACTTGGTCTTTCTGAAATGACGCGGGTTTTCTTTGAATCAGAGCATCAAGGGAAAATATACATGCCAATAATATCAACTACTCTAGAAACATGGAAATTAAATGTGAATCAATCCAAACAGAATATACAAAAATCAACAGAAATTTAAATGAATGGAAAAGTGTACGTAAACTAGGCAATGTGATCAACAAAAATGAAGACATCAGAGAACGAAAACAGCTGGCCACCAATGCATTCAACCAACTCCAAAATTTATGGAATATAAATAACTTAATCAGTGAGAATAAAGAAATACAGATTTACGAGGCACTGATTATTTCGATATTGACATATAATTGTGGCACCCGGGGCCTCACAAAAAAAAAAAGAACTTAAAAAGTTTCAATTCATACCATCGCAAACAATTGCGTCGCGTAATCGGAATCTATTGGCCTAAAACAATTACAAATACTGATCTCTATGAAAGAACCAGGGTCCAAAGACTGAGTACAATAATAAAGGAACAGCGAATGAGGCTATTTGGTCACATCTCAAGTCGAGAAGATAACACCCCAGCCCAAACTGCAATGACAGAAAATTTCCTCCATGTCAACAAATATGTAGGGAGACCACCAACATCAAAAGTAACTACGTTGATTCAGGATCTCTCTACATGCCAGAAATGTGTAGGTCCAGGTGAGGCCGAATTTATTCCTGAAGAACTAGAAAAACTGCAGTACTAAAGTCACAACAAGATCTTCACAGCCTCAAAACTCTGGCCAAGGTCCGTGACAAATGGTAACAATTAATAACTTGGATGGAGAGAGAGAGCAGCTATACTCATCGAGGTTTCAAAAATATGTGTGTGAATTACATAATTCTCAGCAAGCGTCATTCAGACTGCAAGGCTTACTACTACTACTACTACTACTACTACTACTACTACTACTACTACTACTACTACTACTACTACTACTACTACTACTACTACTGTTTATTCAGAGTGTTTAAGGCCTTACTGATGAAGTCTAATATATTTTTCACATTTGAAATGTTTTCATTGAGTTCAGATTTTAAAATTTGAACGTCCATTTTTAAAAAGTCTCGTTTCCCCGGCTCTTTATGGAGGAGACTTCTGTTATCGAGGTGAGTGAGGGATTTTAGTTTTTAAAAATCACAAAGTTTCAAAGTTTCAAAGTTTATTCAATCTTAGGTTTTCGTCAATAAATCACACAATTTGATGACAACATACATGAAAGTGGGGGAAAATTGTAAATGGAACCAAAAAATAAACTGATACCAATAATAACCACAAAAATAGAACAATTGTTATACCACCAATACGTACAATAATAATAATAATAATAATAATAATAATAATAATAATAATAATAATAATAATAATAATAATAATAATAATAATAATAATAATAATAATAATAATAATAATAATAATAATAATGATAATAATGATAACCATAATAGTAATAATAATAATAATAATGATAGATTAATATAATAATATAATAATAATAATAATAATAATAATAATAATAATAATAATAATAATAATAATAATAATAATAATAATAATAATAACAATAATAATAATAATAATAATATATAATAATAATAATAATATAATAATAATTATAATAATAATAATAATAATAATAATAATAATAATAATAAATAATAATAATAATAATAATAATAATAATAATAATAATAATAATAATAATAATATAATAATAATAATAATAATAATAATAATAATAATAATAATAATAAAATAATAACAATAATAACAATAATAATATTACCATCATCATTACTACCACCACCACCATTATTACCACCACCACCTCTACCGATTATCACTACCACCATCACCATCATTATTACGGTTCCAATCAGTTTTTTCTTGTTTTTTTTTTTTTAAATTGATACCTATCATAACAGACCTCCTTACTTCAACGAACTATGAATTTTCGGCTAAACCACGAGCTGTATATAATAAAGGCTTTTAATTAAATAACATTTCTTGAAAACGAAGTTCTGGTGCCAGAGCTATCACATAAAGGAGTTAAAAACATTTTCCTCCACGTATTATAAGGACAAGGTGGTTACGGTGCATGAGAAAATCAGTCGCTTGGTGAATGAAGAGCTTCGAGCTGAGATATTGCCAATTTTAGTTCGAAGGTCAATTTTTTATCAGAAATGAGTTCTTGTCATAAATGGTTAAATCAATCATTTTTATACATATTCGTGAAATATCAAAGTTTAATTTCACTTCTAAATATTTTATTTTAAATATTTTTACAGCTAGTCTAGTTGAAAAAGTATGAAATTTGATAAAAGTCGCTCGATATCTTTTCCATTTTTAGATCTCGCGGACGGACATTAGTTTTCTAAGAATCCAGTATGTAATGCATATCAAATTAAAGGGCATTCCCCTGGCTTTCTATGGAAACTTAGTGCGCATGAATACATAAAGATTGCTGACCGTGAGAACCTCTGAGCATCCATGACCCGTCAATGGCCAGTCGAGTGAAGTCGAGGGACTTCGACGAATCTGGGTCACGGCAGTTTGATACACAAAACAATGCACTCACATATCGAAAAAAACACATTTTACCCTTCAAATGCCTTCTTTATCTTTCCCTTGATCGACTCAACATATGCTTTTAATTAATGCACTTGTATTTTCTGCAAAATTCATTAAAATTATACAATGCCATCCGTCGTCTAGCCTTTGTTTACATTCAGAACCTTCACATCCGCAAACAAAAATGGCACAGAAAACAACATCAGCCGAAGCCGCTCAAGTAGCAAATATTATCAACCAGGCCACTAAAATCTGTTTTGGGGATGTTGTTCGAAGCGAGAGTGCCTCCCAAATAATACGTGAGTATTTCAGCACCAGAGATATCCTTTCTGATTCTTTGGAAGACAATGATGAGTCGATATCCCTCGAACAAGAATGGGAGACACACCCCCCTTCTGTAATAATAATATTAATAATAATTGTAACATTAACAGAAGCACCACAGCAATATTATCTAGTATTGCTTTTGTAAATGAGGACCACGCTTATACCCCATTCGTTGATAATAAAGAAGATAGGAATTATATCATGGTAATTCTGTTTCGGATAATAAAGTTATTGACTTTAGTAATACTAGGTGTAACAAAATGCTTTGGTCTGGGTGATCTTTATCCTCGCTTACTCGAGGAAATTCCAACGTAAATTGCCCACCCCCCTTTTATCTTATTTAACACATTTCTATTATTAATTAAAGTTCTAGAAGAGTGGAATTTTGCGAACATTGCCTAGAAGTAACAGAATATTAGTTTAACGTATTGTTTGGTAAAATTACAGAATTAATTCCCAAAGACCAATTAGTGAATCTTTTAGAATATCACAAACACAGAAGTCAAAGACACAATCAAAGGATCCTAACAAATGAAATACAATACTTTTTTTACAAATCATATTCAAAACATCAGAAACCAAAAGAAAAAAGTATTACAATTCATTATCGAGAGATCATTTTACAAGGGAAGACAGAAAACATTAATAGGAAAAATATACTGCTAAAACTAATACTATACATCTGACTGTTTCCCCGTAGCCAAGGACTCCGACCAGTGTCACGACAAAGCAATTAGACTTATTCCGAAACAGAGATAAAAGGACATTCGGAAAACATATAAGGGGACATAAAAAAACACAGCTTGAGATCCCCTGTCCATTATACTTCTAGCCTTATTGGTGATGGCCAATGTATTGATATTTTATTTTGACACATCATGAGAGACTTCACACAAATTGAAATTCCTGTTTGGATATCAATATGTATATATCTATATTTTAGGACTAAAGGCACTTGCAAATTGGGACTCATATACACTGCTTTTATTTATTTGGCCAAAAGCATGTCTCTATTGTTTCTTTAAAGGTATCATAAGATATATACCTATGTTCGGGAGCAGTGTCTGAAGCCCAGCATAAGTAAGATACTCAATAAATCTTGGAGTATTCAAAGACGAGCGACAGTACTGCTTCTCGAACAAACCCCATCTAAGTCGTTGAATCGTTGGTTGAATTGGGAGTGAGGAGTGAGAGAAAGTAAGAAAGTTAAGTGTAAGACTAGTTAGTTCTATGTCTAGGTTAAGTAGTTCAGAAAGTTTGAGTGAAATATCTTCTAACCTTACCTCATCCTTGGTGTTACGGGTTGTTTTATATAGGGTTCAAGGATACCGCATTGTCATAAGACAAAAGACAAAGTGAGTCGGCTAGACAGGGCAACTTCTGTAAAGGTACACCAAAGAATATATGAGAAGTCGATAAGACCAACATGCCATTGAATTAAATATAAGTAATAACACAAATCCTTTCTTTTCAAAAAATAGCATTGTGGAGAACATTGTGCTTATTTGAGTCAATAAAAAAATTGATACGGCGCACAACTCTACTGAAAGATTTGAATATTAGAAATGTATTTTTTACAGATAGATAAACAGATAACTTAATTTCCTTTTATAATTTAAAGTCAGTTTGAAAGTTTGTTGAGTCAAACAGATAATATCATAAAATATGTACCGACGACACTTGGCTCTCAAAATCAACTAATTTTGACACTGTAAAAAGTTGTCAATTTCCGTCATCTATTTATGACATCAAGTATTATTATTACTTCCGTTGTGTTGTTGATTTAGCGGTGATCAGTTTTGTTATGTAGTAGTATGTTCTAATTGCGTTTATGTTTGTGTGTGTGTGTGTGTGTGTGTGTTTGTGTGTGTGTTGTGTGTGGTGTATATATGTGTTTGTGTGTTGGCATTTTTCAGCAAATCGTGGCATTCATAGTGATATTATTCACTTGATCACATGAAGGTATTTCAGTCGCCATTTTGATTCTTTTTTTACTATTAGGGTAAGCTCGAGAGGTTAGTCATAAGTGTTATTAAAGGTGCTAGGGTGTTTGTATTTCATAAGTTAAGTAAAGGGGAGACATTCCGAAAGCTCCTACATCCCCAGTATTATTTAAATTTGTATTTTTACCGTTGATATTTTGTCAGGCACTTATTTAATCAGTTTGTCATCATATAGAAGTATTTTAACAACTCTAGAACAAACTTTGATAGATTTGTGAAAGTTTAGAATTTCCTAATTTGACCATTGTTTTGATTTTCGGCCGCCATTGTGATTTGTTAAGTATTGAAAGGTAGTGCAAAGCAGTCCGAGAGTTGTTTTTTTCTATTAGGGTTAGCTCGAGAGGTTAGTCATAAGTGTTATTAAAGGTACGAGGGTGTTTGTTTTTGCATAAGTTAAGTAAAGGGGAGACATTCCGAAAGCTTTGTGTGTGTGTGTGTGTGTGTGTGTGTGTGTATGTATGTTTGTGTGTGTGTTTTGTGTGGTGTATATATATATATGTGAGTGTGTGTGTTGGCATTTTTCAGCAAACGTGGCATTCATAGTGATATTATTAACTTGATCACATGAAGGTATTTCAGTCGCCATTTTGATTCTTTTTTTACTATTAGGGTTAGCTGCTCGAGAGGTTAGTCATAAGTGTTGTTAAAGGTGCTAGGGTGTTTGTTTTTCCATAAGTTAAGTAAAGGGGAGACATTCCGAAAGCTCCTTCATCCCCAGTATTCTTTAAATTTGTATTTTCACCGTTGATATTTTGTCAGGCATTTATTTATTCAGTTTATCATTATATAAAAGTATTTTAAAAACTCTAGAACAAACCTTGATAGATTTGTGAAAGTTTAAAATTTCCTAATTTGACCATTGTTTTGATTTTCGGCCGCCATTGTGATTTGTTAAGTATTGAAAGGTAGTGCAAAGCAGTCCGAGAGTTGTTTTTTTCTATTAGGGTTAGCTCGAGAGGTTAGTCATAAGTGTTATTAAAAGTGCGAGGGTGTTTGTTATTCCATAAGTTGGGTAAAGGGGAGACATTCCGAAAGCTCCTACATCCCCAGTATTCTTTAAATTTGTATTTTCACCGTTGATCTGCCCTCATTAAATGATGGTGAGTACAGTATCGAATGCAGATAGTTCTTTCCCCGCGAAATTGCGGGCTTTTTACTAGTGTCTTAAAAAAAATTAAACATTTATTACGGAACGATACATACCATACCTGGACGACATACTTACAAACACTATAACACATAGATATATTTTGAAACTAGATCGAACAACCGGTCATCCCCATTTTCACACACAACCTTTCGCTCTTACAACTAAAACAGGGGACTCAACTGAAAATAAACTCAACGAAAGTCCGTGGGTTTAACACCAAAGGTCGAGGAAAACTCTAAACTACGTTAGCCACGTCGGAGTAGGAGATGCTATTTCTATTATCTCTCTTGGACCATCTCGGATTCGAGATCGGCAGTGTTGTGGTAGTTCCCATGAACAATAAGATTCAAGGAATTGTGAATTATTTAAGACCATGTAATAAGAAAGAATTGATGAGACTCTTGGGGATGGCTGTGTTTTAAAGGGGGTTTTGTCCGCTCTATTCTGATTTGGTGAAGCCGCTTACCGACTTGCTCAAGCGAGGAGTTCGATTCGCCTGGTCAGAAGATTGTGAATCAGCCCTCCTAGATCTTCAAGCCATGCTCAGTTCCTCACCAGTTCATTGTAGTCCTGATTTTGATAAATCCTTCTATTTAGCTGAAGATTCGTCTGATTCGTCTGATTTTGCTATGGGAGCTGTTGTTTTACAAGAAGACGAGGGGATACCCATGACTGTGAGTTACTTCTCACGGAAGTTCACCAAGGCTGAACTTATTTACTATACCATTGGCCTTAGTGGAGTCGTGCTCTTTCTATGACGTCTATTTGAAGTAAGGAAAGACTGTCATTATTTTGACCGATCACAATCCGTTGGTATATCTTACTCGACTCACACACACGAACCAACGATTGCTCAGATGACCCCGTAAAAAGGAAATGTTTTAGTTTCGATTTAAAAGAATTAATAGTTTTTTCCCTGATGGGTCAAGGGATTGAATTCTATACATGGGGTCCCATGACAGAAAAAGATCGCCCGCCAAAACAAGTGTATTTAAAAAGAGGAAAGTTAAGCTTAGTTTGATCAGATATGACCTTAGTGGTCTGGAAGGTGTATCATGGTGTAATTGTTTTGTTGTATTTGTTGTTGACAGACAGGAGCTTCACCCTTTAAACATTTAAAACATATCATTACGATTTTGTAATTTAATCTCTCTTGGATGGGTAGTCAGTGCAGTTCGTAGAAAATTGAGAGGGATTGGGAAATACGAGCTTTTATTAAAATTAATTTTGTGGCATTATTCTGAATGACTTGAAGTCGAGAGATACTATGAGCTAATTATAGAATATTTGGAGAATAATTATGATCGACTTCTACAATATTGTTTCGAGCTTTCGCTCTAATCAGGAAGTGAAAGTGAAAGTAGATTGTTGTGTTTATCGGCCTTTTTCGGCTTCGCGGTTATGGCGGTTCGTAATAACATAAAAGATGTTTGTTCCTATGTCTGCTTGAAGATGTTAGTGTTAGTTCGTTTCTTCTATTGAGTGTTGCCATGTTTGGGTTTGTGATGATGTAGAATTTTACTTCCAGCTGAGTTTGCAAATCTTAGAAGAGGAGGAGTGCGACTGTGATCTGGAGATGATTTTCTATGTAGTGCTTTGTTGTATGTTTTTTTCTGTACATAATTAACATTAAAAAATTGTATCTCTACGCATGAACGTTTCACACAGCATTTAAAGTTTTCTTTTAAACCTATAAGCTCTTAAAAATACGATATGATACGAAATCTCTATCAGTTCCTCTCTCGTAAAGCTGTGAAAAGAAGACTACTTGTATCTATCGATAAGCAATTAAAACTATGGAATTGGAATTTCACAATCAACCACGAGTTTCGCATGTCATTGTTGTTACGTTGCTGTTTTTGTTGTTGTTGAACACATGTACATATTTGTGGAAACACTGTATCATAAATTGATGAATTTATACTTTTGTCTGGTCTACACTAAATTTATGTCATCCTCTTTGGCATAAATAGCATGCTATTTCTCAAATATTTGAAATCAAAATAATGTTGGAAGCGCGTAATGTTCACTTTATTTTGTATTCATCAATAGCGTATATTGATTGTTATAAAATGTAGACGTGACTGTCGTTCCGTCATATTCGGATACTGTACGAACATCATATAAGTTCCAATTAACTGATCATTCCATTTTAACAAATTCTTTTAAAATGAATGGATAAGTGGAAAATCATAATTTTGACACTATGAATCATCTTTGAGTCACGATCCTTAACAGTTATCGATTTTAATATAGCTATATTAAGCGAAATACTTTCCTATTGTTTTAAAATTCGTGAAAAAATATTTTTTATTAAGTCAAAATGATCCAGAAGGTCATACACATTTTTTGCAGCTGTGCATCGAGAACAGCTGAGAAAAAGAAGAAAAAGACACGCCACTTATTAAAAATCTGACTATTGTACTCTGAATATATAGTTTTGTCTCATTGATCTGATATGTTTCTTTATTAAATAACTCTATGACTATGGAATGGAATGGAACTGTGAATCTGATGCTACTCCATTGACTGTATACTGTATGGAATGAACATGTATCCTGAATGTTTTGCTTCACATGAACTTTTTCCTCTTGTGGATCTGATGTTAGCAAATTCAAGATGGAGAAAATTGTGGTGTTGCGAATTGCAATGGTAACTACAATAAAGCCAACAAATGTTGTGTGTTCAGATTACCTAAAGAGGAACTAGAACAGTAAACATGGTTAAACAAACGCCCTCCTCGTGATAATATTGAACCACATCAGACAGAATTTGTTATTTGTGAAAGACATTGGTCTGCAAGGTCTATAGGGATGAAATAGTGTTCAAACAAATTTTTAAATTCGAGAGTTCGTAATTACAACTATGATAATGTATTGCATCCCTTAGTAGATATTTTAGTATTCATATTTCTCTTGGGATCATCCTCCAAAGATTACCTCCATTTGTTGATATTGTACATCTATTTTCCCCTTCATCTAATTGTTCATCGTCATCCTCATCATCAATTTACATGTACATTCATTTATCAAGCATCTAAAGAAATCATCCTTAATCAATCACTATAAGGTCAGGTTTTATAATATCTTCATCCTTTCCTTTTCTTGGCTACTCTTTTTCACAGTTGATAATAATAATCATTACATACATTTTTGGACCCAGGATCCACAATCACTCTCTAAAATGGTAGATCTTGCGATAGATTGCCCCTGCTGTATTTTGGTTTGAATTTTCTAGATCTTTTAGTTGGCCCCCACTGGCGTAGCTTGAAGAGTCCACAGGAATATAGACATGGGTGGGTATGTGTTCTTCAATAACACTTCTCCCCTCCCGCCCTCCCGTCTTATGCTTGATTTATGTAATTTTGATTTGTCCTCTCTCTCTCTCTCTCTCTCTCTCTCTCTCTCACACACACACACACACACACACACACACACACACACACACACTCTCTCTCTCTCCCTTCCCTTGAACACACATACACACACATACATACATACATTCATACATACATGCATACATACATACATACATACATACATACATACATACATACATACATACATACATACATACATACATACATACATACATACATACATACATACATACATACATACATACATACATACATGCATGCATACATACATACACACAAACACATTTTTACCTATTATGTTTTAACTATTTTGACAATATAATATTTCGTGTTTACTTGAAGAAACGTCATTTGTTTTGTGTTGTTCCCTTATGACATATGAGTCACATTTACTCACTTTATCTTTCAGAACTACTTTAATTTGGCTGGGTACAAACTAATTAACAATTGCAACGCATGGATGATATTTCTATTTTGCTTAAACGTGGAAATATGTTATGGCACAAGATCGATTAGTTATATCCAGTATGAAAACAAAAAGTCATAAGAGTTAATAGGTATTTCAAGTTGTAACTTTACTTCGAGATTTATAAACTAGTGGTGGTTTATAAGGATGGCATAAAAGAAGGACAATAAAGATAAATTACCTAATTGTTGAGGATTTAATAAATAGTTCAATATAATCTGTTTTTTTGGTCAAGTCAGTAGTTCTATGTCACGTAAATTATATTCATTCTTTTCTTTCTCAATAATAGGATAGTTTTAGTACAAGTGACTTGTTTCGAGTGTAAATTATTTATGCCAATATGTTGGTTGATGAGTAATAATTTATTTCCTTGACTATAAAAATGGAAACTTCAATTTGGCAATATTTTAGTATACATTGCCTTTTAATAACGAGTGTATGTTCAATTTCAAGTTACGAATTCCAGCTAAGAGCCATAAATACTTCCCTGAAAAGTATAAACGTTTATGAAAATAAAACTTCTTTACTTGGGTGTAGTGTACTTTGTGCCAACAAAAATAATAATGCAAGTAAAAAGGAGTGTATTGCCTTTAGATTTGAAACAGATTACAAACGATGCCAGCTGTTTGGTTCTGGAGGGGATGAAGCAGATTCATTAGGTGGACTTGTGACTGCATACCGGTGCCGAAGTAAGTCAATTGTTACATTTTCCGGATTTCTAAGTTGTGAGGCGCTGCGGTCTAGTGGTGTGACACCTGCCTCCGCTCCTGTAGGTCCCTGGTTCGAGTCCCGCTCTGAACGGAGCAAAGTTGAGTCACTGGGGAAGGTTTATTTCTCACAATCTCTCACCGTATTCAGGTGTACAATGAGCACTTGGCTGGTAACAGCGTTGTCTCTGTTCGAAAATAATGTTATAGTGGCTTACAGGCGACTGTTTATTCCATCATGTTAAGTGTTGCTGTCAGTTTGAGATCCCTTGTAAAGCGCTTTAAGCATATTAAGTGGATAATACGCTACATAAAAACTCAAGTTTTAAAAAAAATTAAGTCATAATGCTTTTGCTGCAGAAAGTAGCCTCTTTCTCCATTCAAAACGATCTGTAGTTTTTTTTAAATACCAGTTTCTGCAGCATTTTTCTGAATCAGTCCATCTTTTCAGCTCCCTCTTGCCTTTCTTTCCTATATTTTCAATGTCCTGTCCATTTAGGTCAAATATTCTGTCAATGAAAGATCATGTGTGCTGCCCATTTCCATTTGGTTTTGGTAACGCGCTTAATCGTGTCAGTTGCTATTGTTATCCCACGTATATTCGTGCATTCTTTT
>NC_088360.1:40741306-40796306 GCF_034508935.2 Berghia stephanieae
GCCATAAGACAGTAAATTCGAATCTCTCCTATCTCTTCCCTTAGATGGCCCTTTTGACAGAATACTAACACTACTACTACTACTTCTACTACTACTACTACTACTACTACTACTACTACTACTACTACTACTACTACTACTACTACTACTACTACTACTACTACTACTACTATTACTAATACTACTACTACTAAAGAATTTAAAAATCTTGATTTCCAGCCATAGAGGTATCTACAGTGAAACAAAATAGCATTATTGGAATATTTCAGGTTGCAATATTACTACTGCTACTACTACTAGAAACCATTACTACAACTGTTCTATAACCACTGATTCCACCCTGCTAGATGGCTAGTGTGTCTCAATGGTAATGTTTCTCATCTGGTCACAAAGGTCAAGCAATGTTTAGTGTGATCAGTGGGCAACAGTAATCGTGAAAAATGCTGGATCCCGCGTGGTGTTCCTAGCTAAAGCATTTTACACCCATTACCCACTCGATTTAATGCGTATCTGGCTACAGACAATGACGGCTATTCTTCGTGGTTTATTACACTTAGGTCGCCTAACAGGCTGTATGTCAAGAAAGCATTATGGTTCCATACGGCCTACTGATGCGGGGCGGGGAGAAGGGGGTGAAGCGCATTGTTCATGGCTATCTGTAGAGAATGCGCTATATAAATTTTCACATTTTACTTGCTACTTCTACTACTACTACTACTACTACTACTACTACTACTACTACTACTACTACTACTACTACTACTACTACTACTACTACTACTACTACTACTACTTCTACTACTACTACTTCTACTACTACTACTACTACTACTACTACTACTACTACTACTACTAATGATAAAGTTTAGAGTGTTAAAATGCTAATCTTTTCAACATCAAAGTACTTTTGTAACACGGACACAGCTGTCTGTGTAGAAATCAGAATGGAATGTAAAGACAGAGGATGATTGCGAGATCGTTAAATAGGATGCAGGTCGTTCATTGTGGTAGGCGTATATATTGTATTTAAATTACATAACTTTTAGGTTAATAGAGACGGTCGCACAAGTTCATTGTAATTAAGGAGTTGGAACAAAGTTGATTTTCATTGACTCAGAACTCAACAAAGTCTTAAATTGAAAAAAAAAAATTAAAAAAACAACAAACAACAAAAGAACAACAATGAAGAAACTTACAATGTGCACCAAAATGAATATAAATACCCGATTTGTTTTAGGTAAACAAAAATTCCTCTTATTTTTGTTTCACCTTAAACAGTATCAATGGAAACCACACCTAGCATATTATGAAAATACCTCTGATATACTCATTATGACGAATAGTTCTCTATCTCACCCACCCATCTGTATCGGAGGGTCATTATTTAACTTGTTAAATCCAACAAAATTAAAAGCAGATTACAAGTCTATATATTTCGCTTTTATTGTCATTTCATTATAATATTGTTCATGATGGAAATCACAAAAATATAGAGATTTGATATATCTCTACTCCAGGTATGCTTGTATTCTCATCCCGAGAGAGAGAGAGTAGTAGTAGTAGTAGTAGTAGTAGTAGTAGTAGTAGTAGTAGTAGTAGTAGTAGTAGTAGTAGTTGTAGTAGTAGTACTAGCAGTGGCGTGGCATGCTTGCAATATAATGTGGTGCCAGAATCAGAAGAAAATGACTTAAAACATACTATATATTTTTTTTTTAAACAAAAGAAAGAAAAATAAAACATTAAAGAAAAGTCTTACTTAAATTAGTAAGAGGCAGAATATACCATTTCTCAGTTTTTTTTTTTGTTTTTTTTTAATGCTGTAATTCATTTTAAAAATATGGAACGGTGCCAGGCACCAAACCAACCAATATAGCCACGCCCCTGAGTAGTAGTAGCGTATGGCTACACCTCCAAATGTATTTCGTCAATCCAGCTTATAAAGTCTTCCTCCGCCCTAAGAATGGTTTCGTAGCCACCTTCAAGTTTAGTGACTGGACAGTGGAGGACGATGTGATCGCTGGTCTCTGGGGCTGCTTGACATTTCTGGCAGGTATCACTGTTTCCAAGTTTCCATCTGCACATATTTGATGCAGTTCTGCCATGTCCAGTTAAGGGGCGGTTTGAGGAAATCCAGTATTTCCTGGCGTTATTGAATGTAGGTACTCTTTTGGTTGGATCTTTAATGATGTTTCCTCCTTTTGGTGTTTCCCTGTTCCACATTTCCCTCCAGTTTTCCTCAACACTGAAGTCTGCCATTTTTGTTAAGTGGAAAGGTCTTCTCGATTTATGTCTAGTTGTTGAAGGTGCCTCCTTTACGATTGATTTTATGGGAATGTTGTCTGTGGCTTCGTCAATTCTTGCATGCATCCTTTGATTAGCATCGTGTCGTCTTAAACTTGGTGGTGCAATGCCGCTAAGTGAGAAGGATCATCACGTTGCCGTCGTACAGGAGCTTGTGCGCTGCCATGACCCTGAAGGTGATACCAGCCTAGATCCAATCCTGCTGGAACAGCTGAAGATGAGTAGCCAGACCAAGAATGATCCAAACCGGCGTCCAGACAAGGTCCTTCCTTCTCCTGGACCCACACCTCCAACAAAGAGAGAGAGAGAGAGAGAGAGAGAGAGAGAGAGAGAGAGAGAGAGAGAGAGAGAGAGAGAGAGAGAAGTGGAAAATTGATAACTATTACTGAAACTGTAAGATCCCATTAAAAAATATGTGATGAAAGGTCCCAGCAAAAACTTTGGTCAAGAAAGCATTAAATCTTTTCTTTAAATAGAGATAAATTATTTCTGTTAAAATTGGAATGAACCAATTTTCTGTGCTCTATGGCTGCTTCATATTATTTTCAAAGGAAATAAAGGAAATTAAATAAATTCTGAATCATAGGTAAGTCTTGTGACTTTTCTTACATTGAAATTGTATTCTAACTTGACCATGCAAGTTGAAATCAAGTGATCATTTAAGATTATCACAATCAACTTGATTTAGATTGTAGTTATGCCTAGGTTTCTTGAGATATATACAGTCATCGAATATTCGTTACATAAACTATGAGCCTAACAGCCTCAACTCATGTTAAAAGCTGAATGTTGCTCTTCCATTCATTTCCCTTCTTTTGAAATTTGAAATTAAGATGGCAATGTTTGAATTGGTAGCTGGGTCTGATAAACGTAAACGTGCAACTTATTCAGAGCGTAACAACGTTTATTAAAGTTTGTTGCTTCATGTTACAGACACAGGAAAAACTCCAGTTCCATGTAAGAAGAAAGGCCATTCAATGTTGAATATAAACATGATCTATTTCTTAATGTTTAGCTTATATTCAATAAAAACATTAGAAAACACAATGGACCTGACCTCTGATACCACAAAGGTTGTAAAAACCATTGGGTCAGGTCTACTTTTATCAGAGGTTTCATAGCAGGCAAGATTACATCACCAATTCTGATAAGCACAATTACAAAAAATCCTGGGCTTTTATTTACCCAGTAAAATCTGATGTGTCTGGTGAACTCATTTGATAACGTTTTACTGTATTTAACTTTCTGGTCACAATAGCAAAATCGAATAAACACTGAAAATTGAAGGCCTCTCGATTTCAATTTAAAGTCAAATAAAATATCTGATCACAAATATGATTTTTTTAAATTCGATCAACAGAGAGAATTTTCAAAATCGTTTGCTTGTTACTCCTCAGGCAAAATTTAGATAAGACATCATGTCACATTTCATGGTATTTCATATGAATTACCAAATCCTAAAAGCTTCATATAGGCCTAAAAACTTATGACAACTGGCAGTGATGAATGAAATGAGCTAAAAATAATCTAAAGTAATCGGGGAGTTATAGTTTTAATTTCAACTCATTGTAAGTCAATAATGAGCAGCTGTAGGATCAGGCCCTGCTTAATCATTACCCCCAAAATTGATTGAACTGATAGGGATGTGTAAAAAACTTTAACAAAACCCCACGCCCCCCCCCCTCCACCTCATATACACACAAACACAAACATACACACTTTTTTAAAACCATTTCTCTTGAGCCACGGGAGACTGTTGCCAAACGACCCCCCGCCCCCAAATACTAATAAACATCCCTATTGCCAACATAACATTTAGTCATTTCAAAAACTCTCGTTAAATCGATTCACTGGTTTTTAAAAACATATAGCACAGTGAGGACTCAAGGATAAAAATTAAATAACTTATTAGGCTAGGTAAGACGAAAAGATCTGACCATACACAGAGCACTTTACAATAAAATGAATTTTTTTCTTTCACACAGCTCCAAATAGGAGCCTAAGGCGAAACAGCTTGGGATATCCTGTGTCATAATGTGATTTGACACCTGCCAAATATCGAAGAGGCGTTAAGGGGTTGAGTTGGGCACTTTCTTTGTTTTTTTAAATCTTCATCCCCCCCCCCCCAACCTCCACCGTCCTCTTAGTCTTTCCCCCTCCCCCCCCCCCCCCCCTCTCTCTCTCTCTCTCTCTCTCTCTCTCTCTCTCTCTCTGTGCCATTCCTTCTCCCAACACTTAGCAAAAACAACAACAAAAAGTCGTATGTGGCAAAAGGGTCTACCACATAAAATCCCGCAAGCAACACAAGATATTGAAAGGTTGCTGTTGAAAGGGGTGAAAGCTACGCACCACGTCAGATGGAGATTTCTTTTTTTTTACTTTTGTTGACATTCCAAGTACTGGGGGGGGGGGGGTATCTGTTTTTTTTTTCGTTTGTTTGTTTTGTTGGTTAATTTTGATTGGCACACGTTCTAGGTTGTAAACGTTACCCATTCATTGCCAATTTTAAAAATAAAATAATTATCCACCAATTATTATGAAACGGGTGTTCTCTCAAAAAGTATCCCAATCAATCACTGCATGAGCATGAAGCCAACATGAGTGAAGGAAAGGTAAACTCTCCTTAGTGAGAATCTTTGAGTGAAGCTGTACTGTAGTTACTAGCTGTAGTGACTGACAGTCAAATTGCGGAGTAAATCGTATAGCCTAGATGAAAACAAATATACAAAGCAGTCTAAAATTATGCGAGTGAGACATCCAAAATTAAAGATCCAAAATCTATTATTGGTTAACATTGAACTAAATCTTTACATTTTCACAAAAACAATCGATGCAAATTACAAACTCAAACACTGAAATTGAAACCTTACTTTTGTATCATTTGGGCTGCTGCTGCTGTTCATTGCCGATAATTAGGAACCTTAGCAGCCGGACAACGTTGCGCATAAAATAGGTCTCCAGTTTATGTTGTTTAAATTGTAGATAATCCACTTTCAATTGAAACAAACATGTACAAATAAAAATTTTATTCGTTAAAATCATTTTATATGGCTAAATTATTCTGAAAAATCAGGTTCCAAATAATTTTGTTCACACAGGCGCATTAATTTCGAATAATGAACTCTACCGTGGTCTAAAAATAGATCGACAGTAATTTTTGATACTTTTTGATCAGAGTATTTATGATCATGCGTTTCTTTTGCCACATAACAACCACATTTTTATGGTTATTTTTTTCTATAATTTGCTTTGCTAGGTGAGGGGGAAAAAGGTAAAAGTCTTATTCGTTTATATTCTTGTAATATCCATCAGTCAAACAAAACGATATGCACTGAATGGCACTGAATGTGAATGACAGCAAACAATAAGGGGGGTACCGTACTGGGACAATCCTGTCCCAAATCTGTATCATATGTAATAAAGAGAAACCTACCAAACCTATTGGGACGGGACAAAATAGTCCTAGCGTGTCTAGAGTCGTTGTGAAATGCTACAAAGAGTGGTACCGCACAGAACTGTCCCAGGACGAGTTTGTCCTGTCCCACTGAAGAAAACTTCTATTCAAAACAGGTACCGCACTAGGACAGGACTGTCCTAGGACACACCTCGCGTATCGCTTGCGCAAATGCATTATCAAAATGGATGAAATGGATGGTTGCATATTTATGTGCTTTAAAACGTAGAAAAAAAAGACAAATGGAAAGAGAAAACATTGGGTGCATCCTTCCATGACCCAAAGATTGCTTAAGGGTCAAATCCATAGACTCCGATCTTATCCTAAAATGTTTTTCTTGGAATCACATCACTTTACCCAGGTGCAAATGAGTACCAGTTCGCTGATGAAAGAAATCTTTGACAGACTAGCGTCCTTTCAAGAGGATAATAGAGGGTCTGCATGGCTCGTCGGTACGGTCTTTGCTTCGTACCCGAAAGGTACCAGGTTCGATTACTGCGCTGTGTGGACTTGAGCAAGTCACCTCGCCCCGGCTTAATTTGCGGCGCTGCACTGCTGCTGACGCCTGGGTTATTCAAGTCTTCCCTTGGAATAAACCTTCGAGAAATTTTCCCCTATGGGATGAATAAAGACCACATGCATAGCCGCACAAGAAAGTGGTGAGAGAATTATTATTTATCATTATTATTATTATTATTATTATTATTATTATTATTATTATTATTATTAATTATTATCATTATATTATTATTATTATTATTATTATTATTATTATTATTATTATTATTATTATTATTATTATTATTATTATTATTATTATTATTATTTATAAAACAAATCGACAGTGCTCCCGTGCAGGTTAAGCGGGCACACTTCGGGACTACTCGCACCCCCCTCACCCCCCACACACACGCACATACGCACACACACACGCACACACACACACACAGACATCCAGCTCTTTTTCTTTTTTTTTTTTTGCTTGTAGACTCTAATTAATATTATATCATTACATTGGAAATTACGAAAGTCGGAAAACTGTTTTATTTTGTATGAAATCCATTATAAATTTTACGGTGATTAAGAACGAAACCTTTTGTTCATCTGCCTCTTCCTGACTCAAAATTTATAAAAATATTATATTAAAAAATAATAACACAGCATTTATTTGGCGCAATATCCCTTAGACGTGCTCAACGCGCTTTACAAGGGGTCCCAAGCCAACAGCAAATACTAAACATGAAGGACGAGACATGACGTTTGTAAGGCGATATTACACATTTTTTCCTACAAAGACAACGATTGACCATGTACTCAATTTACACCTGAGTACGTTGAGAGAATGTGAGTAAAGAGTCTTTTCCAAGGGGGTCTCGAAACCTGGACTTCCGATCAGAAAGCGAGAGTCATACTACTAGACACCATCACAGAACAGGGAGGGGCACTGTTCTGTCGACTACATAGCCTCACTATTTATCAAAATTTATTTCTAATTTCAACAATTTTTGGTATTGTAGGGAGCGAAAAAGACGAATGGAGTTTTGGACGAAGCGAGCGGCGTCTTCCTCTCTCTCTCTCGCAAATCATGAACTGGTAACAGCAAACAGGGAAGCCCCAATTAGGACCAGGTTCAGATACAAAACCTGCTACATTGGAAGATGCGGTATCGGACAAAACACGCCCAAATAGAGACGTTACAATTACCACCAGGCCAGGTAGACAGTCAAGGCTCCCTCCTCGATATCAAGACTAGCGCTGTAAACTATGTGGTATACAGCTGGGAGGGGGTAATGTAGGGAGCGAAAAAAACGAATGGAGTTTTGGACTAAGCGAGCGGAGTCTTCCTCTCTCTCACAAATCATGAACTGATAACAACAACAAGCTAAGACCTCTGATCAAACTTTTCTCTTTTATTATCATTCAAGAGTCAAATGGCAAAACATCATTGATGTTCTATGCTCCGATTGGGATGAAAGTTTTACGTAAGTTTGTAATAAAATTCATATGTAGGCCCATAGGACTAATCTAAAGTTTATATGGGTAAGATAGTCACCAAAATGATACTACCACTGTAACTGTTAATATCCCTTTATTTTCTATAATAGTAATTCTTTTTATTTCATCTAAAAGGTAAAAAAATGATGTTTAAAAGTTACCTGATTCAGCTAAATAAAAAACTTAAACATGCGAATGTCGAAAAATATATTCGTTTGATTTCATTTACACGATTGTAGACCCTCTATAAAGTCACAGGCTTGAGAGTTTTTGCCAAGATGAGGGTCATTTAAATCGATCGATATTTGGAAGGCGAGTTTTCTGGCCAAATTGTTAATACGTGTCATTCCAAACTACGCAGTTAACAGGGTTAAATTGTCTTTATCATTGTATTTTAATTTCACGTACGTTTTTATTTCAGATGTTTGGCATCCATGGTCGGAATGGTCTGCTTGCACAGTGACGTGTGGTGGTGGGAAACGACGTCGGTCAAGGCAGTGTGAAACTGACCCTAATAACGGTTGTTTACCATGCAAGGGGCAGTCTGAAGAAGAAGAAGACTGCCACACGTTTTCATGCAGTCCAATGGGTGAGATTTAAAAGTAATTTAAATTAATAAATTTAGTGAAGTAGGTATTATTTATACACATCTACAATAAAGCAGTGCCTATTCAATAAGTAGCTATATAATCTTTCTTCTCTAAAAGAAAGGGAAACAAAAGGAAGAATGTGAAGCGGTTTGAATCAGAGAGAGAGAGAGAGAGAGAGAGAGAGAGAGAGAGAGAGAGAGAGAGAGAGAGAGAGAGTAGTCACAAATAAGTACAACATCTTAAACCCGTCTGGACATATCTATCTAAGTATGATGGAATTACGATCCGGTTCTCTCTTTTTTTAAATTTTTCATTGCCAGAAATGGATAATTCATATCTGATTATTTAAATTATAAAAAAAATATAGGATAGGCCAAAAAAGAATTTTTTGGGGGGTTTTTTATGTCACACATTTTTATGGGAATGAATCTTGAATCAAATGAAAATGCTGGATTCTAAATATTTTTACAACATTTTTAAACCTCGAAAATTGTAAAAGACGTTATATAGGTGTATTCATTTCCAGGTCTGATAACCGAACGAAATTATGATACAGTCATGTAGACCTTTCGAGCCATTAGGCCCATGGAGCCGGAGTTAATCACGTTTTCTTTCATGTGAAACGGACAACAACAATTGTTTCCGACCATTTGGAAAGGACGCCAGTCTATAGAAAGGTACTTTTTGCCAGATCCAACAGACCCAATTACCCAATCACTGCTCAATGGACAGCATCCGGGACCGATCTAGGTCCCTTTGATTGTGAAACGAGTGCTCTATCAACGGAGTTATCTGGACCTCCCAATAATGGACACAATTTGTGTGGTTTGAGAGTATTTCCATTACAACAATGAGCCCATGATAATTTGGGTTACCTGACCTGCCAATAATTGTACGTCGACTGTTTTGCATCAGGTCCATTTCGATATATTAACGTTTTCGAACTAATGTTATATTTTTTTATCTCTTCCAACAGCCCATACTTGTACGGAGTGGAAAACTAGAGGGTTGACTGTCAATGCGTGGGCCGAAATCGATCCTGATGGAGAAGAAAATGGCACTTTTAACCCGGAACTTGTTTTTTGCGACATGACCTCACATGATGGTATTGGCGTAACAGTAATCGGTACTTTGTTTTTTTTCTACGTTTATCACTCACATTTTAAAAATATATATTACAATTGCACATATCATCGATTCAAAGACTGTTAAGAAATATTGAATCTGATTGTTCGGAGAATGTATGTCTATGCAATCCATAAACAAAAAGCATAATATTTTTATGGGTGATTTTAACATTGATTATTTCGGAAACAAAAATGACTCGAAAGTATTTCGGGAGCTTTTTGACACAAACAACTATATTCAACTTGTAAGCGGTCCTATTAACAACCATGGCCACACAATAGATCATGCCATTACAGACATTGAACATTCTCTCTCTCTTCACCTGTCTCAAATATTGATAAAATAATCTCTGACCATCATTTAATTGTGTTTTGCGTTTTATTTCCAATGAAGCACGAAGTAAAAAAGATGATAACATCTCGTAATATGAAGAATATAAACATGAACAATTTTTAAACAAGACCTTGACCATAACGTTAAAAATAAACATGATGCGAATGGTCTCTACGAGTCAATTGTTGATACGGTGGACAAGCATGCTCCCTTAAAAACTAGAGCAGTAAGAGTGAGACGTCAAGCACCCTGATATAATACCGAAATAAAATTGAATGGATTAGCCAGGAGGCCGGCAGAAAGAAAATGGCTCAAATCCAGAGATGCTGTCGATAAGAAGCGGTACATCGCGGCTAGAAATGATGCGAAAGCCGTCAATTTCAGGGCCAAAAAGAAATTCTATGAAGACAGCCTCAAAAACGTGGGACCTTCGAGACAATTCTTTGCCTTGACCAATGAACTGCTGGGACAACAGACGCAATCAGCTCTCCCATCTTTAATTGATCGGTGCAGATCTACCAACTCGCTTTGGTCAATATTTTATAGAAAAAACTGATAACATCAGGAAAGAACTCTCATCTGAATCGATCCATACAACATTTGACAAGTTTCATGGTGATTCATTAACATATTTTTCAAAGATTACTGCTAAAAGTTGTGATTTAGATCCCGTAAATACTGCCATTTTAAAAAGTGCATTGATGTAATTTTAACACCATTTACATGTACGAGTATTGTTAATAATTCGTTGGAGTCAGGTGCTGTACCAGACATTTACAAAGTTGCTCATGTCAAACCCCTTTTGAAAAAACCTGATCTTGATAAAGAGAACTTAAAAAAACTATCGCCCTGTCTCTAATCTTCCTTTTCTCTCTGAGATCTTAGAAAAGCTTGTTTTGAAACAATTACTGTCTCATCTTAAAAATAATTGTCTCGAAGAAAAATTTCAGTCTGCTTATAGGCAACATCATTCGACGGAAACCGCACTTGATATGGTTGTTAATGATATCCACTCTGTTATAGACAATGGTTCAAGTTCTTTGCTGAATTTGCTTGACCTATCGTCTGCTTTTGATACTATTGATCACAATCTTCTTCTCAAACGTCTTGAAATTACTTATGGCGTGCCTGGTGCAGCGCTTGATTGGTTTAGGTCTTATTTGTTTAATCGTTAACAGATTATTACGGTGGATGAATATAGATCTGAGGAAATCTTTCTTGATTGTGGGATTCCCCAGGGTTCAGTACTTGGACCCGTTCTTTTTGTTCTGTACGTTGGCCCTCTGTCTAAAATCATCAGAAGTTTCGGTCTGTCTTACCATCAATACGCTGATGATATGCAATTGTACTGCGTTTCCAATACGAGAAATTTACAAGAAGTATCAGCCAATAGTAAAAATTGTATCCAAAGTGTTAAGAAATAGATGAATGAGAAAAGACTGAAACTGAATGATGATAAGGCGGAGGTGCTGTATGTGGGGAACAGGAAGTGGAAAAGTGAAACAGGTTTGAAGTTGGGGGATGCCTCCATTCAAATTGTTGATAAAGTGAAAAACCGTGGCACATTCTTAGACTCTGGACTGTCGATGGAGCATCAGGTTAATAATTTGGTTAGATCTCTCTTTTCCAACTAAAAAAGATTGCGTCCATTAACGGTTCATATCTGAGGATGTGACCAAGCACCTGGTTGTGTCCCTCGTACTAAAGAAATTGGATTATTATAATGCTCTGTTGTTTGGCGTTTCGCAATACAATCTGAGACGTCTTCAAATTGTCCAAAACAGCGCTGCCAGACTAGTATTCATGAAGCGGAGGTGCGACTCTGTCGGATCTCTACTTCATGACCTGCATTGGCTACCTGTTGAGAAAAGGATTAAATTCAAAGCTTGTGTTTTAGTGTATCGTTGTCTTGAAGGTACTGCCCCTTCCTACCTTTCGGAACTAATTGAAAGATATTCAAAACCCCGCCCCTTACGTTCGGCCAGTGATTCCACAAAACTAGTTGTCCCTCGAATTTGGAAAAATGCTAGAATGAGATCCTTTTCTCATTTCGGACCCTCTATTTGGAACATCTTTCCGCAGAGCATTTGTGAAAAAGGATCTTTGTCTATTTTTAAACGTTCGCTTAAAACATATCTGTTTCGATTTTAGTAGATGGTATGAAAATCAAGATAGGTTTGGTTTGTGTTGTGTGTTGTGTTGTGTTGTGTCTGTTTGTGTGTGTGTGTGTGTGTGTGTGTGTGCTTGTGTGTGTAAATGATTATGTTTCAGCCAAAGTAATTTGTAATTTAAGCACTTAGAGTATGGTGTCTCGGAGTTATAGCGCTATATAAGTTTTCAGCATTATTATTATTATTATTATTATTATTATTATTATTATTATTATTATTATTATTATTATTATTATTATTATTATTATTATTATTATTATTATTGTCTCATGGTAAGATTTTGTTGCCTTAATAGCATAAATAAATGTGTTGTAACTTTGTTGCCTATACAGCTGGCGCTCCTCATTCTCTCCCGACTACGGTTGCCATTGTCTTCGCCCTACTAATAATTAAGTATGATAATGATGATGACGATGCTATGATGGTGAGATGATGATGACAATGTAAACAACGATAGAGATGATGATGATGATGATGATGATGATGATGATGATGATGATGATGATGATGATGATGATGGTGATGATGTTGACGATGATGACGAAGATGATGAGATTATGATATTAACAATGATGATGATCATCATCATAGCCATCTTCATCGGTATTATCATTATCATAATGACAGTGGTTGAGATGATGATGATGATGATGATGATGATGATGATGATGGTAAAGGCGATGATGATAACAAGTATGGCCATGGCGGTGGTTTGTAGTGGCATTGTCTTTGACCGCGGAATGGTTCTGACGGAGGCCCTGCTAGGTGATTTCAAGCATGATATAAACGATTATTTCCGTTTTAACATTATGTTTGAGAGCTAAGTTTTGTCTTTATTTGTTTCTTTGCCAGGTCATGACAAAGGGAAACGTCAGGAAGTGACAGGTTTTGAAGATGCCTTTTCCTACAAAGTGAAGCTCAACTACCACGTGACATTTCAGCAAATGATAACTGTTATTGATATTTCAGCGCAATGCGAACAGTACATAAAGTGGGAATGTTACGGGGCCATGATGCACCATTCTGGAGAGATTTACACGGCCTGGTTCAAGAGGTACTCAGTACTTTGTTGTTGGTTTTTACCAGCCATTTTTGTTAGAAGTTCATACTACATTGTATTAATCAGACTATAAAAGTTCAAGGTTACACATAGCTTTTTGTATTGGTACGTTATATCAGACGGGTGTTATTAGTTGTTTGGATAAACCAATAGCAGCAATACTATGTGAAATATCTCCCCAAAACGGTGTGGACAAGGAGGAATTCCAAAGTTGAAATAAAAATATATGCAAAGTAATGTTTTTATACGTTTAAGAATCCATATTCAATACTCCCAAGTAAAACATCTAATCCGAAAATTTATTTCATCCTTCTAAAAGAATGGGTCCGGAACGCCTCCAACCATACATGTCTACCACTAATTTGGGCATTCCAATATGATATATCGCACTAGAGCGAACGCTGCCATGCACACAGAGAAAATGAAAAAACGAGAACGTTGTTGTTGATAAAGATGATGACGATGTATAATGACGATGGACAATTGAAGAAAATGATGATGTAAGAAAATAGGACACGTAGAAAAGCAGGTAGAGTGGAAGTTTACAGCAATTTTACAGCAGTATGTACAGTAGTAGGGTGTACGGCTGGTAGACTGCAAAATATAATACTTAAAAAAAATATATTTTGCTTAAATTAAATATGCAATATAATATGTGGAATTGTACTTAGTATGCTAACAAGGATGAAGTGTCTCCAAATATGTCGATTAAATCATAATCAAATGGAAATATAGAAAGAAAACTTAACAAAAGTAGTACGTTAAAACATGAATACTACTCATTTTGACATTGAAGTAAATATGCATTAAATGTTAAATTAATGTCTTTAACATGAAATATGAATGGAACACATGGAATGATAATAGATTATTAAATACAATGAATTAGAGAATTATTCTCTGCGAACAGAATGGGAATACAAATCTGAGACAATTTAAACACAAATCATAATAAATAAAATTAAAAGTAAAAACTTACATTTCTGGTGCTTTAGTGTCGAAAATGTAACCAGGACAATGCAGTTTAGAAAATACGGTGGATATACTTGTTTATCTTGTATATTATGTAAATGTTTTAATCTTTTATGAATTATCTTTCTCGAAACTTATAACATAATAAGTAATTGTCAACATGCGTTCCGAAGCAAAAGATCACGTGACACAAAATTGCTACAAGTAATGGAGGACTTCTGCAATTTTATTTATGATAAAAATACAATTGTGACCCTACGCCGCGAAGCGGTATTTAGTCGGGATTTGGAAAACGAAGAAAACCGGTTTTAAAGTGGAAATGGTCAAAATTATCAAATTTTATTTTTTGGTTGTTTCAGAAACTGCAATCATTTTTCTACATGATAACATAATTATTCAACATAGATATTGACGATAAGTTATATAGATTTAAAGTTTTAAAATGCAACTATCAGAGAGACAGTCAAAACAAGAGTTGACTTTCTCTCAGAGAGCCACCATTTCCAAAGCTTAGTAATATTAAGTCTTTTCGTACACCAATACCATGTAAGATACCACAGCAAAGGGCGTGTCTTTCTCTATCTCAGGGAAAGCATGACTGTTTCAATAATTTCATGGTTCAACCAATAATGAACTTTAAAAACTGTAAACAAGTCTAGGTTTATCCCTGACAACCTTACAAATGAATGATTCTGATTGGTCAAGGATCATCATATGCACCTGTTGGCCATTAAAATGCCCGGGCAAAATGCCATGACGTCAGCATGCGTGTGTTACATATGTATTTAATACACACCGCGTGCTATTACCACCACTACCACATCATCATCACTACCACTCCTACTACAACCACCACCACATCATCATCATCTCTACTGCTACTATTTCAACTACAACCACCATCACCACCACATCATCATCACTATTACTACAACCATCACTACCACTACTACTACAACCACATCATCATCCCTACCACCACTACTACAACCACCAAATCACCATCCCTACCACCACTACAACAACAACCACCATATCACCGTCCCTACCACTACTGCTACAACCACCACATCACCATCCCTACCACCACGATTACAACAACTACCACATCACCATCCATACTACAACCACCATTACATCATCATACCTACCACCACTATCACATCACCATTGCTGCAACTACTATTACAACCACCACAACGCCACCCCTACCACCACCAATACTACTGCAATCAGTGTTGCAATCGCAGTAAAAACACTTCAAACTTAGCTCAAATCTCTCTCTCTCTCTCTCTCTCTCTCTCTCTCTCTCTCTCTCTCCCTCTCTCTCTCTCTATCCGTCTTCACACAAACACACATACACACGCACACACACACACACCACACACACACACACACATCAATAAATTCCGCTCACTGGATTGATTTTCATGTTCACCTTCCTGTACTTACCAATAATAGCTAATCACAAATACTTTGGCCTCAAACTTTAGCCTCGTTAACTTTTCAAGTTCGTGTTGCTCTACTTATCACTAGATGAACTTTCAGCACTCTCTCTCTCTCCTCTCTCTCTCTCTCTCTCTCTCTCTCAAACACACACACACAAACACGCACATACGCACACACACATACTACAACCACCACAACCACATTTTCATCACGACCACTTCTACTATAACCACCACCACCACCACATCTTCACTACCACTACTACTACAACCACCACCACCACCACATCTTCACTACCACTACTACTACAACCACCACCACCACATCATCATCACTACCACTACTACTACAACCACCACAACCACATCTTCATTACAACTACAACTACTGCCACTACTACAACTAGAACCACTACCACCACCACCACCACATCATCATCACTACCACCACTACTACTACTACTACTACTACTACTACTACTACTACTACTACTACTACTACTACTACTACTACTACTACCACGACTACTACTACTACTACTACTACTACTACTACTACTACTACTACTACAGCCATAATCACTTCGTCATCATCACTACTACTGCTACTACTACTACTACTACTACTACTACTACTACTACTACTACTACTACTACTACTACTACTACTACTACTACTACTACTACTACTACTACTACTACTACTACTACTACTACTACTACCACCAACACCACATCATCCTCACTACCACCATTACTACAATCACTACCATTAGGTTTTGGAGCTTTACTTCATTGGAAATAAGGAAACTTTAGGGTTGTTTTCGGTAATATATGTATATATCATAATATAGTTCTAATCAGTTATCTTTACAATATTTAAACACAATACCAAATACCATCCCAATTACATTTTTTGTGCGTAAATTCCTCTTTCGGCATTGAAATCCTCCGAGTGGTGTCTGAAATACCTGTGAGTCAAATTGAAAATTGGCGTCTCTGCAAATTTTACTATTCTCGTCAAAGTTTCAATGCTCGTATCTAAGGAGTTATCTTTTCCCATTGATTTGACTGTGCATGAAAACGGTGCCTCCTTCAAAGTCGATTTTCTCAGAACTTGGTTTTTACACATTCCCTACTTGAAACGATCATATCTCGGCAATGAATAATCCGAATTTTATCAATTTGATATCAAATTTTAAATCATAAAATAAGCAATCATTGAGTACCAAAAACCCAAAATTGAAGAATCCGACTTAATACCGTTTCGAGGCGGAGTGTCACAATTAACATAATATCTCTTGACTTTTGTAAAGCTTTTGACTCGTTATCTCACAAGAGACTGTTAATTACACCTGTCACTAGCTGTGTTCCCCCACGGCAATGTCTTTGGCCCCCTTCTGTTCAATTTACTTAGAAATTATTTACCTTATTTTATTCCCTCTAGCATTGGTCTGAGAAAAAGTAATTGTAATTCAAAAAATCAAATTGTAAAGTTATACATGTTAGTAAAAAAAACCCCATAAATATTTATTTTATTGATGTAAATCGAACGGAAACACTCTCCTTTGTCAAAACAAAAAAAGTGTAGGAATGATATTTGACTCTGCTCTACTTTTGATAGTCATATCAATACAATAATTAACAAAGCTACAAAGATAATTGGCATTATGATTAGAAGTTATGAATAATGAATTGTGAGGTGGTCGTAACATTATATAAATCTGTAATAAGACCAACTTTGGAATAAGGAAGTTGTATTTGGTGTATTCTTTTCGAACGACAATCAATAGTTTTAGAAAACGTCCAAGGACCAACAACTAAATTCATCCCAAATTTTAACAACATGCCATATGAAGATAGATTGAAATAAACTAAAACTGCCTTCATTTAAGTCCACAAGAAAAAGAAACTATATTATACACTTATATAAACTTGTTCATAGCCGGTATAACATTTATCATGAACATCTTAAAATATTTGTATTGATCACATTCACACGAATTTCACACAACTTTGAGATATCTATTGCTTTTAATTATTATATACTTATATTCGCAAAATCATAAGAGTATTTAAAGGTGTTTTAACCTATGTAACCCTTAATGATTATGAGATGATATAATACAAACTGACCGTACTTCGTCACAGAATACCATATAGGCTATGAAAGAAATATTGTACAAAAAATACATTAACATTTCTGATGGGGGGGGGGGGGGGGGGGGGGCTATTCTCCATGACCTACAACTAATATTTGCTGATGAGGTTTCTTAAACCTAGAAACCGAGGAATTTGCTGTTTTGTATTTTTTTATTACGTTGTTTCTATCCAGACATTTTTGGCATCATGATTTATGCTTCCTATCTATCTCCATGGATCAGTCTAGACTACAAATTTTTGGCATTATTTTACATGGGGTTACGGCACAATTTTGACCCCCAACTCTATATTAAAAAAGAACAGATGACCTAATATTTGTAGAAAATCAATGGACATTATAACTTTTTGCACCAACAGGTTATATATTATATAAAACAACTTGTATTTACTCAGATAACTGCCGTGCTTGACAACCGGCATCTGAGTAATGTCTTCTGCACGACGTTCCGATGAAACGTTCTTTGAAATGCCCAATTTGTTAACAAGGAAGAAAAGTAGCGACATCAAACCCTCTACTCTTGTGGTTCCTAAATCCTTGGGATTGTGTTTGTAACCAGTCTCTTGGAGTACAAGTAATGGATAGGTTGTAAAAAGGTGGCGTAACTATTTTAGTAGCAGGATGTATAGGCAGATTATTGGGAATACGTTACGTAAAAAAGCGATGATGGATGATCTATATAAATTTTGAATAGAAAATAGTATACCATCACTCTGAAACTAGAAGATTAATTACACAAGGTACGTATTCAATCCTCCGTAAGAATGATTTTACACTTCCAATGAAACAGGAATCGGTTTATTTCATATCACACTTTTCTTTCCTATTCCTTCTTCAAACAACCCGACAATCAGCGCTTTGATAATATAGCATGACACTGGTACGTGTATTATGACGTCATTTTAGGTTAGTGTATTGTCTAGTGAGTTGTCAGTAGTGATTAAGGAAATAAACGATCCCGTTTCTTGATCTATTGAAAACAATTCACGATTTGATTTATCTCTGTGGTCTAGTCTTTTCATTTCGATGAATTATTTTGGTCATCATCTTCATAGTTTAAGTTTAATAAGGCTTCAGACAGACCTGTGCTTTGGTAAACTCATAAGACTGACGCTAGTAAAAAGATTAAGTCACAACAATACAAGGCCATGGTCATAATATGAAGAAAATGAGCAATAAGTTGTTTATATTAGTGCAAGACATGGGATCATTATTTTCTTGAGCATAACGAACGACAACTCAATTCTCACTTTCTTCTGATGACTGTTTCCATGTAATGTGGTTAATATAAAATGGAAAACTGTACAGGTGAAGTTAAAAACAGGATAGGAAAGGCAAAAGCAGCTTTCCAAAATCTGATAAGCATACTCACCTAAACCCCCCCCCCCCCAAAAAAAAAACAAAAAAAACAAACAAAAAAAAACAAAAAAACAAAAAGAAAACAAAAAAAAAAAAAAAAAAACATTGCCAATCTACTACAGTATTAAATAGAACCCATATTGACATACGCTTGTAATTTAAAGAGTGGAAGCAGTTGACATGTGCTTTTTAAAGAAAAATATGGTCCTGTGGACAGGTAAACAGAGAAATATGGTTGTCCTGAAAGAGGCTGGGTGTATAGGAAAAGTAGTTGACACAGTAAGTAAACCAGGTCATGAGCAGAGAGGCCTGGAAAACTGAATGTAACCTGAAAGTTAACCGGAAAGAGAGTCCTTCTGGGAAAAAAAAGAAACAGCAACACCACCAGAACAACAGAAAAAAAGAGAAGAGTGGAGAGCCATGACTGGTAATAACAACAAATGAAGTGAGTAGGAAAATGCCAGAGGACAACAGAGAATAAAAAACTTCGCTGCGGCGATGGGGGCTCGAACCGCGACCTTACTGGTACGACAGCTCCGCTTGGCCGGGGAGATCGTGACTCTACCGTATGAGCTACCAACGTCCCCAAAAGGTCGCTTCAAATTCTTGTCTATCGAGAACCACTTCTCCCCGACTTCTTGAGGTCACGGGTTCAACATACACAAACGCCGCGAAGTTAGTTGGTCAGCATTTAAGCTAAATAGCCAATATTCTCAACACAAACATGTACCATAGAAACGATTGAAACATTGAGTATGTCCCGGTATTTGGGGTGATTTTTTTTAATTCAGAAAAGTGAATGGAGCAGGCATTTATGTTGATAAAAACAAGAAATGAAGTGAGTAGGAAAGTGCCAGTAGACAACAGAGGGCACTCGCAACCAAAATTATATTTGGGCACTTATTCTTTACAAATTATCAAATGCATTTTATATGGACTGTAGATGAGCTCCTCTTGTTCCTATTTTGTTTTTTTCTGCATTTTGATACAAAGGGAACATTACACGTAACATTATCATTCAATATTCTTCGTGTTTACCTAGAGACGGAGAAGCAGCTTCATACTTTGATGGGGGGAATCCTGACCTTTATGGTTGTGCTTGTGCAGTCACCAAAACTTGTCACCAGTCTGGAACTTTGTGTAACTGTGACATATATGGAACTGAAGCTAATGCCTGGTATAAGGACGAAGGGAATCTCACCTACAAGGATCATCTACCCATTACTGCTTTTGGTGCTGGAGATACAGGTGAGTAAATAAGAGAAAACTTAATCAACACGATGGTGATGATGTTGTTGATGATGATGATGATAATGATGATGATGATGATGATGATTATGATGATGCTGATGTTGATGACGATGATAAGGAGGAGGAGAATGAGTAGGAGGAGAAGGAAAGGATGAGAAGGAGGAGGAGGAGTGTGCTTGAAGGAAAACAAATTTTAATTACTCATATGGGGTGTCTTTTATTGTTTACATTTCATCATTACTTTGATACTGAATATCATTATGTTAACAGGACTTACGCTTAAGGTGTCTTTTTGTTTTGCAGAGCTTTCACCAAAAATACAACGAGAGGTACTGAGGTAGTGTCGTGTCCTTTAGCAAGGCACTTTACATACATTGCACCACATGACTCAGGTGTCAATGTGTGCTTGACATAAGATAGGGCCGGATATTGTCCGAGTATTAGTACACAACCAACAATGGACTGATACTCTATAACATAGAAATATGGTTCCATATAGCCTCTTGGGGGATAAATGAAACAACGTGAAGCGTATTGAACATGGTAATTCATTGAAAAGGCTCTATACAAATGTCTATATTTCCTATATTTATAATAAGTGATACAATTTGATGCATGCTTGATTATTGCAGGTCACTCTGGTGAGGCTGGTTTCCACACTCTTGGAAAATTAAAATGCTGGGGTAGTGTGTGAATTCAAGGACATGGGGAAGATCTCCTGCGTTTCCAAAAAAGCTGAGAAGATGACTGGGAAAATGTGTATTTTGCTCCTGATTAGTTACAACTTATATGTAGATACCATTTTTTCACATCACCTATTTCACTTCCTTTAGCTTTGTGTAAAAGTATTGTTAATTCATATTTTCGCTAGCTCTTTGCTATAGGAGAAACAAATCCCAAGAACAAAATTTGTTGAGCGTAGTTTTGCGTGATCAGCTCCAATGAGTAGAATTCTTTACCTTAATAAAAACCCGGACAATGAAAGTCTTGAAACGGCAGCTTAAAATTAATCTTTTTCTTTCTGCTTGTTATGATTCTCTGTAGACTTTGAACAGAAATTTGTGTTTCACAGTTGTGGTGAATTTGTAGTCAAATGAATGAACTAGTATGATACCAGAAAACGATTGTAAAGCGCGTCTGGGCACTTCTTGTCGATAGCGGACCTATATCAAATAATAATACTAATAATAAAAATAAAAACAATAATAATAATAATAATAATAATAATAATAATAATAATAATAATAATAACGATAATGTTGAGAGTAATAATAATAATAATAATAATAATAATAATAATAATAATAATAATAATAATAATAATAATAATAATAATAATAATAAAAATAATAATAATAATAACAATAATAATGAGAAGAAAAGAAGAAGAAGAAGAAGAAGAAGAAGAAGAAGAAGAAGAAGAAGAAGAAGAAGAAAGAAGAAGATGAAGAAGAAGAAAGAAGAAGAAGAAGAAGAAGAAGAAGAAGAAGAAGAAGAAGAAGAAGAAGAAGAAGAAGAAGAGAAGAAGAGGAGGAGGAGGAGGAGGAGGAGGAGAATAATAATAATAATAATAATAATAATAATAATAATAATAATAATAATAATAATAATAATAATAATACTAATAATAATAATAATAATAAAAATAATAATAATAATAATAATAATAATAATAATAATAATAATAATAATAATAATGATAATAATACTAATAATAATAATAATAATAATAATAAGAAGAAGAAGAAGAAGAAGAAGAAGAAGAAGAAGAAGAAGAAGAAGAAGAAGAAGAAGAAGAAGAAGAAGAAGAAGAAGAAGAAGAAGAAAAAATTTGGTCTGACAAACATTTTCTGATTTCGAGACATGAGCAAAAATAAGAGTGATATTAAAACGTTTAAGAAATGAAGGTTTGGTTTACAGAAATATCAGTAGTATGTTTCTAACGAAAATATTTTAAAAAGTAATATGCATTTCAAGCAGGGAGGCCATCTCTACACTTGTGCTTTAAATTCAGGTATTCATTTTTTTTTCAAAATGTGGCACGATTTATCAGCCTTTCAAACAATTGGTTTTACCATAATTATACGAAGTTGACCGATGCAAATTAGGTTTTTGTAAATTATAGTTTTTTTAAGATTAAGTAAAATATGTTTTCCTCAAACCTACAAGCTTTTCTTTAGAGACACCCTTTCAAAATGCTATAGTAACAATGATCTTAAACAAAAGCCCGACTAATTGGTTGCAACAACAATATGCTGGTGTTGTGTAATGTATATGCTGTCGGAAAACCGATTTATCCGCGTGTATTAAAATGTTTATTTCATTAAAAATATGTGTATTCACATTTAATTTTTAAACACTATTTAAATGTAAGCTATTTTGTCATTAGAGATGTTCATGATTGAATAATCTTCTTTTTCGGCGGGTTCAAAATATTTTTCAAAGACCGCAATTATACCATAGTTTTTAAATATTAGTTTGGAATAATGCTGATTAATATTTTCAGCAACATTATTTACAAACACATTATATTTCGCTCAAAGTTACAAAATGACCTCTAAAAGCAAACGTATGCTATTGGCCAGTATATTAGCCTACCGTTGCATGTGACCACCTCCATACCACGACCAGACGACATGTAAAGTACACGCTTGAAACAAATTAATTGATATAACGAAGAAACGTATGTATCCCATTATTGTTTAAAAGATTTGCTGCATTTTAAGATGTCTAGCATACTAACGATAATGCGTGATAATCTTCGTTGATGACGACTTAAGTAACGAGTAATCGGACTTGCTCGGCTTGGACAAAGCTGTTTGAGGAGGTGGAACACTTTTCGTAACAAAACGAAGTGTATACCAGAAGATTTTGTAAACTACTGCCTCAAATAACTATTGTGTCGGGGTGGTTTAGATTAAAAAATGGGTATATATTAAGGGTAGCAAGCATTTGCTATTGTCCATTTCACGCTATAGAAACCGAGATAAACTCCGGCTCAAGAAGCCTTCTGATGGATATTAAGTTCATATTTTCTATTGAGAACAACAGAAATGATTTCGTAAATTAACGAAAAATACAATTTCAGATTTCTAATCATTTCAATTCAAATTTTGTTGGCTTTTTTTTTACATCTGCTCACCCCGACATATTTATGGTTTGGGGCGAAAGGGCACATATGTATGGGTTATAATCACCTTCGATAGAACATGTGTGTCTAGACGGGTCGAATTAATTTTCAGTTTCTGAACACAAATTATAAAGAGAGACGCTCTAGGCAAACGGCCCACATGTCTCTGGAAGTACTTTTGTTACTACACTCCCACACAATGCTGGTTTGAGGCGAAAGAGCACATATGTATGATAAACCAATAAAACCGTCAGCAGAATATCCAATTCAATATACAATACAATACCTAATAAGAGATAAGCTTGACCAATAGTGAGAAATAACTGCATTAGCATGAAGGAAAGTACAGGATATCAATTATAAAATAAAAATAGACATCAATTTAAGTTGAAGTAATGTGCGTATTTATGTTTTAATTGTTTATTGTTGTTGGCTGAAGAAAAGTTTTGAGCCCGAAACGTTCCGTACTTGGTATTTTGTTCTTTTCTAAAGCTATTATATTCATTTTTGTTTTTAATCATTTTTACATCTTATTAAAAGCTCAATTTCCATAAAATGCGACAAGTGGACAATTTCTCGAGAACACCTCGCAACATAATGTAAATATTTTAGAGTAGAATGAATATTATATCTTATGTTGCATAGTCAAAAATGTACATTTCAGGCTATGATAATCTTAAAACCCAATTTTGGCACCTGGTTCAACCTGGCAAGATATCTCTTAGAGGCGATGGGTCACATATATAATGTGAAGTACCCCATTCGTTGTGTGCAAAAAGAGAGGCAGAGGCCATAAAGATGCGTTCAAAAGCATAGGGATATGGTAGATATACGCAATATGTATATGAAACCAAATACAACTACACGGTGTCCCAAAAGTATACACATCAAAATAACTGTAAAAATGGGATTTAATAAAATTCAATTATTATTTTTTTAAATAGTGAAAAAAAATGATACTTCCAAATATTTTAAACATAAAATAATCAATTTTTTATTAAATTCCACGGTTACAATTACAATTATTCTTCATGTGTAAACATTTTTGGACACCCTGTATAATATTTGTTGTGTGAAAAAAGACAGTCATCGGCAATAACGATGCGTTAAAAAGCATAGGACATATGGTAGATATACTCAAATGTATATGAAACCAAATGCACATATCTACATGTCTGATAGTTGAATCGATTATAGAGTTTTAGAGATGGAGGTTGCCTGAAACCTGGGATCATAAGAAAACTAACGGTAAGGTGAAAATGGAAAGCCCTTGGAAACAGTTCTATTCCGATTCAAATCAATTCAAATATGTGGGCCAGTGGTATGACACTCGCTTTCGGATTGAAATGTCCTGGGTTCGAGCCTTGCTCGGCGCATATTTGAGTCCTTTACTCACATTCTCTCACCATACCTTGATGTAAAATAAGTACCTGGCCATTAACGTGTTGTCTCTGTCCGAAAAAAATGTAATATCGCCTAACAGGCCATTGTCTCGTCCTACATGTCAAATTTTGCTGTTGGCCAGGGACCCCTTGTAAAGCACTTTGAGCACGTTTAGTGGTTATTGTGCTATATAAAAGGCTCAAGTTTAAAGCACAGTTCCATTTTACTTTATCGTTTGTATTTTATGGATTTCTTAGACAATATTGTAATTAATAAGTTTTAGAATAATACCAACTCTTTTTCCAGCATAATAATTTGGGTTATGAGACTTGTAAATAATAATAATAATAATAATAATAATAATAATAATAATAATAATAATAATAATAATAATAATAATAATAATGATAATGATAATAATAATAAAGTGTTCTTCTACAGCGCTAAATGCCGAAGCCTCAAAGCGCTTTATAATATACTTATCAAACCATAAACAGACTCATACCGAGCTAAACATAGACACACCATTCGCACACACAATGTTGGTGTAAGAAATTTACTGGATATAGTATGTAACCCACTAATAATGTTTTTAAAACTTTTGTCCGGAGTTGTACCTAATATAAGTGTTCCACTGTAGATTTAAAGGTCTGACATGTTTTTTTGTTGTACTTTCCATGACGTCCTTTACCATCAATAAACATTTTGCAAAGATACCGAGATAACATCATATTGCACTTCTCCGTGTATTTCACGTCATCAAGGAGTTTTCCAAAACTAAAGAATCAATTTTGGAAGCTATTGCTGGCCTTTTGATGTTATTAAGAACCTCGTCGCTTTGATATATTAAAAAAATATTTATACTAAAGGGCCTCGTTCAATGCTATTGATGTTTGATATTGCACACATAGTATGTAATGGCTAATGATCGTACAGTGGTTTTTTGATAGAAGGTAGTATTATCCTTTGCGTTGTGTTGTAGATGTTAATAATGACTAAAGTGTTCAAGAGCCAATGATGATAATTGACTGTACAACATCAAGACATTCAAATAAAAATCCAGATTCCAAGTTTCATTACTTACAGCTTTATTTGTTGTAATAAATTCCAAATCCAAATCAAATAGCATGGTCATAATTCAATCTCATAAATTCCAAATATGTAAAATCAATCCAAATATAAAGTCATTTTGCCTAAGTAACCATTTTCAATGTTCATGGAATGTTTCTATGTCCGTAAAATAAAGATTCTTAGTAGGATGTTATCACTGGCAGCATACTTAGAAAAGTGCAGCTCATCGTGAAGAAGAATGCAGAATCAAAAGGTAGAATGATCCCCGTTTGATCAGAAACACTGTTTTATATCCTATTGTAAACTGTCCCACAATTCCTTTCACCAAAGGTCAGTTTTACGACTAAATAATCAAAGGTCGTACGCCTAAATAATCCGTACGCCCAAAAAACAAATACGCTACGCCCAAATAATATCGTACGCCTAAATGATAAATACCAACTATAACTTAATGCTTTTATCCCCTAATACCAAGTAACACCGATCAAAGAAAGTAATTTTCTAGTATTCAATATAATGACCAGATATACAAACATCATGAACTCATTAAACCCACTTTCTGTAAGCTAACTCTCTTACATACGCCCCTTTCTTAGAATTTAAATTGACTTTAAAACAATTTCAATTTTATTTAAAAACCAATAAGAGATTAAATGTCTAGGTAACGTCTAATTAAAATTGGATAATAAAATGTAAGAAATAATTTATCAAAATGACAACCAATTATACCAATTAACTATTTTTAAAAGCTTAAACTTCAAATGACCCAACACCAAAGTTGATTACATCATCTTTATATATCAATTATAGTTTTTAAAGTATTACATCATCGAAAATAATATATATATATATATATATATATATATATATATATATATATATATATATATATATATATATATATATATATATATATATATATATATATATATATATATATATATATATATATATAAATTAAAAGTGATTGAAATTTAAATTTACCAACACCAAAGATTATTAAAACATATATATATATACATCGATTATACTTTTGTAAGGTATTAAAACATCGACAGTAAGATATCAATTAATTAAAAATTCAAAAAAAAAGTATCTTGTCACCTTACATTCCATCTTCATAGCAATAAAAATGTTTTATTCTCGTCATATTCCGTCACATATAACTATTCTTGCTTGTGAAAGGATGGTTCAAATCCCATATGTGATATACTCACTTTGTCTTTTTCATTATTCAATCTCAATTTCAATTCTATACGACATGGGTGATAATCTCTGCTTCCATGTATGTTTACTCATTTACTGTCATATCAAAACCAATACCTTGTATTTCCTTATAGAGTTTGATTCCATTCAATCAATAGTATTACATTGATTCCAACTTATAATATGAGGTACAATAATGTATTATAGATATCAAAATCCATATACGAGGATTATGATTTAATTAGTAAAGAAAAACATATTTATAAAAAAAAATCATAAATATTGATTACAATTACAACAGTTATAAGCAAATCGATAGGACAAAAATATGATAATGAAAAGATTCGCAGAAACAATATACACTCTGCTCAATAAAAATCCAATGTCTCGCGCCTTTGCTCTGGGCTTATATTAATATTCATATAACTCATTGCGACGTAATCTCGCACCTCATAATAATATAGTAATGATAAAATTGTGCGCTTCAACAACGCGCCATGTATTTATAAAAATTCACCGCCTTCTGCATCATTTCATAATGTTAAACCGTGTGCTTTAATCAAACGCAAAATAAAATGTTCCCAAACGCATCATTCCTGCGTCTCGTAATTTAAACCGTGTACACATTAATTACCGTCCTACATCACTGCGCTTATTTACCCATTATGCATATAAGCATTTTACCAAATGGGTTACGTATAATTCGCTGATTCTTAACAAGTTAACCACTTGTGTCACAAATATGATCAGCTCACATGACATGATAATGCATTTTCAATATTTTGTTATTCTTCCGTATTTTAACTCCAATTGGATACAATAGTCTGATGTCACGCCGCATGGCAACGGCGGCCATCTTGGTTCTAAACAAAGAAAATCATTACTTTTTATTCTTCAAGCTGGCTAGAAGTTTTCATATGTCTTGTGATCAGAATGTGTAAAAGTCAAAACATGATCAAATTTATGGGGTTTTTTTCACTCTGGATACGCTTTTATGCTCGCCGGAGAAATATTTCATAGGGCGTCCACCATTGTTCCGATAGTTTAGAGCCAGTGTTACTAAGTTACCATGCGTCATTATTAAGGAAGTGACGTTACGACTATTGAATCCTATTACAAGACATCTTTCTTTCATAATAATTAATACTCCGTCAATGTTTTTATACTATCTGCTTTTAATTCTCCGACTTTAAACCAAAAGTCCGTTATTCCATTATTGTGAGAATATTACTCCTTAAAACAAATTACGATGAAACGCATTTCAAAACAAAACAAAACAAAACATTACAATAATTGACTCATATTCCGCATAAATCATTTCCAACATAATTACCAGTGATAAAATCAAAATGTCTTATGTAATCTATTATAACGCCATATCTCATTACACAAATAAAATAAGCTCTGTTGTCGATTACTTGGCTGCGTTAACTACACATTTATTACCAAGAAAACAAGCAGATATAAAACTTTGCTCTTTGTCATGAACCCACATGAATCTCAAAGAGTCAATATCAACCTACCAATTCATCCCTATCTACGGGAGAAAAATATAATCAATAATTCTATAATACAACAATAGATATCATAAGACATTCTTCAATCATTAAAACTTCTAATTACTAGTTGTTATTACCATCATCTTCTTGAGTCATTTTGACAGAAAATAAAACGTAACAACACTAAATAATGGATCAAATATTATTGTAATTTCAACAGTAACAGACAAAAATTGAAATAAAAATCGACACATCTTTGTTACTGAGCTTAACAAAACATTGCCATTAACGGTACAAATAAATATACGAAGATTTGTTCCGAAACGTTTGATTGTAAGTGAAAACATTTTCATTAATTTTGAAAAATAAAACGCACTAAAATATTCAATTAAAGACTGCATTCTTTTTCATATTTCTCTCTCTTCTTTTAAATTAAATAAAATACGTATAGCATCAATATGATATTATTATTATTATTTTTTTATTATATTATTATTATTATTATTATTATTATTATTATTATTATTATTTATTATTATTATTATTATTATTATTATTATTATTATTATTATTTTACCGTTCTATAATATATTTTTAAATTTTAAATATAATATATTGCCCTATATATATATATATATATATATATAATATATAAATATATAATATATTATATATATATATATATATATATATATATATATATATATATATATATATATATATATATATTTAAATTTTCCTTTTCAATGTTATTTCGTTATTTTTTTTTAAATATCGTCTTTTGTCAGAATTTTAGGAATCATCTATAATTGCATTATTTTTTTTTTATATTTCAATACAATAAATTATACTACTTCACCTTCAAAATTGATATATATTTTCTTTTCCAAATAAAGATATTTTCCTTTCTATTCACAATTATTCACTTCAAAATTCGAGACTCACAAAAACTTCAATAGACGTTAACAACGCAACAATATACATTTCGTGTGTATCCATGGTTCAGAACAATAACATCTTGCGAACAGCACCGAATTAGAATATAGCATCCTGAGTCACGGCTCCAAAAAAGATATCTACATGAATGTGCAACATCAAGACATTCAAATAAAAATCCAGATTCCAAGTTTCATTTCTTACAGCATTATTTGTTGTGATAAATTCCAAATCCAAATCAAATAACATGGCCATAATTCAATCAGTTTCATAAATTCCAAATCCGTAAAATCAATCCAAATATAAAGTCATTTTGCCTAAGTAACCATTTTCAATGTTCGTGGAAATTTTCTAGGTCCGTAAAATAAAGATTCTTAGTAGGATGTTAGCACTGGCAGCATACTTAGAAAAGTGCAGCTCATCGTGAAGAAGAATGCAGAATCAAAAAGTAAAATGATCCCCGTTTGATCAGAAACAATTATATCCTATTGTAAACTGTCCCATAATTCCTTTCACCAAAGGTCAGTTTTTACGCCTAAATAATCAAATGTCGTACGCCTAAATAATCCGTACGCCCAAATAACAAATACGGTACGCCCAAATAATATCGACGCCTAAATGATAAATACCAACTATAACTTAATGCTTTTATTCCCAAATACCAAGTAACACCGATCAAAGAAAGTAATTTTCTAGTACTCAATATAATGACCAGATATACAACAACAAAAAAAAAAACATCATGAACTCATTAAACCCACTTGCTGTAAGTTAACTCTCTTACATTGAGTGAATGCATTGGCTGTCTAACTTCAATGTCCTGATTGGTGATGAAATAATGATTACACGGAGGGGGAAAAGCTTGAGTTTTTTCATAGCGCAATGTCCACTACCGTGCTCAAAGCCCTTTACAAAACGTACCTGACCAAAAGCAACACCTGCTACAATTTATTTTTCAGACAGAGACAACGCTGTTAAAGGTCAGGTGCTCCGATCTGAAAGCGAGTGTCATACCACAAGACTACACCGTGAACGGGACCGGTTATCTCCTCAGCCTTGTCGCTTATGCGCATGCGTTGGGTTGGTTTTTTCGTTCAATGGTAGCGACCATTAACATCTCTAGATGAAAATGGTAGCCTTAAGAAATTGTGTTAATGTTTTATTGTTAATATTAAAAGGAGTGGGTCCACTGATTTGGTACTTCACTGTGACCCGGAACATCCCGGTTAAAACTCCTGATTCTGGTACTTTCGATTGTTTGTTTACCGAGATTAACAACTCCGAATTTGCTCTATAATACATGATTGGCGATTCCTGTGGATATCAGACCTTTGTAGTAGTATTATCATCTATATTTCATCACAGAGTGCCTTGTTGATAGCATGGAATGATGAAATTCAAAGAGCGTAATTAAATCTCGCATCAATGCAGATTTTAAAGTAATCCAGGCAGTGAAAGACGTGATAAAATGACCATTTTAACCTCTACACGTTAATTAGAAATCAATGAATCAAAAGGGGAAAGATCTATTATCAATTTTTATTTCAATCTAATATGGCTTAAAATTACACAATTCTATCAAACAACAATTTTTATCAATTTCTAAAATTGATTCTAATTGCAATTATAATGTAATTAAAAATACAATAACAAATACTTGAGCTTTTATATAGAAGGAACACAATTGACGTCACTCAGCTCTTTGTTATTGTTTTTAGACGGTCATTTTAATGATCAGATCTCACTCAATCATATCAACGGACTATTAAAATGTATAATGGCCCATTTAGATGAACATACTTTCGTCCACGGTCCGACGAACATAGATTAGACGCGGTGGATGTGTCTCCGTGAATCGACATGGTATGTCGACGAGAGAAGATCCGTTTAGACGTTCACCTAATTGCTTCGCGTCAGGTCTGGGACAATACACGCACACACTCACTCACACATACACACACACACACACACACAATTATATATATATATATATATATATATATATATATATATCCAACGTCACATACATACCACACAGACACGTGGACTCAAATAAATGAGTGAAATTCACTCATTCTAGAGAGATACCCCCTTCTGTAGTTTGAATTAAGAAGGACTTTACTGAAAATTGATCACTCATGATGGTCCGTCAACACGAAGACAGGAAAATATCAGGCATCTCCTGATATCAGGAGTTTGGGCGACATCCGGCGGACGAGATTGAAATTCCTCAGTTTTCATTTGTTTTGGTCCATTATCCACAATTTGAGGAAATCCGTCGGACCGTGTATGAAACGTCTGTACGTCTCAATGGGCCATAAGGTTACACATGGTTTTGTGTTTGAAAATTATTTCCGACTGGTGGATGTTTTGAGTAATATAAAAGTATGGCATTAATAGAGTAATATCTACTGAAATGTGCTCAAAGCACTTAACAGCAGGTCCCATCCAAAAGCAATACTTAACTTGTAAGACGAGACATGTCTCTTGTAAGGCTTTAGTAAAAATTTTCTTTCCGACAGAGGTCTTTGTTATTGTGTTTAGACAGCCATTTTAATGATCAGTTCTCGCTGTATTTTATTGATCAGACCTAAACGATTAAGGCTACGCATAGTTAAGTGCGCGTGTACGTTATACCTGGCTGGCGAATGTGATGCGTAAATTTATCATGAAAGCATAGTATCAATAATACAACTCCATTAGTATTTTTATAACTTTGTGGCGCCACCTGGTTAAACCCAGTGGACTTTAACTAAACTTAGCAAATAAATATGTATAAGAATTAACTCTTTGTGAATTGTCATGTCCTTTCCACTAAAACTAAAATACATAAAATGATATGGGAATACCGAGATGTGTGGCTACTTGTGGACTTGTGGTTTTAAACCCTCCCCTTCGGACAGCTAGGTCTAGGGTTCGAGTCTCTCTTTAAGCGGCGCATAGTTGAGTGCTTATAAGATTCTCTTCACTCACATGTTCTCACCGTGCTAAGGTGTTAACCTCTTCGTTAACAGCCTTGTTTCTGTCGAAAAAGAAACGCGCATTATCTCCTAGTAGGCGTAATGTTTCACACAAGTGCTGCTGTTGTTTAGGGACCCCCGATATTGCGATATATAAATGCCCATGTGCATAAGCTTACAATTCCAATTGACAAGTAACTGAACATTAAACATTCAAGTAATTGTGTTCAACTGGACGATAATAGTGGTTAAACAAGTTCTAAAACGCATACTTCATTCTGCCAAGTATATCATTTTATATGAATAGTCAAATCTATTCATAGATGAAAATCGAACACAAGCAAATTCTTTAGGGTCTTTCTGTAATAATAAGTATCAAATGTTTGTATAATTAAAAAAAAAATTGGCATCAATCATTCATAGCATGGAACGGTTAAAAATAACCGTAAAAATAATATATCAAACAAAACTCATTATCACATCAGTTAAAGAGAAATCCAAACTTATATAAGTCCCGATTAAGCCATTAAAACGAATCGACGTCTATCCGGGTTTTTTTTTTTTGTTGTTGTTTTTTTTTTCTAATCTTATTTTTAGTTGTTGCTTTTGGCTGAAGTAGGGTTTTGAGCCCGAAACGTTCAGTGATTGATATTTTTCTCTGGTTTGAAGCCGTTATATTCATTTTTGTTTAAAACATCATAATAAAATAATTTTAAATTCAGATTCCTATTAATTGAATCAAAGATTCTCTTCTTAATAAGAAATAATAAGGAGATGTGAAAAAAGTGTTAAAATTGTAAAAGGGTTCAGGTTAACATCATAAAACATCTTAATATTTGTCAACAATCAAGATTAATCACACCATTCCTTATTGGCTTATCAATTTATACAATACAACTTCAAATTATCGTTCCCTTGCTAAATGGTCAAAAATATAAATCAGCAACAAAGAGAAAAGATTACAAAAGACATAAAATTTAAATTATCGAGGCTCAGCTAATACAAATTCATATTTTCAGTAATCCTCCAGGTGTTCCCTTTCCTCAAGAAAATTTTACATTTCAATTAGGTACCAGATGTACTAATAGGTCAGAAAAGTGTGGAGGTTGTTATTTCATTGGAAGTGTAAAGTCATCCTCCGGAGGACTGAAGACATGCCTTGTGTAATTCATCTTCAGGTGTCAAAAGTGACGGCATCTTATTTTCTAGTCTAAATAATAATATATGCTTGTCAATAAAGATCATCCATCCTCGATCTTTTACGTCCCGTAATCCCTCCTACACATCCTACTACAAAAAAAGTTATGCCACCGCTTTGAACCCATTCATTATTAGTACTCCGAAGGACGGATAACATACTCACTTCAAAGGATTTAGGAACCAAATGAGTAGAGGATTTGATGTCACAACTTTTCTTTGTTATCAACAAATTGGGCATTACAAAGACGTTTATATTGGAGCTTCGTGCAAACGCCTTGACTCAGATGCCTGTTGTCAAGCAAGGCAGTTATCTTAGTAATATATGCTAAGGCTATGTCACTTGCTCAAGTCCACACAGCGCGGCGGGTAGTCGAACTCGTTACCTTTGGTTACGAACCAAAGACCGTACTACTGTGCTACGCTGCCCCATAATTATATCATAGTTGCCTGAATCTAATGAAACATTTTGATTTTTATAAAATGTTTGATACAATGTTGTAATAATATTTGTAATTTCTTGTCTGATGATTTGTCTAAAGAATGGGACAAGTAAATATTATAAAAAAGACAATCGTTGGGACTATTTCCGATATATTGTTATATAAGCTAAGTACCTATGTATTTTAAAGTGTACTAGACTTCATACTAAATTATTTTGATACAGTGGATGATCCCAATGACAATTATAATACAACAATAAAATAATGGGATAATAAAGCTGCTACTGGTGATGACGATGATGATGATGATGATGATGATGATGATGATGATGATGATGATGATGATGATGATGATGATGTTGATAATAATTATGATGATGTTGATGATGATGATGATAATGATAATGATGATGATGTTGTTGATGATGATGATGATGGTGTTGATGATGATGATGATGATGATGATGATGATGATGATGATGATGATGATGATGATTAAGGATTATGATGATGCCAAATCTAAGAATAATAATGGTAAAACGACGAGCGTAATAATAATAGAAATAATAATAATAACAATTATAATGATAATAATAATGATAATAATAATGACAATAATAATAATAATATTAATAATAATGTAAACAGTAATTGTAGTAGTAGTAGTAGTAGTAGTAGTAGTAGTAGTAGTAGTAGTAGTAGTAGTAGTAGTAGTAGTAGTAGTAGTAGTAGTAGTTGTATCCGTAGTAGTAGTAGTAGTAGTAGTAGTAGTAGTAGTAGTAGTAGTAGTAGTAGTAGTAGTAGTAGTAGTAGTAGTAGTAGTAGTAGTAGTAGTGAAGTAGTAGTAGTAGTAAGTACTAGTAGTAAGTAGAAAGTAATAACGTTTACATTAGCAAACGTGGTCTTAATATATAAGTCATGAACGGCATGTTATCGCAGGACTGAGGCTGTTATTACTTGTGTAAGATCAATGAGCAATTAATTAACGCCATATTTGTTTTTAAAATGAAGGAAATGTTAAAAGTAAATTTGAAAACCACGAATAAGTGCAAAAAATAGTATAGTCATAACGGAAAATTGTTTGCAGACATGAATCAACGTTACAACTTGGTAAACATAATTTGTCCCCAAAAAATGCAACTTGGCGACTTTATTTTGTGTTCTTATTAGTTAAATAATGCCACTGCTGGCAGACACAGCAGTTACGTTTACATATGGCGAGGAAACAGTTTCAGTTTTAACATATCAGTGAATTTCCCAAGGAGGCAGCGCTAAAATAATAAAGACAAAAACTCCCGATTTCACAAATCCAAACCCGCCAACTCATCTCCGCAGGCGAAGTTGATATCATATTTGATAGAGCAGACCGGGCAAAAAAGCACATACCAACAATATCTAATATTCTTCGACATTGGAATCTAGAGATGAACGGATCCAAAACAGAAATCACAGTGGTTAACAAGAAACAAGCGGAATTGGAAAATGTAAGTAAGCTCAGAAACTTGATTAATGATAATGAAAACATCAAACGGAGAAAAATGCTAGCTCAAACTGTATTCAGAGAACAACAAAAGGTTTGGAATAGAACGAACATCATTAAAAGAATACGCCTTTACGAAGCGCTAGTGCTGCCAATCCTCATGCACAACTGTGGTGCGTGGGGTCTAACAAAAAATAATTTGGACACCCCGGACTCCCTTCATCGCAAACAATTGAGACGAGCTATTGGGGTACATTGGCTAGAAACAAAATCAGTAATGAGGATGTAAAAGACCGATGCAAAGTACAACCAGTCAGTACGCGAATAAAGCAGCAAAGATTGAGGCTGTTTGGAAATGTGCTCGACGAGATAAAGATATTCCCGCACAACCCTCAATATGATGGATGCTTACTTCAAACAAGGAGTCAAAGACAGAGGGCTTACACCAAGTTCACTTCCAACAACGTTATTTCAACAACACACGGAAACATCCAATTGCCTCAGCACCTTAACACATACGATGACCTTCAAAAGTGAAGACCACTTGCACTGGACAGAGGTTTATGAAAACAAATTACTAACTGGACACCTGAAACAGACTGAAACACTCGAAGTAATACACACATTGTTCACGGCAACGTCCATAGAGACAGCGCTGCCATATTCATTCATTAGTTTACAAATGTATTTTAGTCGTGCAACGACAAAGGCGTGAGTAGAAAGAAAAATTCTAATTTTACAAGATAAAGAAACTCTTTAAAAGCAACGATAATGTTAACCAGGTTGTCACGTTCATATCGTCAAATTCTGCCATAAAGCCTAGGCAGAGCAAAGAACAATGCAATACAGCATTGGTGAGACCCAGCTAGGATACAGCTGCAGTGTAAAGTAAAGCCATATACCAGTTTGAAAAAGCCCAAGGAGGAAAGCGGGGGGGGGGGGGGGGGCAAAATTGTCCATAACAACTATGACAACAGAGAAAAAGAGGAACAAACATGAACAACTGGAAGATAGGAGGTATCATAAACTGAAGATCTTCTTTAAAGGTATACAAAGACAAGCCGTCATTCCGATAAAAAACCAACCAAAATATATCCAAGAAAGGAGCACTACTACATTTCTTATTATCTGAAATTAAGTATGAGTTTTGGTGCCATTTTACATTCTTAATAAATGTTAAGATTTTAAAAGTATTAGTAATATGATTTAAATGAAAATAGTAATTTTGATAATATACACAATGTTGATAATGAAACAGCAATAGAAGTGATCAATTAGACATTAATGTGGAAATAGTATCAAAAATGTTGAAGACTCAAAACAAAGATGTCTGCCATCGTGGATGAGCACCGTTCTCTTCAGCAAACGATCCAAAAGGAAGATATAATCCATGCACATCACTGGCATTTTAGTGGACCAATTTGAAGTCTACCAGCTTCGTCGTTCATTCCGTCTCCTGGAGACAAATATTAGCCTTAGATACTTTTATTTTTAAAACTTGAGCTTTTATATAGCGCAACATCTACCAAACGTGCTCAGCGAGCTTTACAGAGGGTCGCTAGCCAGAAGCAACACTTAATATGTAGGACGATAGATGACACCTATTAGGCGATATCAGAACTTTTTCGACCAGAGACAATGCTGTTAACGGCCGGGTACTCATTTTATACTTTGGTATGGTTATACAATGTGAATAATAAGCATTTACCAAGAACTCAACTATGCGCTGTTCGGCACTTGACCCCAGGACTTTACGATCGAAAGGCAGCAGCCTCTTATGGTTTTCACACTACTATGTTATGACGATCGACCCAATCAGCAAAGTCTGGTCCGCATTCGTGCACCGTCGCAACCCGCCGGGTAGCATCGTCACAACACACCGTTCGACTAGATGCTCTGTCGTCTCAGGTTCTTGCCCACAGAGAGTACATGTTGGACAGGTAGAAAGACCCCACCGATGAAGCGCACTGGCCGTGAGGCAGCTCCTCGACCGAGGCCGATGCGCAGTCACCCAGTGTCTCCTCTAACTGGTATCAAATCCTGGCAACTTCTCACCAAGCCTAGAGGAGATTACGTCGGCGCCCCCAAGAGGGATTGAATTCGTCCAAACCGATTTCCATCTCGTATGTGCAGCTCTAGACGTAGTCAGGGATTCTGCATACAAGGGTTGCCGGGACTTATTTCGGCTCGAAGCGGGGGCGCCGTCCATTATGCGCATCAGAGGGGTATCCCCATTCACTCTCTCTTTGATCTTACTCAGCCAGTTTCCCGTAATCGTCTATCTCCGGACATCGGGGGGCTGGATCGCTGCCATTATCGGGCCCCATTCTCTGGGGTTGCTGCTAGCGTTCCTGACACTATATGCATCGACTTGCGAGGTTTTACATCCACCTTCTCAACGTTTCTGCTTCTACCCCACACTGGAGCGCAATACTCCGCGGTGGAATAGCATAGTGCCAAGGCGGACGTTCTCAGGAGCGCTTGTCTAGCGCCCCAAGTCGATCCCGCCAGCTTCCTCAGAAGACTGTCCCGCTTCTCTATCTTCCGGGCAACCCCTTCGAGATGCACCCGATAGATAAGGCTGCGATCCAACGTTCGGTTTGCGGGTGTGCAAGGCACTGCATAGGTGGAATGCAGTGGCCACGGTTTTTGAAGTGGTCATCTTCAGGTACCATTTGTCGAAGTAGGATTTGAGTCTGGTGACGTCCTCGCTGAGTACGCTCTCGAGACGGGTCCACACTTTACTCTCACGTAACGAGTGTCCGGTCGTCCGCGTATCCCAGCCTCAAGGAGGAAGTGTTCGGCATATCGCTAATGTAAACGTTAAACAACATTGGCGCAAGTACCGACCCTTGAGGGACCCCATTCTTCAATTTCCTTACTTTGCTCGTGGCGTCTCACAGCGCGACGTGGAATTGCCTTTCCCCTAAGATCGAAGAGAACAACTTCAAGGTCCTTTTGCACCTTATGATTTTTGCTAGTTTGAGCATCAACCCTTCACACCAGACTGTATCGTATGCCGCTGATATAACGACAGCACCTGTTTGATGTTTTCTCTCGTACCCATGCTGAATATGCTCTGTAAGGGCAATGACCTGCTCCGTGGTGCGCCTCCCTTCCCTGAAGCCCGCCTGCTCGGGTGGCAGGACAGCGTCTAGGACCGGCCCCTATCGGTTTAATAGAACACGCTCCAACAATTTGTAAAGACCGCTCAGCAGAGATATGGGTCTGTAACTGTCGGCCTCCTTCGCTGGTTTCCCGGGCTTCAGGATGGCAACTATCTTTGCATGCTTCCACACGACTTGTGGAAGCTTTCCTTTTGCAAGGACGTCGGACATTGCCTCTGCCAGCCAGGCCCGTGCCCTGGGGCCCAGATGCGTCACCATATTGGGATATACATCATCTATCCCTGCTGCTTTGCCTTTCTTTACATCGCTAATGGCTGCACCCACTTCTCGGAGACTGAACGGGACCGTCAAGTCCGACTCCTCCGCAGGTAACGAGTCCTAAATCGTACGGTACGCCTTGCGGACACCGCGCTCAAAAGCCTGATTAGGGACCCGTTTGCTACGGTCTTAATGTTCTTGGCAATTGTGTCTGCCTCACATTCCGGTGCAGCCTTCGCGTAATTCCGGTCCGGGTCCAATTTCTTTATCAGACGCCAAGCGTGGCGGCCGGAGTGTGTAAAGTCGAGACTTTCCACGGTCTCCTGCCACCGTTGCTTCCTTCCCTCTGCCAGAGCCTGAAGTTGTCTATCGGCTACGTCCTGTGACTGGGTCTGCTGGTACTCTTTGTACACCTCTTCCGACTCTGCTGTCCAGCAAGGGGTGTAGAATTTCCGTTTGCCCCGTGGAATAGAACGTTGAGCGCTCTTAACCAGTAGCCTACTAAAGCTCGTTATATTCTCGGACTTGGGAGGAATGACAGGGCAAACCTGCTCGATATGGGAACTGAATTCCTCCCAGTCAGCCTTCCTGAAGTTCCACCTGCAAAGTGGGAGAGACTGCACCCTCGGTATTGTCACCCCCGCTGTGTCAAGAACCGGCCTGTGCTGGCTATGCGGAAAGTCCCCGAGGACTGTTCGCTTCACCTGTAGCGGTTCACCGTTCGCGCCTTTCTTAACGAGGGTGAGGTCTGGAGTATACTCCTTCTTATGGCGGGTACCCCTGAAGGTACCATTGGCTGTAGGATCGTACATTAGGTGTAGATCATTACATTCCATCCATGAGCGGAGTTGTCTTCCTGCCTCGTTGCAGTCTCGGTAGCCCCATTCGTGATGGTGCTATTAAAGTCTCCCAGACAGATGGAAGGATAGCTAACCACCGGTACCGGTGGTGTAGTCCAAGTCGCTCTAGTTGGTTTGTAGATATTATGCAAACACAGTTCACCTACTTCCACGGACATCCGGTTCACCCCATTGCTGTCCGTTACGCTCTCTATGACCCTTACTTTCGATGGCTCTTTAGGGTAAACGCTAACCCCTCCTTTGAGCCTAGATGTGTCCTCGCGTTGGACCACCGTATAGCCTGGGATCTGGAATCGGGAAGATTGCGCGCCGAGTAAAGGTGGGTTTCCTGTAGCAGGAGGATGTTTACGCTATAGTCGGCCAGTAGCTTTGACAAAAGCTCATTTTTTGCCATACTCTGGCTCTCGATATTCTAGGACAATATGTGCGTCAGGTCGCTATCCCCGACATCGCATTTTCTGTTCGGTAGGCCGCGAATCGAAGGTGTAGAGGGACTCTTGCTTTTTACTCGAACGTGCCGACGACCCTGGCGACACGAACGCGGCATTATTTGACTAGGCGGCAGACCGCTTCGCCATTGACTGAGCTGTATTGGAACCATCATATCGAAGCAGTGTGGCGCCCGGGATAGCGGTATTCGGGCACCGGGTTGGATCAAATTTAGTCACACACCGGGGCGAGCAGCTCATGTGGCTCGTTGGCTCGATACCCGGGATGGTCTCGTGACGGTCAACCGGGATTTATACCGTTGCCCTCCCGTGTGGCTCAAGCCCCCTCACCAGCTGCAAGGTAAAGATCCACGAGGTGATCGAAAGGCGAGTGCCATACCACTAGACCACATAGACGCATAATTGTGAACCAACGCATCATGTTGAAAAGAAGGTGATAAAGAAAATTAAGCAGTAGGAAATAAACAATAAGAATTAAAATATTAAAATCTTTTGAAGATTTGAAAACTTAACTCATTGATGTCAAAGAACGCATTTATTAAAATACATGTATTGGTTTGTCCGGCACTGTTTAATTCACAATGTTTCATATCCTTATCTTACACCACTGCCTACTCCCTACATTTTCAATAATGTGTTTTAATTCAGATTTCAAATGTTCATCTTAAAACAGGCTTTTATCAAGTTCACTTCTATTTAATACCTTGAGACGTTGGGTGACTATCGAATAGGGCCGTTTCATCCCCCTGATATCCAGCAAAGACTCAGAAAATTCTTTTTTTTTACCCCAGAACCATCACAGATTGGATCAATTTACCGTGGATGGTACATCTGCACCCACTTTAGATTTATTTACAAAGTTTCTACACCACTGCTGAAATTTAACCTTAATGTAATTGTTGTCCATGTCAAAATCTTCATGAGTGAAGGAGCGCATTAAAGGAAGATTCAGAAATGTATTAAATTTGATTCATTGAAACGTGCATACTGACCGTAGCATATCAATACAAAATATAATAGAATCCATTGATATATCTGAAGTTGAATGTGTCTCTTGGTTATTGTTCAGCGTTAGCGGCTGAGCAGTGCTCTAAAGTGCACGATAGGAGGTAGGTTTCTTGATTAAGGAAAAATAACAAGATATGGGTCTTATTCTCTCGCCAGTCGAGGCAGGTTAAGTTTTGGGGGTGTTATTTAATTGTTTTTAAGAAAAACAACATTCTGCTTATTCAGTTCTTTTATCTTATTGATTCGACTATCTTGACCAAGCGCGAGTAAATTTGAGGCAAAAGCAAGCAAATATCTGATGTCACGTCGCCCAGCAACGATGAGCAGCGTGGTTCTAAACAAAAAAAATCGGTACTTTTTGTTCGTCATGCTGGCTAGAACTTTTCATATGTCATGTGATCAGAATTTATAAAAGTCAAAATATGATCAGATTTATGTTTTTCTCCTCTGGACACACTTTTATGCCCCGTCGGAGAAACATTTCATAAGGGCGTCCGCCATTATTCCGATTGTTTAGAGCCAGTTACTAAGCTACCATGCGTCATTACGAGGGAAGTGACGTCATGGCTGTTGAAGCATATTAACCAGTATTTATTTTTTGGCAAATGAACACATGGAATGTATGACACACCTTCACACGAGCTCGCTCGGACAAATATAGTCGGCTGTTTAATAAACAAGGATTTAAATGAAATCGTGCTCTCTCTGATCACTGTTATTCTTTTTTTATTTTACCGCCAAATGGGTAACGATTTATCACACGATTTTCTCGATCAGACTATAAACGTTTTAGTTGACACATCAAGCGATAGAACAGTGGGTAATTTACTTAGACGCGAACCGTCCATAGTAAAACCTGTGTCGTTCGCTATGTTTTCGAATCACTGCCATTGTTTACTGTATGACGAATGTCCGAGAGGCGTGGTTATATTACCTTCCACTAGCAGCCTATTAATAATGGAATGTGAAAATGCCACGATATAAAAAGATAGAGCAGTTATAAATAAGCATTACCATTTCAATGTGCTCAAAGTGCTTTAGAAGGGGTCGCCAGCCAACAGCAACACGGTTGTCTAGTTCTACATGTTACGGGTTGCGATTGGTCAGGGACTCTTTATAAAGCGTGTAGAACACGTGAAGTGGATATTGCTCTATATAAAAGGTATTTCTTGGTGCTTTTTTAGGTAGTGAAAATGTCTTAATGATCTAAATTGTTAATGTTATTGGAATCGGTGGTTGATTGAGAAGGGACGAACTGTAGTTTTGTAAGTTTTATCGCAGTCTGATTGGACACTCGGTTTCGTGTCCGTAAGTCTTTGCTTCGACTCTTGCTTTTGACGGCGCAAAGTTGAGTTCTCGGAAAGAACATTGACTCACATTCTCTCACAGCAACCAATTTGAAGCTGAGTTCCTTTCCAGTAACGACATTGTCCATGTAGAAAAACAATATGCAACCTTGGATTCGTCCAATATTTTGTTATTGGACCCCTTTGAACACACTAATTGGATTTTGCGTTATATAAAACTCAAGCGTTCTTTGTTTTTTAAGATCTTTAGATATTATATATTTTTAGTTCTAAAATATTGCACTCTTGTAATTGTAATTATTTTCACTTAAAATTCTAGTTTAGGAATTGGTCATGCTCCGACATAATACGGATTTACCAGTTAACTGTCGTACTTTGGAAAAAAACTCGTTTTCAAAAATTTGGCCACAAAACTCGTCCCTGAAATATCGATTGACTTAAATGACCCTTATCTTGGCAAAAATCTTCCAATCCTGCTAATTCGCGAGGTCCCAGGTTTGAGATTTTTTGCCAAGATTAGAGTCATTTAAATAGATCGTGTTTTCTGGCAAAATGTTTGATTAGGAGTTTTTCCATAGAACGGCACTTCAATGGTTATGTAGCGAACCACATTCAAGCTCAACGTTTCAAAAGTTAAGTAAAAATTAAATGAGATTATCTCACCGGTGTCTCCAGCTAAAAAAGCATATAAGGGCAGATCATCTTTGTTGATTATTTCTCCGACATCAGAGCGCCAGACATTGTCATTGGAGTCGCAGTTACACTTTGCTCCAGGAGAGGCACAATTTCGAATGCGCATACAATAACAACCGTTTGTGCCCGGTTCTCCTCCAGGAAAATAATCAGCCTTAGTCTTATCTCTGTAAAAGTAAATTTGAGGATTACTGATATACATTTGTCGATACGCTTGTATCACATATCCTTCATTTTCGCCGGGTAACTAAACTATTACTTTTAGTATAAAGTAAATATCTGATGATGGAAGGTCTTGTTAAATACTTAGGGTCATTCGCTTTTTCTTCTTTCTTTTTTTTCCAACTAAAATATGCTCATTGATACGGTATTATATTTGTATGCGTCTCATAACTAAAATTTTACTTTTAAAAGAAAGTAAATACTAGATGATTGAAATCACCAATTAGTACTAAGGGCCCTATCACCCATGTATCGCCGAATAGGAGTAATATCCGAACGTGAAATTTAAGTTATAATAGTCAGAAAAATGGATTTGTTTAGGTTCATGCACTTTGAAGACCGGTATATATTATTCTCAATAACAGGCATAAACGTAACCAATGTTTCATATGTGCCACCATCTAGTTATATATTTAGCGTCAATTTTACTCCAGCTTAGACAGCCTGGGGGGTCCTGTTAGTTCAGTTGGTAGAGCACTCGCTTCACACGTAAAAAAAAAACGAAATTGATCCCGGATGCAATGGAGATTTTTTTCTGACCCCCTGTTCACCAAGAAGTAATTGGGTAGCTGGGTCATTAAGATCTGGGGAAAAGTACGATAGTGCGATTTACTAGCGTCCAATCCGAAGGTTAACAAGCAATCGCTATAGTCCGTTTCACGCTATAGAAACCGGGATAAACTCTGGCTTCATGAAACATAATCATTGATTTGTGATTACATTTAAAACAATTAGTTACCGATTCAAAATCAACTAGACAAAAAAAATTCTTGTATCTTAATATATAGAGTAGTAATAATGATAATAGCAATGATAATGATGATGCTAATAATGATAATAGCAATGATGATGATGATGCTAATAATGATAATAATAATAATAATAATAATAATAATAATAATAATAATAATAATAATAATAATAATAATAATAACAATAATAATAATAATAAATAGTAATGATGCTGATGATGATGATGATGATGATGATGATGATGATGATGATGATGATGATGATGATTATGATGATGATGTACATTTAGTATGGATAGTTTGCGCTTGGCTATGAAGCTCACAACATTGCCATCCGGAAGTAGAATGGACCAACGCACACAACTACGTGCTATCATGAACTTATAGTCTGGTTCGTACTATTTAGTGAGAATTAGTCATAAACTAGGATGGCAAAGAACAATAACAAAGACCCGAGTGACGTCATCTTCGTTCTAGCTATAGTACTTTCCATCCAATTGCATCTTAAAGTGCTGTATACTAAAAATACAATTCATTGAACAATAATAAAGTTATAAAACACAGCATAATTAGCTTGACACAGATTACATGATTATATAAAAGAAGACCTTTGAGAAAAGTATTTTCGAATAAAAATGTTTTAAGATACGCTTTGAATGTTCCCATTGTTTGCTTTTCTCTGATCTGCCTGGGCAGAGCGTTCCAGACCTTTGGACTAACAAATTCGAAAGAGCGATCACCGAAAGTTTCGGAATTTGTCTTTGGTATACAGCTCATTAAGAGGCGAGCATTTGACTTCTTTTTAATCAGGACCGAAAGACAGTGAGGTAAGGCCATTTCAGCATTTAAAAATAGTGGTCGAAATTTTATACTCAATCTGTGCTTCAGAAGTTGCTGTTTTACTGCCAAACCATTGCCTTAATTGTAACAACCGGAAGATATAGTATTATATCGCAAAACAGATGATCATCCAAAACAAACCGCCATAAGAATTAGTGAAACGCATCTCCACTTTGATTCATTACATTATGTACTTTTCTTTCCGAAAGGAGATGAAGGATGGGTCCAAACATAACATTTTCTGGAAAACGAACAGGTCAGGTCTGGCCATCACTAGTTTATGTTTACCGGCCCATGGAGAGAGAGAGAGAGAGAGAGAGAGAGAGAGAGAGAGAGAGAGAGAGAGAGAGAGAGAGAGAAAGATATATATATATATATATATATATATATATATATATAGAGAGAGAGAGAGAGAGAGAGAGAGAGAGGAAGAGAGAGAGAGAATGGTAATGTCACCTTGCATTGATGCCGTCTATTACAACAATTTTGCATTGATCAGTATGCTAAAGATTAAGAGCAACGCTTACGATATATTCGATTTCATCAACAGTCATTACAAGTTGAACTTTATGAAGGATTAATGGAAGCAATATTAGAAGAAGACTCTGATGGAGTCACTATAGGTACCAAAATTGTATTGCCATCTTCGTTTTACAGGAAGCTCAAGAAATGTGCTTCAATTATACCAAGATGCAATGTCAGTTGTTCGCAGATTTCGCAGACCACACTTATTCCTTACTATCACTTGTAATCCAAGTTGGCCAAAGATTGCAAATGAACTCCATTGGGAAAAAACAGCTACTGATCGACCAGATTTAGGAGCAAAGGTCTTTAAAAATGTTATGTGCATTGATAGAAACACTTGATGCATGGTCCCTGTGGCTTGGTCAATGCCAACAGCCTATGCATGACAGGTGGCAAGTGCTCGAAACACTTTCCAAATTAATTCAATGATTCTACACATGTAAATGGCAGCACTTATCCCCAGTATCAAATACGGAATGATGGAGAGCAAAAATGGAATTCCCTTGACAATAGATGGGTCGTTTCGTATAATCCTTATCTTCTAAGCAAATATCGACCACATTTCAATCTTGAGGTGTTTAATACCATAAAAGCAGTAAAGTATACAGAGATGTCTACTTGACATTTTCAAAATTCGAAGTTTCCGAGGGGAAAAATGAAAAAGTCACTATAAATACCTTTACATATCAATAAGTCCACAAATGCAACAACGTCCTGAATCGAGGGAACTACATTTTCCTTTTCAACAAGATTTATTGAATCAAAAAGGAGAACGCAGTTCCTTAGCTGGAGCAAAAAATTTGCAATTCACATAAAGAGAAGGGTATTTGGAAGAAGCTGTAACAAGGGGGCTGAAAGACACCACACTTATTGAATGGTTTAAAGTGAAGAAAGCAGTCCAGAGGCCAATACACAGCTTTATACAAATATGCCAGAACAATTCACATGAGATAGCAAGGCATGCACTTACGAAAGAAGAAACCAATCGGCAATTGGTTGGATGTATAGTGCTTATCCTGTGGAATGAGAACACTTATTTCTTAGACGTTTTTTGCAATATGTAAGGCGAACTAAATTTTTTGAAGACCTGGGGAGATCACAAACTGGAACTTCACGTTCTACTTTCCGACAGGCTACCTTTGCAATGGGTTTACTGGAGGATGACGATGATTGGCTGAATTACATGACTGAATCAGCTTTTGTTGCATCACCAAGCCAACCCAGACAGCTTTTTTTGTGACCATTTTGGTCTTCTGTAATCATTCAGATTGTCTCTCTTTATAGGACACTTTTCAAGATCAGCTGACCGAAGATTATCATGCTCAAAATATTACCACTGAGACGTATATTAGAAAAACACTCCACGATGTCGAAAGACTTCTTAGAATCCACAACAAATAATGATCAACTGCATACAAGTCTGGGAACCAGATAAGCAACGGCAAATTTCACATGATCGATAATTGCAAATGAATCATGACCAGAAGTCAGTATTTACTGCCGCCATGGAAACAAGAATCTGTCAGAGGAAACAACGTCAATACTGACTCAAAATTCAATTATTTCTCCAGACCAGTGGAATATTTGTCTCATCGACACGCTTGACAAATAAGCGCCTTTCCAAATAAGGACCGTCGCCAACTGAAAGTATGCTCCATGGTATACGTCGGACGTCGAAGAAGCTAAAACAAAGTGTTGGAGAGCAGAAAGACTGCAGAAAACGCCAGGTTTTACCATTCATTGTGAAGTATGCAAGAACACATTTTGCGCCTGGAAAACAACAATAACAAAAGGCAAAGGCCTCGTATTTTCTTTCAAAATTCGAAACTCCCAAATCTTGCAAACAATTTTGGCATCTGCAATGACCTACTTGGACGTGAAAGATGCACTTCATTACAATCTGCAACAAACGAAAGAGACTTGCCAAACAAATTTGTCAACTTTTTTCAAGACAAAATCCAAAACATTCATTCAGAACTAGATCGACATGAATCATCTTTAGATAAAGATACATTCTGCGGTACCTATGTAGACAAGTTTCACCCAGTTTCATCCATTTGCATAATAGAGTTGATCACAAAAGCCCAATGAAATCCTGTGACCTTGATCCCTTACCAGCACAGCTTTTGTCCAGCTCCATCGATACATTTTTACCATCCATTACATTAATTATAAATACATTAAGGCTGTATACGATGATTATTTATCGAGAAGAAATATTTTAACAACTCATGAAAATATCGACAAAATAAAAGCAGCCGTTCTATCCAGACTGACCTCATCGCCTGAACCATTTTTTTTTATCGCAGTGCCGATTACATTTTTGAAGTGTCAACTTATACACTGTTGAATTCCTCAATGAGCTTGAACCTCCTGCATTTCCTTTTGTAAATGCAACACATCAGTAATGTTGTTTAGGTACTTAAACCGCCAATCAGGCCTTCTAAATGGCACCCGTTTATTAACAACTCTAAATTATGTCGGTCTTTATTCCAAGAATAAATCCGACAACGCCTGATTCGGGTTCACCTTTCATATTGAGCAGAAGACAATGTCCCCTTTATGCTGCCATATGCAATGACCACATTTAAATCTCAAGGATAGACATAAAGTGAGGATTTGTTTTGTTCCAACCAATCGTTACACATGGACTATTATATGTTGCTGTATTACGAGCTAGGAGATACAGTGGTTTAAATTTCATGCTGGGCCAAACTGATATATCATCAGAGAAGGCATCGGATGATCGAACATATTTTCTTAGACAATGTGCTTTACTAATATGCCCTCATCCATTGATAAAAAGCAAACTACAAAATTGAAATGTTTGATAAAAATTTACTCTTTGCCGCAAAACTAATGGTTTTAATAATAATAATAATGATAATGATGCTGTTAATAATGATATTAATAATAATAATAATAATAAAATAATAATAATAATATAATAATAATAATAATAATAATAATAATAATAATAATAATAATAATAATAATAATAATAATAATAATAGTAGTAATAATAATGATGTTAATAATAATAATAAGATTAACATATATTTGTTGACCACAATATGCACATTCCAATGGTTTAGATTGCTGGAAAATATAGAATTAGCATAATATATTGAATAAATAAATATTATAATAATCTAATCATAGGACAGCATGTCTCAGCGGCACGGTCTTAACTTTTTACCCAAAAGGTACCGAGTTCGATCACCCGCCGAGATGTGTGGCCTTGAGCAAGTCACTTCCCCCTAGCTCACTTTGCGGTGCTGCACTGCGGCTGACGCCCGGCTATACCAACCTTCCCTTGGAATAGTTACTGAAGACAGATTTCCCCATGGGGATGAATAAAGGTTATTTTATTATTTTATTAATTAGTATTTTATTCATCTGACAATAACGTTACTTCACCAATTAACCCTCTCGTGTTTAGATTCTTTTTGGGGGAGTAGATAATGAGTCCCCTATATGGCCATGTCAATCATGTAGACATCCTTTGATGATATAAGCCTACTCTTTGATATCTTAGTCGCCTTTTCGTTTTCTACGTCACTCATGGCTAAACTCCGCCAGAAACGATTTCATAGGTCCGTCCATCACCAAATTTCAAACTTTTGTTCTCGTGAGTTCTTAATTTTTTTGCACGAAGAACGATTGGCTACTGAGCATCTTGACCTTCAACGATTGGTCGTTCTGGCAGCTCACGTGTCACAGCGGTCAAATGAATTGAATCATCGCTGAGGCAGTGGAAGACGCCATGGAATATTGCGTCCATCGCCACGTTGTTGAATAAATTATCCAGCATGGTCGATAGGTAAAAAAGCAAATTATGTTCTAGTTACATTTGAAACAAACAAAGTATATCACTGATCTCGTCTCTTGAGATATAAAGAATGATTTGTGCCGACTTAAACATGGCAAGAAAATGGCTAATAAAATAAAATTTAAATTCTTATTTATTAAAAAGTCTATTTAACCAGCAATTTTAAAACAAATTATTGTAACCGTTGGTTTTCAACCGATTTCAGAAACTAGACATGACTTCTCAATCTGATTAAATGTGCTTACAATTTCAATTAAACTTTTAATTGCTCCTACTCAATAAGGTGTTATATTCATTGCATACAATAGCGTAATACATGACGGGAGAAGCGTCTTGTTTCGGCCAGCTGGATAGATAGCCTGTGATTGGTCGAAGACTTGAGACGCTTGATTCACAATTCTACACGAACGACCCGGCGGTCTATCAAAGAGGTGTTACAAATTTATTTACCGACTATTTTTCTTGGTGCTAAAATTACAAAGTAATAATTTTGCATCAGAAAAAATAACTCTGAAGTTCCTATCTCTTTATTACAATAAAATTGATACCTCGAATGACAAAATCTACCCACAAATAAGGGAGTTATAAATTATTCATAATATTTTTTAAGTTTACAATAATTATCTTCAAAGTCATTTTTCATCACCAAAGTCGTAATTTTTTACCGATTTTTACCAAACAAAGTGCAATGTCAATGATTTTCATCCGCAAATAAAATAGGATTTAAATCGCAATTTCTGAAACATCTTTTCTTTTCTGTCGGCAAATTTATAAAAATCAAAGCTGAAAACACCCTGCGGCAGTGACAGGGCCTGTCATTTCCTTCACAACGATTGGATTTTACTTACTGAGGCCAGTCTTGGCTACCCCGCCCATGAATATTATGCCGTTGTCGGTTTTTGTCGGGTTGAATCTTAAGTTAATATAAAAGAAACATAATTTTGCTGATGCATTGAAATCAACACTTATTGCAAATTTATACTTATCCAAGAACTTTACTCACTCTTTCCACTCACTCCTACTTCAATACATTGTACACGTAACTGTTCTCTCTCAACACAGTCTTGTATACAGCATTCCTCTTTGTCACTTTTCACGGTTTTAATGTGTTAGTCACAACAAAAGTAGATTTTATCATGGTTAATCTGTGCGGATATGTGGTCTAGTGGTATGACACTCGCTTTCGGATCGGAAGGTCCTGGTTTCGAGCCTCGCTCGGCACATAGTTCAGTCCTTGGAAAAGGCTCTTTACTCACATTTTCTCACCGTACTCAGGACTTTAACAGTGTTATGACTGTCCGAAAAAAATGTAATATCGCCTAATAGGCGTCCTATATCTTAGGTGTTGCTGTTGTCCAGGGACCCCTTGTAAAGCGCTATGAGCATGTTTAGTGAATATTGTGCTATATAAAATATAAATTTTTATCTTTTTAATTTTTTTTTATTTTTATTTTAGAAAATCCTACCTTTTTAACCAGCCAGTAGTATTTCCACCATCTATTGTTGATCCGTGGCAATCCCACCTCACATACTGAGAGCAACTTCCAGACATACTGATAAGTGCTACCAACTGTTCAATTACAAGTTGGTAATCTGGCTCCACTCTGTAAGACAACGGGTTTTCATGCCCCTTCACTTCAACATCGGGTTTGTCGTGGTCTGAAAATAAAACCCAACTGTAATTCAATCTTGAACATAAGTCGATAACAAATATTATATATCACCACCATCGATACCATTGAACAAATGTAGGAAGTGGATTCTAACATAATATCAGTTGTCAAATTTTAAATACAAGGGTAAGCTAAAACTTTGTTCCTCTGAAGTTTGGGCACATTTCGTGCCCAATATAAAAGGTCAAGATGTTTCTTTTTCTTTGTTCGTCTATTTGGGTCCTTTTTAATTTGTTTGTTTATTGTTTTTATTTTTTTGCCCATATCTGCTTTTGGCTATCTGTCAGAGATATAAGGAGTAGATTTTATGTCATGTGACAAAGTCTGCTCAAGGATAATCAGAGAACGATATGTAAGTACCCAGACTTGTCATACCCGCTGCAGAAAGAGAGAGCTACTGTGTCTCGCCGCGTCAGAGAGAGAGAGAGAGAGAGAGAGAGAGAGAGAGAGAGAGAGAGAGAGAGAGAGAGAGAGAGAGAGTTAAATGCGTTTCCTACCACCCCGCCCATTGGAAAACCTCTATCATTTATTTGTAAATGTGCAATCGTTGAATAATAAAAATTATTCAACGATTGCAGAATATTTTCGCTAAATTTATTGGCTAAAAATAAGTTTAAAATACAGCTGATTGGTTATTATGAATAATCTTTTGGTGCGTATGAATACACATTGTTTTAAACAACAATGTTCATGTTTTTAACGGGACAAATGAAATCAATGCAATGGATGTGTTCATTTATTGCTACATTTTAAAAGAAATATTAAAATAAACTCGATGTTTAGAGAAAAAGATATCATTTGACATAGGTAGAACATAGCAACATCCAGTGTTGTAGTCAACAAAATAAAGTTTGATAGCTTCACGAGTGGAGAGTAGCAGATTTTATTGGCCAGAGATAATTAAGCGATGCATTTAGACGATTCAGACACGATAGATAAACTGGGTTCTAAAGCAACGATCGTGGCGCTGGCGGTCTACCGGGATAGCCACGGTCGTGGCGCTGAGCGGTAAAAGGGTTAACACACTGCGTACTCGTATAATATTTTATTTACATCACTCGCTTACGTCACAAATAAAACCAATGGCTGCTATATTCGTAAAGCGGAAAACAAATTATAGACCATTTAATTTACAGATCTAAGTTACATTTATCCATAATCAATTAGAGCAACATTTTAGTTGTACTCATAAAATAAGAAAAGAATATTGTGCGAGGGAAAAATAATAGAAGGAGCGACAACAACCATAAACAGTGTCAAAAATACTGAAGTACTGGGGTTGGACGACATATATCCTGATATGGTGATACGACCAGGCCCTGGGGGAACTGGTCTGGGTGGTGTAGGTAATGTCTGACGCCCTTTCATAAGGAAAAGTATAGTTGCCATTCTGAAGCTAGGCCGAGTAGCTAATGACTAATATCGCTCCTAATATATCTTTACAAAAGTATGTAACGTATGCTACTTAAACGGTGGGAACCCGTTCTAGACAGCCATATCATCAAAGCAGGAAGGCTCAGGAGCGATAGATGGATAACAGAACAATTCATTTTTGTACTCTCTGCTACTCTAGCACTCCTCTCTCTCTCTCTCTCTCTCTCTCTCTCTCTCTCTCTCTCTCTCTCTCTCTCTCTTTCACTTTGTCACTTTATATAATTGGTATAATATACAAATCACCCCATCTATCCCTCCCACACCCCCATCCCAAATTTAAGACTTCCCTACTGACTGTATATCATAATATATTACCAGTCCATCCCCCCCCCCACTCCCCCCCCCCCCCCCCCCCCTCCCACTCTCCCAACCCTCATCCCATACATTTTACTCACACACACACACGCATACACACAAACACGTACATACCCTCTCTCTCTCTTTCTCTCTCTCTCTCTCTCCTCTCTCATACTCTCTCACACCCTCTCTCTCTCTCTCTCTCTCTCTCTCTCTCTCTCTCTCGCTCTTCCCCCCCCCCATTTATCCCCTTCTCCCTTCTCTTGTGCCTCTTCTTGCATCCACATTCAACACCCCCTCCATACATTTACATTGTTTCCATATATATATTTTTGTGTTTTGTTGTTTGTCTCCTGACGAAGGTCAAGGGCCGAAGCGTTATGATGGACCTATCGCGTCGTACGGTCATGCACAATTGGCTAATGTTGGTTGACACATGAAAAAATTATGGCCTATAATAGCGTTGTCTCTCTCGAAATATAATTATAATATCGCCTTACAAGCGTCATTTCTCGTCCTATGGATATGACCAAACTTAAAAACCCAACTTTAACCTGTAACATTGCAAGATGCATACTTCAGAAACCATAGACACCGAACCCGGGCTAAGCGATAAGGATCATGCCCGAAAACTGAAAGTCATCTTGAACCAGTTACTAATATAGTAACCAGTTACTATTAACACCCTAAGCATTACACAGCATTACATATCTGTCGTATTTATGTGTTTTTCACCTGGAAGATAGACAAACTCATCAAACTTTTCGGTACTTAATTGGCCGGATTTACTTGAGCTACATATACAAGGATACCCACCCTGGCAATGAACTATTACACAGTCTTTTACTGAGCTCTCATGGGTTAAAATTAGAAGTGTCAAGAAAATGGATGTCAACTTCCCCATGAAAATGTACACAGTGTCAAAGACGTTATGAACATCACCGGGCCCACCAGGCTGACATCTAACTTGAGAAAATTACTCTGTATTGGCTTACCAAAATAAAGAGGGTCCGACGCATAAGTGATGGTGCGTCAAGTACATACAAGCCGAGTGAAATCACGTGGATCTTTTTTTACTATATTCTAACTTAGGAAAGTGACGGGCTCAAAATCACAAACGTTTTACTCCAATATGAATTGAATCGTGTAATGTTAACTAACGATTCCCGATTTAGGGTTTCGGAATTTGTTGACGTCAGGTAGAAAGATATGCGCATTATTGCGTCATGGAGATGGACCTCTACGGAAGATGGAGTTTCAAGCATGGGGAGGCAACAGCAACAAAATTCGTACACCAATACAAGTGCTTCGGCAACATGTTTCCGTTTAGGCCTACATGGACGAGGTCATTAAGCCAATGATCATCCCGAAGTTTGAGATTCCTTGGCAATTTTTTAGTATGATAACTCTCATCCTCATGCGACTTACTTGTCCTGCAATTAACTAAATCCATGCAATTTTTTTAATCGATCTTTTTCATCGGAGCTAATTCTTCCCTTATATTTCTCATACTTCTCATTTTTCCATACCTGTTTGAAGACCCTCTTCTTAAATTGAATAATCGTTTCAAACAGTCACTTTTTGTTTTATTCTGATAAATTTGAACAGCCCATCACAATGCATTTACGTTTTGGATGGTTTGAGGCATAACTGGGGTTTATAAGACATAACTAAAAAAAAAGAATTTTCTTTATTCAGGAAATTTTTCTTTTTGTACTATTTCAAAGGAATAATCAGGCGTCAGCCGCAGTGCAGCACTGCAAACCCAACTATGTTGAGGTGACTGCTCAAGGGTATATAGTGTAGTGAGCATTCGAATTCGGTACCTTTCGGGCACGAAGCAAAGACCGTATGCTGGTTCACGCTGCCCAATAATTGGTCCAATGCCACTGAGGGGAAAGAACAATAATCTATTGGTGCACTTTTTTAATGTACTCAGGTAAATGGAATTGAATCTGGTTTAAAATGTAAATCAGTATCAGAGTGTCTCTTTTATAAAAGCACTTTGTGTTGCCACAATATGAAAAATAAATCGACCACTTTAATAATATCAAAATATCAGTGCGTTACTCACATTTTTATCTTTGACTTATCCCCCCCCCACCCCCACCCCCACCTTTCCACGCCCCACACACATCAAATTAAATCTAAGATGATGCAACACCAAATACCGATTGCAGTCAGGGTAATAATA
>NC_088360.1:40806306-40813806 GCF_034508935.2 Berghia stephanieae
AATTACGTTCTGAGGCAACACATGTTCTCAAAATTGTCAATGAATGAATGTTTGAATGACAATTAACATTGTAAAGCGTCGATGAGCACTTATGTTGAAGTTTAGCGTAATATCATTATTATTATTATTATTATTATTATTATTATTATTATTATTATTATTATTATTATTATTATTATTATTATTATTATTATTATTATTACTATTATTATTATTATTATTATTATTATTATTATTATTATTATTATTATTATTATTATTATTATTATTATTATTATTATTATTATTATTATTATTATTATTATTATCATTATTATTATTATCATTATATCTATTATTATCATTGGTATTATTACCGTTAATATCTTATTATTATAGGTGAACTTACATTTATTCGTGTAGACGGGAACACTCAAGGCAGCCGTGTCATCTGTTGCATCAGTATGAAGATGACAAGTTTTGTTGACAGCGTCATATCTATATGCTGCACAGTCTCCTTCCATTTGGTTACTTGTCACTCTGCAAATAGCACTACACTCAATTAACGATCGCACATTTTCCACCACATTCAAATTTAACAGATTTTTAACAGTTCTCTGATCTTGCAGTTTAAAAAGTGTTTGTGATCGGACGTAACATATCAACAAACACAACGAAAGGACCCTTCTAATTAAAATCTCCATTTTACACTATAAAGTCTTAGAGGATGGAAAGTCGTTCAAAATTATAGAAGTCCCGGTGAGTTTTGATGTCCACTTAGCACATAATTTCAAATAAAATTTGAGGACTATTTCCACGTCCCTTACAGCATGGAAATAAACACTCATAAGATTTAGAACTAAGGTAATTATTTGAACTATTTGCCTTAAGATTGGTATCCCCACAATTCTTAGTTGTAACTGAAATTTGTGTTACATATATCAAAGAATACAATGTTATTAGCCATGCAAACTATTGAAAGAAATATGAAATGGCAAGCTTAAATTGAATCAGTTATATATTGGCAGCTTAAATTGAATCAGTTATATATTGGCAGGTTAAATTGAAAAGAACTTTTAAGTCTGAATATAACGCAATTGGGAGACGATATTTTCTTTCATAATTGAATAAATTTATGTCATTCATTCCCTTGAGGTGTTTTACTGAAAGTGGTCTGCTTTCAGATCCAAATCACTTGACTCCACCTTGTTCCACGAGATGTAATTGTTTACGATTCCGATTCAATTAGATTGCATCAATCAGCCAAATGTTTACCCCGTGACGTTGGATCAATAAAATATGACTGCCATTTACCAGCCAGTGGGTATGTTTGAATAATATAAGTATATATATATATATATATATATATATATATATATATATAATATATATATATATAATATATATATAATTTATACATATATATATATATATATATATATATATATATATATATATAATATATATATGAGTGTTGGTGGGTACTTGTAGATCTGAGATTGCTCGATAATATTGGTTAGAGGAAACGGACAGAAAAATGCGAGTGCCCTTACTTAAATATATATATATATATATATATATATATATATATATATATATATATATATATATATATATATATGCCATCACCTGTTCTCTTCTTTATTTTTATTATTTTTATTATGAAGACTGTTAAAACCTCATCAATATTTCGTTGTTCAACATGAACATTTTTCAAAACAATACATTTTCTTTTTTCTGTCACCATCGTCTTGAAATTGTCGTCAATGTAAATAAAACAAATGCATGTGTCATTTCTTTGAGTCCATGTTTCCTCTATTTTGATAAATGCAATCCATTCGTTTGTCTTTCTACATGCTCAATCATTGAGGTTGTGATAAATGGGAAACCAGAAACGTTGACAATCACATCCATACTATTATTTTTTTACTTACCATTTCTACGGGAGGGGATTGGGGGGGGGGGGGGCGAAGTGGCCGGGTAGTTAATGCATTGCAATGTGATCTGGAAGGTCCCGGGTCCGAGCCCGGCTTCAGGCACTTTCGTTTTCATTTTCTTGGGCAAGATTATTAACCCCCAATTTGCTCACTTGGACAACATGGGTGATTCCTGTTGTCATCAGACATCCATTTCTTAATGGAATGCCTAGGCGACGGGATCTTATGGTCCATTGCAAAAGGTCGTATTTTTAAAAATGTCTACATATATAGGCAGATTGCATCAAAACGACATTATATGGAGGTGTATCAAAGGCCGAAAAGTGACTTAGTTATAACTTAAAATTACCCCAATATGTTTAAAGTTTTTGTTACCCTTCAAGTTCTTTAGCTATTTCTCATCAATGAAACACATGATCTTAACCAATGTGTAACATTCTTGTCTATAAAATTAAATATTTCAGCATCGCCATCAGCCTATATAATGCCGATGATATCCATATTGTTTTCTATTTTCTTTTTGCATCAAATGAAGACTCTTAGATACTGCCTAATGCGCTTCAACAGTCGTAACGTCACTTCCCTCGTATTGACGCATGGTAACTTAGTTACTGGCTATAAACTATCGGAACAATGGCGGACGCCCTTATGAAATATTTCTCCGACGAGCATAAAAGCGTATCCAGAGAGAAAAAAAACAATATAATTCTGATCATGTTTTGACTTTTACACATTCTGATCTCAAAACATATGAAAAGTTCTAGCCAGCATGAAGAATAAAAAGCACCGATTTTCTTTGTTTAGAACCACGATGGCCACCATTGCTGGGCGACGTGACATCCGACTATTGAATTCAATTTACTGCCGAAAACCTACACGCACCGGTAGCCTATTTAATTGGTAAATGATTTTTCTACATAAGTATGTTGTGCGGCTATGTGGGCTTGTTGCATGACAATCGACTCCCGACGCGAAGGTCCAGGGTTTGAGTCCGGCTCTGGGCGGCGATTTGTTGAGTTGTTGGAAAAGGCTCTTTCCTCACATTCTCTCACCGTACTCATGTGAAAAATGAGCACCTGACAGTTAACTGTATTTTCTCTATCAGAAAAAAACAACAAATTGTGATATCACCTAATAGGCAACATGTCTCGTGCTACATGTCAACTATTCTTGTTGACTAGGGACCAATTCTAAAGCGCTCTAAGCACGTTTAGTAGATATTACACAATGAGAATGCTCACGTCTTTTTTTAAAGAGGAAAATGTATGAATTATTGTTATAAGAATTGAATCTGTGTTGAAAGAAAGTATTCATTGAGAGCACCAAATATTACGTAATAAAAATATGTATTACAGTAAAGCTTATGAAATATGGCTTGAAACAGGAAACAAAACGACACGTAACCAGCCGCATAAATCTGGTATTCCATTCGAATGATCTCGATGAAGAAAATTGAGTTTTAAGTCGAAATAATTGAATCAAGGAATTACATTCTCAACCCATCTTCTCAAAGCAGTAGTAGTGTCGTATGGCTGGCTACAGCTGCACGTGCTTCTCTTTCATCCAGTCCATAAAACTCTCATCTGCCTGGTGTAGCGGTGAGGAATCCATCCTCCTTGGATGGAATGGAGGTATCGGGGCAATCCAGTAACACGTGGATCATATCCTGGTGGACGGCATCGCTGTTGGGGCAGGCAGGGGAAGTAATATATCCCCATTTATATAGAGGTCGTTGTCGCAACGCATAATATTATCGATGTCTGGATGGACCCCATCTTGGAAATTGAATTCATAACCTCAAATTTGAAACTTTGGGTTTATTTCTCTCTTTTATTATTTTGGTAGATCATGATTATTAATTTTTGGCATTGCAAACATTCTAATGCTCTGTTTCTTTAAGTTAGAAAAGGGTACAGAAGAAGAATATGTAGATAAGCTCAACATCTTCTATGCTCGATTCGATAAACACGATTTCACAGACTAGATTAACAACCTAACTGAGCAACTCAAAAATCATGGAACAGAGGAACAAAGGGACACCACTCAGGCCAACGTCATTAAACTTTTCAAATGTATTAAAGCGATAAAGCAAGCGGACCTGATCAAATTTCATCAAATTTATTGAAATCATGTGCTAAAGAACTTTCCTATATTTTTACACACATTTTTAATGGGTCCCTAAGAAACGGGCATATTCCAAGAATTTGGAAAACTTTATAAACAATTCCAGTCCCAAAACATCAAAAAGCCAAAGAAATGAATGATTTTCGTCCTGTAGCGCTGACATCCATCCCTATGAAATGTCTAGAAAGGATTATTCAACAAAGTATACAACAACATCTAGACAAAAACCAGTTTGCTTACAAATCAGGGCGTTGGGTGGACGACGCTATATTAGTGTTTTCTCATAACACTTACAAACACTTAGACACTCCAAAGGGGTGTGTCAGAACCCTATTCATAGACTTTTCGAGTGCATACAACACCATCCAGCCTCACATACTAATCCCTAAACTACTGTCCATGGAGGTTGCACTCTGGGTACTAGAATTCTTGACAGACCGACCACAATTCGTTTCCCTCACGGATGATGAGAACAACAAAGTTGAATCATCCTCTACCCTTATCACCAACATTGGAGCACTCCAAGGAACTGTTCTTGTTCCAACATTTTTCGTTATATACATAAATGACTGCATAGGCGGCACAAGTAAAGTAAATATTTTAAAGTATGCCTACGATACCGCCAGTCAGGCCTTGATAACAACCGGAGATGATGTATTGAATTATTATAACGAAATTATAAGATTTGTCGAATGGTGTGATAATAACTATATAGAACTTAATGTAAAGAAAGTTATATTTGATTTTAGGAAAGATGGTAACATACATGAAAATATAATTATTAAAAGCGAATAGGTAGAGAGGGTAGAGGAGTATAAATATCTCGGTATACTTGAACAATTAGAAAGGACAAATCTTTCATGCAAAGTGCTAAATAAGACGAAGACAAGATTATTCATGTTGATGAGACTGCACTCCATAAATGTAGACAAAGCAATTTTATCTTTGCATTGTAAGTCTTTTTTGTTTCTGTGTAGCTGCATGGGGTGGAAATTGTAAAAAGTCTGAAGTAATAAAAATAAATAGAATAATAAAGCATGCTAATCGAATGTTAGGAAATCATGGATGGAAAAACTTTGAAGATTTTCACAAAGATATTGCTAATGTTAAGATTAACAAAATTCAAAGAGACTAGTTCCACCCTCTGTACAACGAAATCAAAATAAGCCTCACGAGTAACAGACAAATACATATGAAAACCAAAAGACATAGATATTTTAATTCATTTTTACCATCAGCAATACGAAACTTTAGGATGATTTTTACTACATGACATTTGAAAGATACCAAATTGGCTCTAAAATCGATTTAGTAATGCATGTTTATATGGTGCTATATTTACATTAGTTATTATTTATCTATACATTCAAATACCATGCTTTTTTTTTACTTTTTATCAACCTGTGTGAGCTATGTGCAATCCTTCCCAATTTATTTTCAAAATTCTATTTACATTATAAAAACCATTATAAAAGTTTGTTTTTATAATTAGCTTCGTATTTTCATCAATTAAGTTCTCTCTAAAATATATTTATTTATGCATGTTTACATGGTGATATATTTACACTATTAATATATTTATAATTTAAATACCATGCTTTATTTCTACTTTTTATTAACCTGGGTTGGCTATGTGCAATCCTTCACAATCTATATTTCAAAATTCTAGTTACAATACAAATCCATTATTACAACCCTACTCTACTTTCATGTCCGATTTTTATAGCATTGCCTGTAACTGCTATATATTTTATGAATATCTTATTTTATTTAATTATATTTGATGCTTATTTTGCTTTAATTAGCTACGTATTTTCATCAATTAGTTCCTGACAGTGTATAAATCTGTGCTAATATACCGATGAATGATGTGTAACATTATAATAATTTCCTTTCAGGATCAATAAAGTATATCTTATCTTCTCATCATGTCGTCTCTACATTTATTTTTGGGGATCCGATTCATCCCGACATAATACCGTTTTGACATGGAAAAGACAGTTTTACTTAATTTGAATAAACAAAACAATTCTTTACAATGAAGTAAATTTTAACTAATATTAATTAAGCTTAACATTAATTTTTAAGCCTTATTTACGCCCCGATATGATATAGTTTTGAGAGGATTCAGCTAATTGGTGATTGATGGGTATCTGTTCTGATTAGTGAGACATGTCAATATGGTTAAAAGACAATGTTTAATAATAATTATGAGAATACATTATCAAATTATGCTCCAGTGATACAAAGAAACGCTTGACTTAGAAATAAAAGAAACTAGGGACGACATGAATGGTTTAGTTAAACATGTTTATCAAAGTGTGTTTTTTGGAAGTTCTGGTTACCGAAAACACTACCGATTGTATTAATATTTATGTAAAAAGGTTTTATATTATATTCGTGTTAATGGGATAGTCACTTAAACTGAGGCTCATACTTGAGACAGCTGTCTACCAGTTAATTACCGTACTCTTGAAAGATACCTATTTAAAAATGTGATAAAATCTCGTCCTTCAAATATCATTTGATTTGTCAATTAATTTGATCGATATTTGAACTTTGAAATAAGGTCGCCAAACCAGCTATTTTGCCAAATTATGGTTCTCAGACCTCCCAGATTACAGTTCAGCGCTTAAGTAACCTCGCCCTAATTTCTATTAAAAGGATAATATTATATACTGTCTGTATAACATTTCAGAAACTTAGGCTATGAGAGAAAACTATTTCTACCTTCATTCTTCACTAACACAATAAACACTGCTGCAATAAAAAGACAACAACCACAACAACTACTATTAGGATGCTGCCATTATTACTTTTTACTACAAGAACAACAACAACAACAACAACAACTACTACTACTACTACTACTACTACTACTACTACTACTACTACTACTACTACTACTACTACTGCTACTACTACTACTACTACTACTACTACTACTACTACTACTACTACTACTACTACTACTACTACTACCATGAATACATAGTTTATTGCCGATAAAAAATACATATTATGCATATATCTTTTATAAAAACAACGACTGGTAACAAAGACAAAAAAAAATAATTTGAAAAAGTAATGACGTATATTTTCTTAATAAAATCTGATTTAAAATTAATAAACCCTTTTAGGCTTTTCGCTGACATAAGACTTTTTTCTTAATTATTGTATATTATACATGCAAATTGACACGTCTCATTGTTTCATTAAATATGAATAGCAAATATGTTTACGGGAACAGAAAACAGATCTGAACCAGTCTGAGAAGCTGAGACCTTTGAAATAAGAGTCTCTCAAACCTATTCAAATAATATGTCTCCGTTCTCATGTGCTCTGAGAGATTATTCCACGACAGTGCAGCGGCAAACGAAAGGGACATTTACAGTTTTGTTGTGTCTAAAATCATATTTTCTCTCTTTGAAAGTTTCTTTATATTTTGAGGATAATTTAT
>NC_088360.1:40818806-40846306 GCF_034508935.2 Berghia stephanieae
GGGCGGACGTTCTCAGGAGTGCTTGGCTAGCGCTCCAAGTCAATCACAGAGAAGGCGATGTCGTGTCCAATCTCCATGACTGGAGTCCGATACTGCTTTGGCAACACAGATTGACGGAGGCCTTCATTGGCGATTCGGTATAATAGTTTGATTTTAACAATAAACTCGCCTCGCGTAGGAGACTCTGTAGCCTGGTTAAACATTTTGAAGCCATTTTGTCAGGTTAAGTCATGGGTTTGAAACTCTTTCATTTCGCCGGGCGCTGGATTTGTAGTCAGGTTTGTGTCCTCATTTTGTTTATGCTGAGATCTTGTGATAACAAGACAGCTTTGATTGGCGCGGTTGGTGCGACGATGAAGACAAATCGAGCTCAGATAATTATGCATTACTGCGGCTTTGATTTCTCCATGTACGAAAGCGGATTTGTTGATGACTATTCGAGATATCGGTAGTGGAAGGGGCGGGTATTTCAGCGATGCGATTTATATGTCCAGTTGCTCAACAGGTGTGCCTTGATTAAATTCGGTTGGACAACCGCAGAATGGTCAAGTCATGTGTCATAAAGGGCAGTGCATTGTTCATCATTCGCGATGATTGGTGCAGTTGTAGGGTAAGGGTAGTTGCAGTTTCCCCGATTTCCATGATAATCTCCCGCAAGTCACTTTTTTAGTTTTAGTCCAGCAATCCGCTGTGTTGTGAGTTGTTGTCATGCAGTGAGAGTAAAGTGTTGATCTGTATTGTATGGCAGGTTGTGGCCTATGTGGTGGCTTTTTTCCATTTCCAGGCTTTCTAACTTCGGGTACCGCAGCTCTTGTATTTTCATTCTTCATGTCAGGTCTCCGTTCTGCCTTGCTTTCCTCTTGGACCATACAATACCGATCTGCGTACATTGTAAAATCTTTTAAGGCTGTGGCTTAATTTTGTCTTACAAAATTGGGTACTTCAGATGGCACCAACTCCAGGGTTTGTTCTAGCAAGATAAGATGAGTGAGTCGATCGTAGTCTTCTCCAAACTGTGACAATTGTAGGCATCTTTAAAGTAAGAATCTAAGTCGATCCGTCAAATGAGCATATGTTTCGTACTTTTGCTTCTTGGCTGGCCGGGAGCGATTACTGTATGAAGTGGCTGGCGGTGACTTCAAAGTGACGGAAAAAAGTTTATTTTATTTATGTGTATGACTCCCTGCCGAAGGTGCCAGTAAGCTGTATAGTTTGGTATGCTTTTCCTTTGAATAAAGTTGACAATTTTATCGCCCATTTGTCTGGGGCTAGATTGTAATTTTCTGCCATCTGTTTAAAGCGGTGTACGTATTCATCCAATGAATGGTCCGTCTTTTTCGTCGAATGGGTCCATGTGGAAGTTTAGCTTGGGATCAAACGTGGGTATGGTACCGTTAGGTGAACTATCTGGTGACGACAGGGTAGTTGACATTGCTCTAGTTCACGTCTCCATTTTGAGTTTGAGTTGTTTGCTTTTTTCTCTTTGCATTTCGAGCTCAAATGCACGTTTCTCGTTTTCCTCTTCTCTTCTCTTCTCCGTTCTTCTTGTTCCCTTCCTTCTTCAGCGAGTTCTCTAGCATCCGCCGCTTCTTTTTCTTCCCTAATGAACTGGTTTATTTCCATTTGATCTGTCATTCCCATTTCTTCCACCAGAACCCGTAGTTCTATGTGCAGTTTGATGCGATCCATTGTGGAATTAGTTTGATTATATATTTGTATATATGTGTTGCTAATGGGAGAATTGTTTCTCCAAGAAAGGCAGGTAATTGCGACCAGAACGAAAAAGGAGTTAACTAGATTATTATTTTTTGACTGAAACATCTCATTTAGTTTTTGCAATCGGTCAAATCACGTAGGAAATTTGCTTCGCTCCCAATTTTAATTTTTCTGATACGATTTATTGTAAAATCATTTTATGTGTTTTACTGGCCCAACGGTATTGAAGAAAATTAACAATACAATTTCAAACGAGAAATATTCACCTTTGTTCTCTACTTTTTACAGTCCACACACAGCCTCTAGCAATCAAGTATTGTCTTCACCTTGCGTTGTACGGTTATTAGTGTTTCCAACTGGAACTATATCAACTTTTGTATTGTCAGCTGTATTCAAATGTTTGAATTTAACACATGTATCATTCATCTTTTCCTCCGCTCCCCCCCCCCCGCCCTTCCTTCACATAAACATAACACCTTCCCCGTGCTTCCGCCTCCTCCTCCTCCTCCTCCTACTCCTCCGCCCCCTCTTTGTCATCCTCCTCCTCCTCCTCCTCCTCCTCCTCCTTCTCCTCCTCCTCCTCCTCCTCTTTCTTCTTCTTCTCCTTCTTCTTCTTCTTCTTCTTCTTCTTCTTCTTCTTCATCTTCTTCTTCTTCTTCCTCTTTTCTTCTTCGTCTTCTTTTAAGGTTAAAAGACATTGAGCTAGGTGCTGAAAATGACATCATGAAGAAATCCCGTCTTGCATTTGCACGTCAGGTGAAGCGATCATAACTTTCTTTGAACCTGTTCATCAAACAGCTGAGACTTATTTTGCTTTCAAGCTTTTTCTAATTTTAAAAGCAGTTTGCTGTCGGTTTTAAAGATTCTATTTAACTGTTTTTTCTCATGCTAATATCTAAATCTAGTACAAGTTAAAACCATTATTATGAAGATCCGTATATTACGTACAATTGGATAGCTATCTCACCATGACATTGGTATTGGGTCCTGTTTCTTTATACAATATATTCATATTTTCAGTGTGCTTGTCATACACTTTTACAAAGGGAAGTCAAGAAAATATGCCAAAATTCTGCTTTTATGGTTTTGAATATAAAGAAATATGCAATAAAATCTTTTACTCTATTATACATCCTTTGACTTGCCAGAAAGTCGTTAAATATTCTTCTTTTAATGTTGACATTAATTTATCAATAGGCTAAGAGACAGAGTGCTGATGAAACTCTATATGTAGCCGGTTTGTAATATTAGTATAATTTGATTGATTGGTATTTTGACTATGTAATATACAACTGATATTAAAATTTTAATATAATCTACCATTTGTAGTATCGATTTCAATAAATGTAGGGATTTTTTAATTTTTTGTTATTTATTTATGAAAAAAATAATTTATATAAAATATACAGAAACCGAAACTGACATAGGGCATGGCGACCGACTGTACACAGGAAACCGCTTGAAGGAGGGAAATGAGTGGAAGATCAACAGGAAGCTTTCAACATGTTGTTTAAGACTTAAGCCGGGTGTGCCGAATCTTTTCCCACTTGAGTGGTTCATGGGCGGCGGAGATCCGATGTAAGGTCTGGAGGACAGTATGGAAAAACCGGGATAATATGGGTGTGGGTAGTGAGAACCCTGGACCTTCCAATCCAAAGACGAGTGTCATACCACGTGGTAGTAGTAGCAATAGTAGTAGTAGTAGTAGTAGTAGTAGTAGTAGTAGTAGTAGTAGTAGTAGTAATAGTAGTAGTAGTAGTAGTAGTAGTAGTAGTAGTAGTAGTAGTAGTAGTAGTAGTAGTAGTAGTAGTAGAAGTAGTAGTAGTAGTAGTAGTAGTAGTAGTAGTAGTAGTAGTAGTAGTAGGAGTAGTAGTAGTAGTAGTAATAGTTGTAACACACAAATACGGTCAGATATCTTCCAACACTTGTGGATTGAATGCTTCCTTAGATCTTAGAAATGATGAGTTGAATAAACAAGTTTATACTATTAGTAAATGCAACAACGATCAAGGAATGTATAAATCTGTGAGAATAATAAACCAAAGACCATTTGAAAACCCGAAGATAGAGGACGACTCGAAATTAATTATTAACCCCAATGACATTTCGAATGTTCTTTATGAATACTATAAAAACAATTTCAAGACAAGAAAACGCCACACGTCAGCTCATTTGAGGGAGATCCCCGACCACTATTTAAACCTATTACACCAAGTGAAGTGAGAAATGCTTTTAAAAGTCTAAATAACAACAGAGCACCGGGAGAAGATGGAGTATGCGCTGAATCTAAAATATGGACCACCCTTATTAAATGAACACATAGCGGACATTTTCAATCAGACGTTTGAACATCACCAGAACCTGGATATTAATAAAGGGGAGCTGATATCAATACAAATGCCAGGAAAATTAAAAGGCCCTCCAAAGAATTTGAGACCAATTACTCTGCTTAATACAATTATAAAATCGCTCTCCTTGATCACGCTGAATAGAATTAGACCAATTGTTTAAAATTATTTGTCACATAGTTAAAGCGGATTCAGGGCGGAGAGAAGTACTGCAGATGTAGTTTGACGCCACAAATGGCTTGCTGTCAAAACCCTGTCAGAAAAAGTAGAGATAGTTATAAGTGGAATAGATTTGTTTGCCGCCTTCGATAATATCAATTGCGAATCCTTGTTAAATATTATGAAAGGTTTGGTTATGGAAGATGAAGTTAGATTAATCATATTCCTTATAAGTGAAACCTGGATATCGACCAAACTAATCGGTGCCTCAGAGAATAAATCATTCCTTGGCAACAGCGGTACACCACAAGGAGACAGCCTAAGCCCTGTTTTATTTATTATTTACCTAGAAAATGCTTTAAAAGATGTGCGTCAATCTGTACCTTCGGCCCAATCACGTATTGAAAACGAATTCCCCATGGAAATTGCATATGCAGACGACATTGACTTTATTGGCCTGAAACAAGTCAGTGTAAATGACATCCAAAGAGCCTTACAAAATCACTAACTGTACGTTAATACTGACAAAACAGATGTACTATTACTGTCAAGGAAGAAAGTTGGATGGAGAGGCTTGAAAAAAGTAGGATCATTAATAGGAGACAAGGACGATGTAGCTAGAAGCAAATGTTTATCGACGGCTGCACTAAATAAATTATTACATATATGGATTAGAAAAGACAAAATAAAAATAAACATTAAATCAAATTATACACAACCTTTGTAAAACTGTGCTTATATACAACTGCGGAACATGGGCACTGACTGGAACCGAAAAGCAAAGATGCATTTTGGTGTCAACATCCTTTCTTTAAAAATATAGCTTTGTAGAGAACAATGTGCCTATTTGAGTCAATAAAAAATTATACGGCGCGCAACTCTACTGAAAGATTTGAAAATTAGAAATGTATTTTTTACAGATAGATAAACAGATAACTTGATTTCCTTTTATAATTTAAGGTCAGTTTGAAAGTTCGTTGAGTCAAACAGATATCATAAAATACGTACCGACGACACTAACACTCTCCAAAACAACCAATTTCGACACTGTAAAAAGTTGTCAGTTAGGCGTTTTTACGCAAATCGTTGCATTCAAAATAATGTATTCACTTAATGTAAATGTAGCTGCTCGAAGCTCGAAGAAATAAATAATAATGTGAAATTGAATGTGTTTGAATGTAAGCTTCAATCTAATTACAAAAACAGATTAAATGAACGTTTCGGGTTTCCCCTTTATAAAAAAAACAGGATGAATGAAACACCTCAAATGAATGAGATAATGTGGTAGTGGCGTAATTAAGATGAATAAACAAAACATTTGTTGTCAGGAAATTAGTATGCTCCTTTGTAAGGAAGCACGAATTAAAATAGAATACTAGATATTTCTAAAAAGTGCGCAATTAATTAAGTGAAAAGAGGGGAGGCGGGGAGGAACTGTGTAATGCAGTTTAGAAAGTGAAATAGACAAAAACGTGTAGACTGTTGTTGGAAATCTACAATGGAATTGAAAATCAATACAAAAAATAATAAATAAGGGATGTCGGTATAAGTATAAATCATTAGTGACAGCAGCAGGAAGCTTACATTCAATTTCACATTATTATTTATTTTTATTCACTTTAAGGATTTTAGATCTATACTAAGTTTTCAACAGTTTTCATCTATTTATGACCTCAAGTATTATTATTATTGCCCCTTTGATGCTTTCAATGTTATGGTTTCGGGTGGATAATACCCAGGTTTAACTTATGGCCACACTATCAACTCTATCGGTCCAGTATAAACATCAATACAGAAATTCCTGAGTGAGGAGCTGTCCTATTAGCTTGTTTTCAGCAAATCGTGGCATTCATAATGATATTATTCACTTGATCGCATTAAGGTATTCGGATTTACAGAAATGTTAAATAAGTTTCACAGATTAACAACATCAACTAATATTACTGCTAATATTACTGTATATATATGCCATCAATGTGATAATTATTACCCTGGGAAATATTTAGTTAAACGTTATCGGCAAACTGTCAATGGGAGCGATCTATATTCATGTTTTCGTCGAACCTATTCATCAATCACATGAATTTTTGCTGTACAACGATTGCAGTTTTATCAATGTATCTAAACACGCTGCTTTATTTATGAACGTTGTGAACATACCCATGTAGCATGCTGAGCAAAATGACCAATTGTAACGTTGGTTATTCTTAAAATGTGAACACTTTTCACTATGTGGGTCATTTTGAGCACACTTTGCAATGTTACCAATGACCTCGAGCACATGGAAATGTAATATAGATCGCACCCATTGTATCTGTCTAGCTTCTATCCCGAACAAACGAAAAATAGACATATTATTATGATGGAATACTTGATACTGTTCGCGTCTCCTTCAGATTTTCATTTGACCTCAGGATTAAAATGGTCAAGGCACCCATTTTCTTTTATGTAAGTTAGATCAGTGTATATTACATAGTTTTGAATCATAGGCAAACTCTCAATTTTACCAATCAACAATCAAAACATGATCACGAGAGTACTGTACTACTGTACTGTAAGGTAAGTCCTCGATCCCAGGATCGGGGAGACATTCCGAAAGCTCCTACATCCTCAGTATTCTTTCAATTTGTAATTTCGCCGTTGATCTTTTGTCAGGCGTTTATTTATTCAATTTGTCATGATATAGAAGCATTTAAAAAACTCTAGAACAAACCTTGATAGATTTGTGAAAGTTTAAAATTTCCTAATTTGATTATTGTTTTGATTCTCGGCCGCCATTATGATTTGTGAAGTATTGAAAAGTAGTGCAAAGCAGTCAGGGGTTGTTTTTTTCTATTAGGGTTAGCTCGAGATCGGATGAAGTTTATTTATTAGGGTTAGCCATAAGTCTTAGCAAATATGCTAGGGTGTTTGTTTTTTCCTATTACTATTAGGGTTAGTTAAAGGTACTAGGTTTTATTTTTTCTTGGGGTTAGTTGAGGGAATATTATTTGAGTTGTTTCCCTTTGTAGGAGCTTTCGGAAAGCCTCCCCAGGACCGTCTTTCAACTCTGCTCAAGTCTGCTACTTCAGGTTTATTTTCGCAGTTGATTTTCTTACCACAACCTGTTTTCACACACGGATAATTGTATATTGCTGTGTCACGGGTCAGAGGCTATAGTGGCTTACACTTCATGTTGGGCAACACAGAAAATAAACAGAGGATGTACCAAGTTACACAAACAACGCTGTTTACCAATCTGCCCTAATTATATGATGGTGGGTACAACATCGAATGAAAATAGTTCTTTCCCCGCGAAATTGTGGGCTTTTTACTAGTATGAGAAAATAAATTTAGTAAAAAGCTAAGAATTAGATACAGTAAAATAATATTTTAAATTGACTGAGAGAAATTACATAGTATAAATTACATGGCACACATATTATTAAATAGGTATTTGTAAAGATGTAGTAAGCGATTATATAAATTAATAGTGTTTAAAAATTGTAGGTATGGAGTAATTATAAATTCAAATTCAAAATGTTTATTTTAGGCAATTGCCAATAAAACTCATACAAGAATATATGTTCATCAACAAATCAAATAAGTAAAATCAATGCTAATAATAATGATAATAACAGTAATAATAACAGCAATAACAACAATAACAGTAACAATAATAATAATAATAATAATAATAATAATAATAATAATAATAATAATAATAATAATAATAATAATAATAATAATAATGGTGGTAATATTGATGTAAAATCAATTAAAGATTTAATTAATACTTCAGTTATTTAATAGATTGAATTATAATTTTTTTTAAAAAGTCCTTGGTACAACTCAAATAATTCACATTTTATAGATCAACATAAGATACGACATGACGAAAATGATTTTTTACACTGTACAATGAGATTTGTGTAATTAAGATTTATATAACCATGAAATATTCTTATAGCAAGAGTAATATTATTGCAGCTGCAACTTCTAATACTACTGCTACTACTACTACTACTACTACTACTACTACTACTACTACTACTACTACTACTACTACTACCACCCCCACTACTACTACTACTACTACTACTACTACTACTACTACTACTACTACTACTACTACTACTACTACTACCACCACCACTACAACCACCACTACTATTACGTCTAATACATCTACAACTACCACCACTACCACTAATACCATAACTATTACTACCACTACCACCACCACTACCACCACCACCACCACCACCATCACTACTACTACTACTACTACTACTACTACTACTACTACTACTACTACTACTACTGCTACGACTACTACTACTACTACTACTACTACTACTACTACTACTACTACTACCACTACTACTACTACTACTACTACTACTACTACTACTACTACTACTACTACTACTACTACTAACACCAACACCATCACAACAACAAGAACAACAACAACAACAACTACTACTACTACTACTACTACTACTACTACTACTACTACTACTACTACTACTACTACTGCTACTACTACTACTACTACTACTACAACAACTACTACTACTTCTGCTGCTACTACTACTACTGCTACTACTACTACTACTACTACTACTACTACTACTACTACTACTTCTACTACTTCTACTACTACTACTACTACTACTACTACTACTACTACTACTACTACTACTACTACTACTACCGTTGCTACCACTACTACCACTACCACTACTAACACCACTACTACTAGCACCACCACTATTACCAATAAGAATAATGCTCATAATAACATCAATAACAATGATAATAACATTAACAATAATATCACTAACGCTATCACCTCCGTTAACATCATCACCATCACTACCACCATCGTTATCATTATAGTAATAAAAATAGCAACAATAACAATGAATAGTGAGAGTGAAAATCAACATCAATAGACAATAATAATGATGGCAACAACAACGGTTGTGACTATGATCTTCATTGATTACCAACCATTATCTAATGTCACAAGATAGTAATACCTTACAAGTAGCGAAAAATAGAATTGTACGTATACATTAATTTAATATATTTCTCAACAGTGAGAAAAAATTTAATTCAAAGGATTCAATCATGGCTAATAGACGAAATATTCAAATAATATATGTCATAATCTTATACATTGATGCATACCACAATAAATAAGTTAATAAATAATAATGATAATAATAATAATAATAATAATAATAATAATAATAATAATAATAATAATAATAATAATAATAATAATAAATAATAATAATAATAATAATAATAATAATAATAATAATAATAATAATAATAATAATAATAATAATAATAATAATAATAATAATAATAATAATAGTAATATAATAATAATAATAATAATAATAATAATAATAATAATAATATAATGATAATATAATAATAATAATAATAATAATAATAATAATAATAATAATAATAATAATAATAATAATAATAATAATAATAATAATAATAATAATAATAATAATAATAATAATAATAATAATAATAATGATAATCATAAATGGATTAATAAATAAATAGATAAAGTTTCTTCACCCGTAAGGAAATTTGTTTTATGTACGTAAATTGGAGGAATGGATAAATCAAGGTTACATAAATGTTTCTAGTCTACTTTATAGTAAATAATCCACACAAAATAAGTAATGAGACAACTATATCTCTATGATTAATATCAACATAAATGAGAACATATTTTTTGGGAGAAGTGGTGGGGGGGGGGGAGAGAGAGAGAGAGACATGGAATAAACATTCACTTGTAAATTTCGAAATCTCCCAAAGTTTTTTTATAAAGAAAACATTTTCCTTTTTTCACATCAAGTGCATTGAATCCTGAATTTTTAAAAGTTAAGAGATTTAAACAGTCTGATCGATATAATTGATTTTTAATCAGACCTAAAATGTGAGACTTGGTGGGGATACGTCCCAGTGAGACTTGGGACATCCTGGGGAGACTTGGGACATCCTGGGGAGACTTGGGACATCCTGGGGAGACTTGGGACAGTCACATTGGAATATAAAAAGTGTTGATAAAAAGCCTTTAGCCGGACGAAAACAAAAGAGAAAACGCAATTCTCACTTTTCTATGTTTAGTTTCACATGGTTAGTTTTAGCTGAAAGTCTTTGAAAGGGGAAAAGTTTGAGGTTATATATATAGACCAATGGCATCAAAAGTCTAATTCTACTGTGAAATAAACTTTTCAAAATTCTTTTAGTTATCCGAGTGTCTTCAGTGTGGCTTTGGATGTCTTTTACACTTGGGGTTATAGCGGGTTGATGAATCGAATACATATTAAATACCACTAGCTTTCTTATATGTGATTAAAAATCAAACAAACGTGTTTTATTATATACACTGTCCCAAAGATCCTTTACCTCTTCAACACACTATTCCAACTCCCCCAAAGCATGCTCTCAACTTGAAACGTGAATATTGTTTTTGATTGTGAATATTACATTAAATAGGCTCATTTTGCACTGTTAATTGTTAATAAGCCATAATAGCATAATAAATCTTAACTTGGTTTGAAAAGGTATATAGAATACTAGAGATTTACATGCCTTAAAGTGTTTTCTTGCTGTCAGCTTAAACAGAGCAAAACAAAAGGGTAGAGTAGATCGGTTCATAATTCAAAGCTGTATAGCAATGTAAATCAGTTTTATATAAAACATTATCTTTAGGTCCACTAATTTCGTAAATACAGTAAGTTTCCTAAGTTCCCACCGTCTCAAGTCTCCCACTCCTGACCTGAGTGTGTATATATAAATACTTACATACATACATACATACATACATACATACATACATACATACATACATACATACATACATACATACATACATACATACATACATACATACATACATACATACATACATACATACATACATACATACATACATACATACATACATACATACATATATACATACAAACATACACACATACATATATATATATATGTATAAATTATATATATATATATATATATATATATATATATATATATATATATATTTAGCAATGACTATGAAAAATGTTTTTTTCTCTTTTTGAGGAAAATTTTTGTCTAAAATCAAAGCCCTATCTCCACTGAGTAAAAATGTTTTTGAATTTTGAAAATCCATTCATAAATAAACAAGTTATGCTGTTTCAAAGGTGTAATTTATTTGGATGACCCGCAAAGAGGAAAAAAACGCGAAAATATGGGACGCTTTTTCGGCATTTTTTTTTCGACCTTTGGTTGTATCTTGCGTAATAAGTGAATTAAAAGATTGAAACTTGAAGAGCAAATTAGGATGGTGTTTTGTAAAATACGGGAAAAGTACTCGTCATATTCATATGAAATTTTACAACCAAAAAGAAGAAATGTTCATGTATTACCTTGTCAGCGACAAAACCTCCACGCTCGGTAGTTTTAGAAATATTTTACTCCATAGAGTAAAAATCTATTTTTAACGGTCTTCTGGTAATCGCACGAGTTTTCTCGCTTGACATTATGTAAAATGACCTTTTTTCTAACTGTGTGCCAACTTTCAGTCATATTCATCGATAAACAGCGTCGTAATTAATTTTTTAAAATAGCATATACGAAACGGCTTCGTCCCATATTTTGACGCGAATTCGGGCACTTTGTAAGCGAAAAAGAGGCCCAAAGATTTGTGCGGGATAGTCATTGCTAATATATATATTATATGTATATGTATATTTATATATATATATATATATATATATATATATATATATATATATATATATATACGAACACTCACATATTGTTTATGTGTGTGTGTGTGTGTGTGTGTGTGTGTGTATATGTGTGTGTTTATGTATAGATGAAAACAAAAAGATAAAAATACTGTGATGGTAAAAGTTGTGGACGATAATTTACAAAGTAATTATGTACAGGGGTGAATAACAATGTGTTTGATAGCTTGTTGTATTTAGAAGCTGTTATACAGCGGGTTGTTTTATTATTGACACATTTCAGGTTTGACACGGTGCGTTCTTTGCTAGCTGAGCTATGATATCATCAGTAGAAAAGGGTAAATTTGACATAAATCGTGATTTATTTTGACTTTGTCCGACATGATTCACGAAAGTTTATTTCATTTAAAATGTCAATCTAAGGATATCAGCTTGGAACATTGTAAAATTATTTTTGTATGACGTCATCTGAAGACATAAATAACGGAAACCGTTCGCTCTGTCATTTTAGTCATGCTGCAAAAGACGTGGACGCACTGGAGAGAAGTTCGCAGCTTGTCATTCAGAAGGGTGATGGTAAACTGGAGCTTTAGATCACACAATTGCGCAAACACATAATTACAAAAAAATTAATAAATGTGTAATAATATGTCAAAAACCAAATTGACGTCATTGCAGCTGTTCTTGAGGTAGTAAAACCTGAAATGTGTCAATGATTAAAAACAAACACAGTAAATTACGATTATTTAAAAATTACAATTTTCTACTCATGACATCTTAAGTCAGCGACCAAAGTTCCCACTTATATCAAATAAAACTGAAATGAATTGTGCACCTATGGCAAAAAGCCGTTTGATGAAACCTTGCATAGCTTGAGATTTATTCAATAGTAATAAAAAAACACAATGCAATAACTTAAGTACATTACTTTTATACATTAAATTGACTCGGTTCTCACTTGAGATAAGATATGCGTATTACCTTTTGGCGCAACACCATCAATCACTTAACTAAATCGACAGCGTATATTGGTTGAGCATTCACTTCACAGGCAGAAGGAACCGAGTTCGATCCCGTGTGAATTCGACAATATTTTTTCCTCACCTCTTCCTCTCTCCAGATCAATCGAGCAGTGATTGGGTAGCTTTATCCATTATACCTGGCGGAAAGTACTTTGCGATAAACTAGTGTATTGTCTTAACGGTAGCGAGAAATCGCTATTGTACATTTCATACTATAGAAATCGGGATAAACTCTAGCTCTGTGAGACAAATAAATTTGAAGGACCACTATTTGATTATATGATTCTTCAACAACTTAAACTTACCCCCCCCCCCCCCCCCACCGCCAAAACAATATATGTATCATAAACAATTTTACTTAGTGTTTGGATACAGATAGAAATCGCCATATTGCAGCAACATACCTTCTCATGGCGTGCCATAACAAATCAATTTTCCGACTGTGTAGTAACCCTGTTCGGTGTCGGACTCTGTGTTTTGTTAGAAAATAAATACAAAATAAAGATAGTTGAAAAGAAAACTTATCTAAAAGACGCATAGCATAAAACAATGAGAGCTACAACAATAATGGTAAAATTTTCCTTACAATGTTGTTTAAACATATCAATGATGCTAAAACATGAATATAATAGAATATAAAAGTATAATCTCACAAAAAAATGTGGTTCCAATTTCATTGGAAGTACAAAACCACTCGTCAGGAGGACTAGATACACACCTTGTGTAATTGATCTTCTGGTTTCAGAGTAATGGCTAAATATATGATGGTAGTCAATAAGGATCGTCCATCTTGCTCTGTTACGTCCGGTAAACCTAAAAATCTTCATGTACATCCTGTTAGTGAAATAGTTATGTCACTTTATGATTCAATATGTAACCTGTTTGGTATTAGTCCTTCAAAGGAATGATTATATGCACACTTTCAATGAATTTGGAACCGGAAAAATAGAAGGTGTGACGTCACGAATTCTATGCTCTATTGATTTCTGTTTTCAGACCAACGTCTCGATCTGGCATTATGTCAGGTTTATACAGATGATGAAAAGTGAATTTAGTTTAAATGATCATATTTATCTAATTATATTTCTTGCTTCTTATTGAGAATATATTTATAATAGAATATATATCCTTAATAAAACAAAAATGCACCGTTTTAACTCTCTCTACCTGCCTGAACTTATAGGCAGCTCTTATTATCCTCTAATGCAATCAACATAATTTAAAGACTCTTCATGATATAGCTAGACTAACTTGGAAATGCCAAAGGTTTTGATTGTGTTAATTTCTCTAATCGGAGAAAGGTCCCTTTTCCGATAATTTCAGCATTTACTTTAAATTTTCAATTTTATGAATCCAACCATTTTTGTTCCCACCTCTTATATATCCATGCAATCATTTTTATTTGTCTGAGGGGGGGGGGGGGTTGCAGGCAGGGTGTGTGTGTGTGTGTGTGTGTGTGTGTGTGTGTGTGTGTGTGTGTGTGTTTAATGAGAAAGAGAGACGAGAGAGACTGCAGTCAAAGATCCGTGTTTGTAAGATTCCATTCCTCACCTCTTAACATGATTAGTTCTATATTGAAGAATTATCAATTTTTTCACATGAACAAAGAATAAATATTACAATGGTCCATAGAATTGAATGGTATTGATATGAACAGAGGCTTTTTATAAATCAATTTTCTTTAAACAGTAATTTGTTATATAAACACACACAAAAATACTGGGACTGACTAGACCTTAATGTGTTGCAAGCGCCGTAAAATCATTTAAGATAAACAAAACAAAACAAAACACAAAATAATAAGCACATTTTTGTTTTGTTTACAAAATATTCTAAAAGATTTTTTAATAGCCCGCATTTTCATCTTTGTTCGATTTGTATATTGGAAAATAGGTGGATTTTTAAATATAGTATTGCTCCCAGAAAACAAGGAATGGGAATTGAAAAGATTGTACTTATGGAAAGTTGCTGGGAAGAAAAGAAGAGGGAGACAGAGGATAGATTACATTGGCAATCTGAACGGATGGATTGCTGGAGGACGAACAGAAATCGAGCTATTGAGAAGATCTGGGCCCATTTTAATGAACGCGGACTAAATTTAGTAATTTACTAGACTAGTAGATGACTAGCTAGTCTTTAGCCTAAGCAAAGTAAGTGTCTAAAATATCGGATTTAATGAGGATTATTTAGTCTCGGACTAGCTGGGCTTTAGACTAGAAATGGGCGTGGCTAGTCCTGACCTAGTCCTGGCCTAGCCATTTACTCTATCGGTTATTTTGTGCTGCTGTTTTGTTCTTCTGACGCAAAAGATTTAATCAGCGCCACATCCGCTTTCGTTTTTCTTCTATTTCCTTTTGAAATTCATTGACGAAAATGGAGCTCAACAAGAGAAAATCTTTTCAAACCCTGAAACTGCAGCCCTCCTGGGAAATACAATTATATCAAGATTGCAGCACTCCATGACAGTGCGAAAAAAAAGAGAAGTACATATGTTTTTCTTTGTCACTAATGAAATGAAATTTTTTTTAAAAAGGCTACAGAATACAGCATGGTCACTGGGCATCTGTAGGACTATAGACTATAGGTCTCTGCCACAATCTTGTTTTGTATTTGTATACCTCTAGACTACTTTGAATGTGGGTTTATCTTCTTCCTATCTCCCTGCTCTGACCCACCCTTTTACTACTTGGCAAAAGAACAGGCAAGGTGGCAACCCGGTCTCGGGTTTCTAAAAATAGAAAAGAAAAATAATGGGGAAAAAAGCAGTGCAATGAATATTTTAAGGCATCATAATAGCCTACATGGCACCCATAATTTATCAATAAACAATGTAAATAGATGTACTGTAGTGCGGAGGATAGGCAATAAATTTCACCCTTCCTCTTTGGCCCCTACTAAGTGGGGCTTTGTTGTCTTGTAGTATGACACTTGCCTTTAGACCAGTAGGCCCAAGATTCAAGTCCCTCTGTGAGTGGTTCAAAGTTGAGTCATCGGAAAAGGCTCTTTATTGAGTAATTGGCCATTAAAAGCAATGACTCTGTCGGGGAAAATTTGTGTTATTGCTGTGTTGCTGTTGGCTTGGAGACACTTAGGCAGTACACAATGTAGCATCTGTCTCAGTTGCCTATTTTTGCCTTAAAGTTGCGACAAAAAATGACAAAAGTTGCCATTAGGTTTTAAGCTTTCAATTCACTTGAATGTTTAGAACAAGTCAAAAACCAGAAAAATACGAGAAGCAGCGGAAGTGAAAATAAACTTCTTTCTAAAAGTAAAAGGTTTTTTTTTACGTTTAAAAAAAATCCCAGCGGTGTCTTTAATTATTCTTTTTATTTCAGTGCAAAAAATAACAGAAAATTGCTAACGTGTCAAAAGATATAACCGTAACAAACGTAAATGCTAGCATAATGCTCTTTATATATGCTCAATTATTTTTTTTGTCTTTTAGTAAATATTTTAAAAAACTAATAATAAATGAAATTCTACCACAACATTATCATCTAAAAAAAATTATGAAATTTTGAAAAATTAGGAGACTAATTTAAAGCTGTTCTGGTTTAGGACAAGTCGTTTATGGGTTTGGGGCATGAGCATACATATTTGAAGTGAGGGGTCTCGTATCTATTTTCAATTTTTAAGCAAAGTTAACTGATAATACCTCATATGTATTTACATAAAACCAACAAATGATGTCAAATAATTGAGTTTCTCAAATAGTGGAGAGACTGCAGCTGTTGGAATTTGAGGTATAGAAAAGCATACAGGTTTAGGGCGACCTACCCTAGTACATTTGATAAGCAAGAAATAAATCTTCACCCTCTCCACTCAGACCCTAAACAAATGTTTAATGATAAAATGCCAATTTAAGAGGCATGACTGCAAAGCATGACTTTTTCAAGCAAATAATTTAGAGGATACAGGCTAATTATACGAGTAAAGTTTGCTACAACCTGAATAATAAAGATTTTATGGCAACAAAAAGCAATCAATAGAACTGATTCCAGTGCAAAATGAATGTCCTCAACAATTCCATTACATAATCGTTGATTTACATATTTAATTCTTCTTTTTCAGGTCTGGGAAAAGATCAAAATGAGAATCAATGTGGAATTCTCAAAAACCGTTCGATGATGGAGCTAAAAAAAATTCAAGGACACGAAAAGAATAGTCCAAAGTCAGCTTGATGCTGTAAAGCAGACTGGAGGGGGAAAACCAGGACCCTCTTCAATCTTTATTGAACAAGTAATCGTCATTATTGGCGAGTGTAGTACCATTGTTGATGGTATTCATGTAAATTTCTGCAATTATAATAGTTCCATACATTGTTCTGTAAACAAATGTAAAAGGCTGTCATCAAGGCATTCCATGAATAAAGATATTACCTTACAATATTTTAAACAAGTAATTTGTACTGTGTTTGCATGCATCTTTTGTAATCGTCTAATATTGACTCATCCTTACAATTGCCTATGCACAGATTCATTGAACTATATTTCTCTCTAACATAACTATCCTCTTATGGTAGTTTGGTCTCAAAAGTATATCACCTCTATTATTGTAGATCCAACAACTGCCTCAACATCTCTGGGACACGTTTCCTCTTGATTTTTTAAAATTAATTTTGAAAACATTAAAACAATAAATGAAGACTGAAGTCGAGTATCAAAACAAGATTATTCACATTTAATAATTCAATGGTAGTTAAAATCTTGAAATTTACTTTACACCATCAATCCTGAAGTAGCTGACAAAATTATATGAATATTTCAAATTTGGAATAAGTGATGGAGCAAGAGCTTTTGTGTCATAAGGGATTGCCATGTATTTTTTATCACAAATCGTCAAAGTGGCATCACCCATTGTATTTAAATTCCACTTCGGAATTGGGTCCTGTAAAGATTTATTTTGTTTCATTTAGTTTTTTATTTATTTAGGCAAGCTAATGGAACAGCGAGTTATCATGCTTGCATATGAATCAAAGTGTCATGGGTTCAATTCCCAGCAGATTTGTGATTTCTGGGATTCATGGGTCTCGAGATCAGAAGATAAGATTACACTTGGATGCATTTCATGGTTTAAAAAAGAGCCGGAGGCCCGTAATAATATGATGCAAATTTTACATTAAAAATCAATTGATATCGTATGATATTAAAATTGATATAAATAGAATTAAAATCATTATAATTTCATAATAATTCACCATAAACAAAACACCACTGTGCTCCTCCTCATTAAATTTATAATGGGTAATCTGGACTTGAAGTGCAACTTGTGAATTCTATACTTCATTTAATTCAAATTTATCAACAATTTTCTTTACGGTAATGGGCACTGAGAGTTTGGTACCGAATCCCAGTCCAGCCATAAATATTATTGACACATCTGACTGTAATCTTGGAGATTACACCATAATCAGTAAGCATAATTCTTTTGCTACAAAGTCATTAAATGATTAATAGAATTTCACCCGAAAGACCAAAGAAAAAAAATTAAAATGAGCTTTTATATAGAGCAATATCCACTAAACGTGCTCAAAGCGCTTTACAAGGAGTCCCTGACCAACAGCAACATTTAGAACGGGACATGACGCCTGGTAGGCAATATTACAATTTTTCGGACAAAGACAACACTGTTAACGCCCATGTACTCATTGTACACCTGAGTACGGTGAGAGAATGTGAGTAAAGAGTCTTTTCCAAGGACTCAACTATGCGCCGAGCGAGACTCAGAGCCAGGACCTTCCGATCCGAAAGCGAGTGTCATACCACAAGACCACATACCCGCTAACAGTGTATTTAACATTGACAACGGTACTGAAAAGACTATCAGGGCTAACAAGTTAGTCAAAATGGGGGACATTGAAGTGACAGTGGGACCACGAAGTATAATATAGGTGTGGTTGTGTGATTTTGTTTAATCAACATTCTTTTTTTTTGTTTGTTTTTAAGGGTTTTACGGCGCTTGCAACATATTAAGGTCATATCAGCGTCAGTAAAAAGGAAGAAAATGGGTTAGCAAAATGTTCTAAAGTTATAATTCCTCTTCTGTTTTTGTTTTTAATTGCTTGCGACACATTTAGGTCATTTCAGCACCAGTAAAATGGTGCAAATGGATAATCAAGCAATTTTAGATTAACAATTCAAAGCACTAACATGTAAAACAAAAAGGGAATGGTTCTTATATGGACTGGATGTAGATTCCAAGAGCGTGCCATCGGTATACTTAGTTTGAAGTCACCTAAAAGTGTTTGTCCAGGCACAAGCACAGGTCCCCACTAAGAGGAACACACTCAAATGCTTACTTATCACATATTACATATTATGTAAAATAAAAAATACTCGTTCCCCCTTAGAGAAAAATACTGAAACAAAAAGATGACTTACAAGGGGGAAAAATGTATACTGTTGCTGAGTCCATTGTCTTCTCAAATATATTCATATTAACACTTTTAAGCACTGACGAACAGTTTATAAGGATCTGTTTAAAAAGTGTGATGTAGTTCTAAAATCATCTTAATTAAATGGCCAGCATTCCATGTTGCTTAAGGAGATAACATTTTTCAGATGGATATGAATGAGATTAATGAAATCAGTTATGTTGATTGCTCTGTGGTGGAGTCAGTAGTTGTAGTAGATGATTTGTCAAATCACTTTCAAGTGGAGACAACAGAAACTCTTCCCCATACACCAGAGGAGTTGAATGCCTCAGATGACATCAGCCAAAGATTACGGCAAGCTGGCCTCAAGAGGAGATGACAGACCACTGACGATCCATTAGTGGATCAATGGCTGCAGTCGGAATTTTGAAAAACAACTCCATTATAAAAAAAGCAGAAAAAAACAACTCCATTGTTGAACAATATACCATAACAATTAAATTCATGAAATTTAAGATGAGGCATATTAATTATGACACTACTTATAATTAAATTATACTTTTTATATGTTTTGATATTATGGGAAATTTATTTATGTATGAAAATCACACCTGGGAACGTTCACATATGACGTCATCATTTAGTTTTTATCCATGACCCAATTGGTTTCTAATGTCTTGAATCTGAAGATTGATTCAACCACATGTATTTTGTGTCAATTTAAAAAATGGTTTAAAGCAATCCATGGAGAAATGTTGCAATACATTTGTCCGTAGTGTAGAATAATTGGCCTCATGGTATCTTAGAAAATCGCAGTTAAAACCTTGTCTTGTGAATTGCCTTAAACCATTTTTAAAATGGTTCTTGAGATTTACTAATTGATTTTTAGAGGGTCAAGTCCTGTATTTAGCTCAATCTGTACTTTTGATAGAGCTGACATGTTTTTGTTAAAATTTACTTAAAATCGCATGCGTTCAGTGTTTAAGGCCATTTTTTCTACAATCGCTCCATTGTTTCTTACGTTATTGGAAGAACAAACCCTCTGGAATAAATACAGATTGTTATTTTAGTCTATTGTCACAAACTTGTACAGTGGCATGGCGATTTAAGACCCTTATCACAAATGTGACTTGGGACTATCCTGGGCATTGGCTAAGCGGTTGGTATAATGATTTATACAAAACGTCTTACAATATGTGACACTCCGCCTCGAAACGGTATTAAGTCGGATTCTTCAATTTTGGGTTTTTGGTACTCAATCATTGCTTATTTTATGCTTTAAAATTTGATATCAAATTGATAAAATTCGGATTATTCATTGCCGAGATATGATCATTTCAAGTAGGGAATGTGTAAAAACCAAATTCTGAGAAAATCGACTTTGAAGTGAGGCACCGTTTTCATGCACAGTCAAATCAATGGGAAAAGATAACTCCTTAGATACGGGCATTGAAACTTTGACGAGAATAGTAAAATTTGAAGAGACGCCAATTTTCAATTTGACTCACAGGTATTTCAGACACCACTCGGAGGATTTCAATGCCGAAAGAGGAATTTACGCACAAAAAATATAATTGGGATGGTATTTGGTATTGTGTTTAAATATTGTAAAGATAACTGGTTAGAACTATATTATGATATATAAACATATTGCCGAATACAACCCTAAAGTTTCCTTATTTCCAATGAAGTAAAGCTCCAAAACCTAATGGTAGTGATTGTAGTAATGGTGGTAGTGAGGATGATGTGGTGTTGGTGGTTGTAGTAGTAGTAGTAGTAGTAGTAGTAGTAGTAGTAGTAGTAGTAGTAGTAGTAGTAGTAGTAGTAGTAGCAGTAGTAGTGATGATGACAAAGTGATTATGGCTGTAGTAGTAGTAGTAGTAGTAGTAGTAGTAGTAGTAGTAGTAGTAGTAGTAGTAGTAGTAGTGGTGGTGGTAGTGATGATGATGTGGTGGTGGTGGTGGTAGTGGCTCTAGTTGTAGTAGTGGCAGTAGTTGTAGTAGTAATGATGATGTGGTGGTGGTGGTTGTAGTAGTAGTGGTAGTGAAGATGTGGTGGTGGTGGTGGTGGTTATAGTAGAAGTGGTCGTGATGAAAATGTGGTTGTGGTGGTTGTAGTGTGTGTGTGTGTGTGTGTGTGCGTATGTGCGTGTTTGTGTGTGTGTTTGAGAGAGACAGAGAGAGAGAGAGAGAGAGAGAGAGAGAGAGATAGAGAGAGAGAGAGAGAGAGAGAGAGAGAGAGAGAGAGAGATTTGAGCTAAGTTTGTTTGAAGGGTTTTTACTGCGATTGCAACACTGATTGCAGTAGTATTGGTGGTGGTAGGGGTGGCGTTGTGGTGGTTGTAATAGTAGTTACAGCAATTGTGATGTGATAGTGGTGGTAGATATGATGATGTAATGGTGGTTGTAGTATGGATGGTGATGTGGTAGTTGTTGTAATAGTGGTGGTAGGGATGGTGATGTGGTGGTTGTAGCAGTAGCGGTGGGGACGGTGATGTGGTGGTTGTTGTAGTAGTGGTGGTAGTGATGGTGATTTGGTGGTTGTAGTAGTTGTGGTAGGGATGATGATGTGGTTGTAGTAGTAGTGGTAGTGATGGTTGTAGTAGTAGTGATGATGATGTGGTGGTGATGGTGGTTGTAGTTGAAATAGTAGCAGTAGAGATGATGATGATGTGGTGGTGGTTGTAGTAGGAGTGGTAGTGATGATGATGTGGTAGTGGTGGTAATAGCACGCGGTGTGTATTAAATACATATGTAACACACGCATGCTGACGTCATGACATTTTGCCCGGGCATTTTAATGGCCAACAGGTGCATATGATGATCCTTGACTAATCAGAATCATTCATTTGTAAGGTTGTCAGGGATAAACCTAGACTTGTTTACAGTTTTTAAAGTTCATTATTGGTTGAACCATGAAATTATGGAAACAGTCATGCTTTCCCTGAGATAGAGAAAGACACGCCCTTTGCTGTGGTATCTTACATGATATTGGTGTACGAAAAGACTTAATATTACTAAGCTTTGGAAATGGTGGCTCTCTGAGAGAAAGTCAACTCTTGTTTTGAATGTCTCTCTGATAGTTGCATTTTAAAACTTTAAATTTATATAACTTATCGTCAATATCTATGTTGAATAATTATGTTATCATGTAGAAAAATGATTGTAGTTACTGAAACAACCAAAAAATAAAATTTGATAATTTTGACCATTTCCACTATAAAACCGGTTTTCTTCGTTTTCCAAATCCCGACTTAATACCGCTTCGAGGCGTAGGGTCACATATGTAATTGTCTTATGACAATAGGGCAGTTAAAAATTGATTTCTCAACTCAGGTTTTGATGACCTTAAAAAAAGAAACTTTTATTGCGCCTTTGTTTTCTGTTTGATAAGCGATTCAGTCATGAGAATTCTTGTTCAGTTTTCCAAATTATATCAGACCCATTCCAGAAAAAATTACGGTGAATGCACTTATATACTTCCTGCAAAACAGGTTTGTTTTTGTTTTTAAGGGTTTTACAGCACTTGCAACACATCAGCGCCAGTAAAAAGGAGTAAACTGGGATAGTCAAAAGAGTACTAGATGCCTAATAGGCAACTTGTAGTTATATGATATAGAAATTTGTTTCCATATGACCAGCTGGAACAATAAGTAAAACAGTGTGACATTTATGTATCTCATCACAACAAGAATACTGCACACAGTATCTTTGTAGTGATGTACTACATTAATGATTACATTTGTTTCCTGATTAGAGAGGTTCAACGATATTTCTAAAAGCACTATTAATCAAAGTCAGCCTGGCTGCCTTGCTAGCAGCAAGACGTTCCGTTCAGATACTCCTTCCTGAGTCCCAATAGGAGAAAGGTTATGATTGCTGTCATCATCATCATTACGGTTGCTTTCTTCCATGGGTAGGCCAGCATCAACAGCAAGGTTGTGGAGCCAAAAACACACATCAATAAACTTGCAGGCTCTGTCAGGCGTCAATCTGAGCTCGTCATGGAGACAATTCCACCTTCTTTTAACCACTCCAATGACTCTGTTGAAATGACAATAATTGCTTGTACTTGTACACTTAAAACCAATTAAAATTAAATGGATCTCTCTCTCCCTCTCTCTCTCTCTCTCTCTCTCTCTCTCTCTCTCTCTCTCCTCTCTCTCCCTCTCTCTCTCTCCCTCTCTCTCTCCTCTCTCTCTCTCTCTCTCTCTCTCTCTCCTCTCTCTCCCTCTCTCTCTCTCTCTCTCTCTCTCTCTCTCCCCCTCTCTCTCTCTCTCTCTCTCTCTCTCTCTCTCTCTCTCTCTCTCTCTTTTTTTTTCTCTCAGTCATTTAATTAGAATTAGAAGGGAAAGAATTATAATGATTAATCTGAGTTCTTCAAAAAAATGTTTATGTTTACGATAGTATGACAATGACAGTATGATTACAACTATTTTTTGGGATAATTTTCTTTTATTTTCATTGATCATTTGCAAATTGTATTGTTAAAGTGGATATAAAAATAAACCCTTTATTCATCCAACGGGGAAATTTGTCTGCCTTTAGGGTCTATTCCAAGGGAACACTGGAATAACCCAGTCATCAGCCACAGTGCAGTGCCGCAAATGGAACTAGGATGAGATGGATTGCTCAATGCCGCACAGTACAACGGGTGATCAAACTAATTACCTTTTGAGCACAAAGCAAAGCCCCATCGCCTTGAGTGAAAAATCCTATTTTATAGATTGATTCTCCTCAGCAATTTGTCAGTCCAACTGGACAAAATGATTTTTTTTCTTCAATTCCAAACTGGTTTTGCTAATGAAAAATGTTCCTTTTCAAAATATTATAATCACAGTGAAAATAATGTCCAACAAGAGCTTGAAAATTGGTTAAGGGAATGCAAAATTCAATAGTGCCAGGGAGCGGTGAAAAAATGTCCATTCCATGTCATACCAGTAATAGTCATAGTGGTTTGTGTGTGATGATTAGAGAGATCTACCAACACTAACACTTAGTTTGACTAGTTCAGTTGAGAAAAGAAGAAGAAGAAGAGGATGATGATGATGTTGATGAAGAAGGACGAGGAGGTGTGAAGATGAAGGAGAAGAAGAAGAAGTTTTGGCACCGATTTTGGGTTGGATGCATGAGAATGTACGCAAATTTATCTTTAAAGATTAGTCTAGTAGGAGATTAGAATTAAAATGAATACAAATACTAACCTTTCCTCCCGAGAAGACAATCAAGGTCGTCTTTTACAAGATCACAAATTATAAAAATGTGTTCACGATGAAAACGGAAATGTTCGTACGTTTCATTGTCGTTAAACGAATCGATGGGATTAAGTCTAACCCGAAACACCCTCTCCCGTTGAATCAGTCGTCTCTGACAAATTTGAAACAGCACAGCTGCCGCCATTTTCATGTGTTGACAGTTGTTTTGGCAGTACTGTCAATGACAGTCATGTGATCGAGAGAAACTTCGCGTTGCTTTGCTTGGCACAAAAATAAAGAAAATAAAAGGGGGTGGGGGTGTTTTAGCTAAACAACATAATTTTCATATTAAAAAATAAGCTAGTTGTGTGTTTGTTATTCTCTAAATCTAAATCTAAACTTCTACTTCTAACCAAGCGAAGCTGAAATCTCATACTCACATCAAATTAGTTTCACGGACAAAAATGTTTGCTTTCGACGATCTGTGACCTTTAAAAAGTTTCAATTAGCATTGACAAATATCAACAGGTTACTTTTGTCTTTATAATTCTTTTTCTATGTATTTTTTTCTCGCAAACCGAATCGTCTAACATTGGCCGCCATCTTTGTTGACGCCGTTTCTTAGTTACTAGTCAGAGACTAAACGATCAAGTCCGACTCGAGCAAGTGACTAAAACTAGGCCAAACTTAGTCTGAAGGTGACGTCATTTTAGTCTGGGACTAGCTTAGTCAGCTCACATTAATTCCGATTTTTTCAAGTCATTTACTAAAGTCAGAATTAGTCCGAGGCTAGGCGCTAGTCCGTGTTCATTAAAAGGGGCCCTAAGGACATATTTGGTTGGAGGGACATGATCACGGATGTCTGCAACAGGCCTGGCACTTGATGATGATTGCTCCCTTATTCGTGTCAATTTTCCCGTCTGTGTCATGCTTACAAAATGTTCGCGCAAAAGTTTGGAAGGAATAAATAGCACGAAGTCAATCCGGTTTTTAACCTCGCCTTTAGCAATTGAGATTTCCTTTTGATAACTTTCTGGCCAGTGCTTATGGATTGGAGATGACAATGATATATATATATATGTATATATATATATATATATATATATATATATATATATAAATATATAATTATCATTATTATGTATATACATATATACATATATATATATATATATATATATATATATATATATATATATATATATATATATATATAACTATATATTACGACATAGGGCATCCAGTGCAAATAAATGACTTAGGTAACCCAGTAGTATATCTCATCTGTGACTGTTAGTTGAAGAAATAAAGCTTTCCTAAGCAGACAACAATGACATTTATTAACCATTAGGAGTCATTTACAAATCGCTCAATTTATGAAAGACATAGAAATTTAACCGGATGGCCCATTTTTTTCTAAACGAATTCACTCACTTTGGTCATCTTCAAAATGCAACTCCTTTACAACTTACTTATGTCTCCCGACAAAATGAAGAAATCTTGTGACATAGGTAATCCAAAATATATTGTCAGATCAACATTTATCCGATTCATGTATTTACTGTTTACTTGAAACGATATATTTCAAAATGCCTGATTCAAGTGGGAATATGAGTCCCAAAACTGCACACGAATCTATAATCTTGGCATCTGTAAGATATTTCAAAGAAAATGAAAAAATTTTCTCAAAGGGACACTCCAGTACGCATTAGCCACCATATTATGTGATTGAGATATATAGTGATGTTCAAGTAGCACATAGGTAACCCAAAGGGACACTCAAGTAGGCATTGGCCACCATATTATTATGTGATTGAGATATATAGTGATGTTCAAGTAGCACATAGGTAACCCAAAGGGACACTCAAGTAGACATTGGCCACCATATTATTATGTGATTGAGATATATAGTGATGTTCAAGTAGCACATAGATAACCCAAAGGGACACTCAAGTAGGCATTGGCATTTAAATTCAAAAAGTGTTTTCCATGACTATCAGAATGCTTTATGAATATATTATAAAAATCAATTTTAAACATTCAAAAATTGTCTCTTGTGGTCAATTTCTCTTGCTTCGATTCTTTTTTTTTAATTGATCTATCATAGTCTATCAGCTTTTTATAATAAGAGAAAGTGTAGGTTGTACCAATATATGTGACTAGGTGACTGATTCCAAACCAAGCGATAATAAACGAGCATGATAAAAATAAAATGCATAGGCAAAACTTACAGAAATAATTTGTCATAGAAAACATATGAGATTATCTTTAATTGAAAACAGCTTAAGTGAGATTGAGAAAAAAGTGTATTGAATTTAATATTCCATTTGTATTGTCATTCATTAGATTTACAACTAGAAATTATGATCATTACTTTTGGGCTAGAAACATTGCTTCAGTTACATCTTCTTAAATTGTCCATTTCTATACTTTGTCTTCTCATTGAATACTTTCGTTTTAATGAGTTTGACCTTGTCTTTGCAACCCTCCAAAATGGAATGTTTTTCAAGAAATCTCAACACTTCCTGTTTTCCAGGCAGCCTTCCTTTGGTGGTATTGTTGGTGATGTAATTTTTAAAATGACACCTAACAATTGCCGAATCACGGTCATTCCACTTTGTGTATTGTCGCTCCTTATAGTTAGAGGCTGATTCAGTAGAAACAAGTTCTTCACAATTTTTTGAAGTGACTTCATCATACCCATCTGAATTTGCTTCATCGTTTGATTGCATAAGAGTAAGAGTAGAGCTTTCCTCTTTCTCACTACAAGTTCCATCAGTATTGGTATGTACCCCGGAGCTGTTTCTATCTACAGTGTTCAACAGGAATTTTCCTACTTGGGTCAAATCTCTCACAGCCAATGGGCACTGGTACACATTTTTGTTTAATGCTTCAGAATGTCCCATGTGGCTGTAAATAATATGT
>NC_088360.1:40848806-40863910 GCF_034508935.2 Berghia stephanieae
AACTTCTACTGCACGTCAGAAATGTGTGGTCATGATTCATCGTCATGATCAATCAGCACGGCTAATGCAAACAGTATTTTTTCTGTTTTTACTGCGCGTGCAATGCATTTGGGTAATTTCAGGCCAGTTAAATGGAAGGAAATTGAATAATAAAGATATTTTTTCTAAGATTTATAATTAAAAGCACACGAGAAAAAGTTAGACAAATGAGATGGTTCAATTTGGGAACACATGAAGATTCCAAGAGCACACTATCAAGTTTACTTAGTGAGATCATCTAAAAGTGTTACCAAAACACATGCCCTGAACCCCAAAAAAGGAATACACTCAAATGCGTACAAGTACAGATCATAATGCAGAACAAAAATATAAGATAACATAACATACAGAAATAGATATCATCTCCCAAAACAATAATAATAAATTCGACTTTTTCCCTCCTAGCCAGGGACTCTGCATTAGTGGGGACAAAACTAAATAATTTCATTCCAATACAAAGACGGAAAGCAAGTTGAAAATCAGATATAGAGGGATGAAAGAAACATTGCAAGTAACCTCCTGCCCACCTTAGGAGGTCAAAGGAGGAGGTCAGTAATGCAAACGGTACACGGGACTAAACGATAGATTCATCAGTAAACCGATGGATGAAGCTTGCCGTCGTCTGGATCGATGGAGCGCTTTGTGAGTGCCAATGTAAAGTCTATTAACCAGACCCAGTTTAAACAATCAATACTTTCTCAAAAACAAAATCATATAGGCCACGTGCACTTTAGAAAATGTCCCTCTGTTGCAGTTATCCAATACTTGATTCTATCTTGTTTATGAAACAAATCATTAGCTATGAATTCCAAGCACAGTATAAACAATAAATAATTTCTCAAAAACAATATTATTTAGGTCGCAATGCACTTTTTTGAAATGTCATTCTGCTCTGCTTATCTACTCGATGGTTCTATCTTGTTTATGATCCTAAATCACTAGCCATGCATCCCAAGCGCAGTGTAAACAATCAGAACTTTCTCAAAAACAAAATGATTTAGGCCACAATGTACTTTAGATTTTTTTAGGTTCAAAAACGTTTATTTTAATCAATTGCCAATGTAATTCATACAAGAATATATTTTCATCAACAAATCAAATAAGTAAAATCAATGATAAAGCAAGGCAAACAATGAAAATAATAATGATACTAACAGTAATAATAACAGCAATAATAATAATAATAATAATAATAATAATAATAATAATAATAATAATCATAATAACAATAATAATAATGATAATAATAATAATAATAATAATAATAATAATAATAATAATAATAATAATAATAATAATAATAATAGTAATAATAATAATAATAATAATAACAATAACAATAATAATAATAATAATAATAATAATAATAATAATAATAATAATAATAATAATAATAATAATAATGATAATAATAATAATAATACTAATAATAATAATAATAATAATAATAATAATAATAATAATAATAATAATAATAATAATAATAATAATAATAATGATAATATAATAAAAATAATGATAATTATAATGGTGGTTATAATGATGTAAAATGATTTAAAGATTTAATTAATAGTTTAGTTATTTAATAGATTGAATTATAAATTTAGACCTTGGTACAACTCAAATAATTCACATTTTATGCATCAACATAAGATACGACATGACGACAATGATTTTTTACACTGTACATTGAGATCTGTTTACATAAGATTTATATAACCATGAAATATTATTATAGCAAGAGTAATATTATTGCCGCTACAACTACTACCACTACTGCCACCACCAGTACAACTACTACTACTACTACTACCACCACCACTACAACTACTCCCACCACTACAACCACCACTACTATTACGTCTACTACATCTACAACTACTACCACTACAACTACTACCATCACTACTGCTACCACTACCACCACCACTACCACCACTACTATTACGACTACTACTACTTCTACTACTACCACTACTACCACTACTACTACTACTTCTACTACTACTACTACTACTACTACTACTACTACTACTACTACTACTACTACTACTACTACCCCTTCCCCTGCTATCACTACCACGACTGCTACTACTGCTACTACTACTACTACTACTAATACTACTACTACTACTACTACTACTACTACTACTACTAATACTACTACTACTACTACTACTACTACTACTACTACTACTACTACTACTACTACTACTATTACTAATACCACCACCACCACCACCACCACCACCACCACCACCACCACCCACCACCACCACTACTACTACTACTACTACTACTACTACTACTACTACTACTACTACTACTACTACTACAACTACTACTACTACTACTACTACTACTACAACTACTACTACTACTACTACTACTACTACTACTACTACTACTACTACTACTACTACTACTGCTACTACTACTGCCACTACTATTACTACTCCCACTACCGTTGCTACTACAACTACCACTACCACTACTACCACCACTTCTACTAGCACCACCACTATTACCACTTATAATAATGCTTATAATAGCAACAATAACAATAATAATAAAATAATCAATAACATCATTAACGCTGTCACCACCGTTACCGTCACTACCATCATCGTCATCATTATCATAATGAAAATAGCAGCAATAACAATGAACAGTGAGAGTGAAAATCAACATCAACAGACAATACTAATGCTGGCAACAACAACGGTTGTGACTATGATCTTCATTGGTTACCAATCATTATCTAATGTCACAAGATACTCATACTTTACAAGTAGCGAAAAATAAGAATTATACATATACATTAATTTAATATATTTCTCATATGCGTTTCAAGCTCAAGACATGCTCGATTATAATGACTGACAATCACACACGCCCTTCCAACACACATATCCACCCACCCACACAAATACACACACACATACATACACACACATACACCCACACACACACACACACACACACACACACACACACACTGATCTACGAAATCACTTGTACAACAAACAGTGAGAAAAAATTTAATTCAAAGGATTCAATCATGGCTAATAGACGAAATATTCAAATAATATATGTCATAATCTTATACATTGATGCATACCACGATGAATTTTTTTAAAAAATCAAATGTATTTGAATTCTCCAGTAATACCAGGTGCCTAACTTACATTTTTTTCTTATTCGATCAAAACTTTTCATAAAAAAATCCCAAATCTTCGCAATTCTGACTCTGTGGAGTTATTTATAAATTGTATAAACTTGTACATATTGGGCTTTTCAATTAAATATTTAGGTAAATATTTTCCTCTGAAATAGTTATACCGTCTGCATTCACAGATTATGTGGTACTCATCTTCAAATGAGTTACAATTTATACAGAGCCTAGAAGGAAAATCAATTTTTGGTCTCTGCCATCTCCCCGTTTCGCACATAAAATTGTGAGAACCTAATCTATTTTTGGGAATGGCGAATTGAATTACTTTTTCTTTAATCTCGAATATATAGCGTATAGAATTTTCATTGTCCAAATGTTTATAAAGTCTATGATCGCTAGTGGATCTTATCTCCTCTTTACATTTTTGTAAAAAAATATCGCTAAGGTGTTGACAGAAAGTATGTAAAAACATATTCTCATTTTCAACGTATTGATTATTCCAAACATATCCAAAACCATATTTACACAAAATTCCTCTTAGCAAAGTTACCCAGTTAGTACATGAGATATGCTCTGTAGCCTGTGTTAATAATTTATTATACATTATCTGACTGGATTGTTTTCTTGTAGTTTTAAAATTTTAAACCAGTATTTAATTATTCTTATTAATCTCTGGTTGATTAATGGAAATACTTTTAATTCATGATATACGAAAGCTGACGGTGTAGATTTCCTTACCCCCAGTATGGATTTTAAGAAACCTAAATGCATTTGTTACATTTTTATCGCTTCACAATAGCCCCATATTTCGCAGGAATTATTAAGTATTGGTGATATTAGAGTATTAAACAGATGGAGTTGGGTGGAAGGTGATAATTCCTGATTTTGGTGGAGCAGAGAATATAAGTTAAACATTGTTCTACGACCTAGGTCTACAAGGTTCTGTATTCCTTTTGTAAATCTTCCACTACTGCCGAACATAAACCCCAGATATTTGAATTGCCCTACTGTTTCTAATAATTTGTCTCTATAAAACCACCTGTCCATCATCCCGATCTTCCCAACTCTTTTAAAGGCAACGCATTTGGTTTTTGTTGTGTTAGCGCGCAAACCCAATTTGTAACAGTAATCACTTAGACAATTAAATCCTCGTTGTAAACCAGTTCTGGTTTCACTGAATAAAACCATATCATCGGCAAATAAAAGGACAGTCAACAACAATGAGCTAATGTTTACACCTATGTCGTCATGCTGTTCAAAAGCTTCGTTAATGTCATTTATAAACACAGAGAAAAGAAACGGAGACAGAGACTCTCCCTGAAGAACCCCATTTGTTAATGTGAAGAAACATTCATCATGAGGGTCATCGCACGTGTTCGTAGTGGATTTGAAAATTGACTGTTTGATGCACAATTTCATTTTACTGTACACATTTTGAAGAATGTTTGTGACTTTACAACTGACTTTGTTCTTATGTAACTTAAACCACAGAGCCCTTCTATTAGTACTGTCAAAGGCTTGCTTTAAGTCAATAAAAGCACAATATAAGTTGTTTAAAAATAATTCTAATAAACCATGTAAAATAAATATGCAGTCAATTGTTCCTCTTTGTTTTCTAAACCCAAACTGACTTTCTGAAATGACGTTATTTAATTCTGCCCAAGTACATAATCTCCGATTTAATATTGTAGTGAAAAGTTTACCAATACAACTTAACAGAGTAATGCCTCGGTAATTGTCTGGATTATTAATTTCCCCCTTTTTGTATATGGGTATGATTTCACCAACTGCCCATTGTTGGGGAAAGATACCACTGTTAAATACTTTGTTAAAAATCTTTAGTAGAGCTTGACGAAGAGCACTACCCCCATATTTTATAAATTCATTAAGAATTAAATCGTACCACGCACTTTTGTTATTTTCCAAGCTTGTGATACTATACTCTAGTTCATTTATGTTTATATCCCCGTCCAACCATTCATCATAATGGGCAACATGACTTTTTTCCCATTTGCTCACTTCACTTCATAGAGAATACAGCTCCTTGTCTGTGCTTCACTTTCATCCGAGCCAAGTGGGGTTGGAATATTGTGCATGGTACGGAAGTGCGGAGTAAAATCGCAATCACCCGTGACTAATTTCTCGCCCTCTTTTTAATTCTATTCCAAAACTGCTTCGGTCACTGCGGCACAATTGTATTAGGTCATCTGCTTGCTGCAACTTTAACCTTGTCCGTTTCGTTCGGCAACATTTCCGATAGTCATTTCTCGATTTGCACATTTTATATTTATCCAATGGATTTTTTGTTTTCTTGAATATGTTTTTCAATTTTTTAAATACGTTCCCCATTTCCCTACACTCCCCGTCATACCATCCCTTCGTTTTGGCCCTGTTACTAAGTTGTTTCCCTACTTGATGAGGTTTGGCAGCAGCCAAAATTAATTCATTTAATTTTGTGATACTAACATTAATAATCTCGTCATCGTCTCCGTCGCTATCAAGTATTTTTAAAATTTCGAGCAAATTATCAGTACATTAAACTTGCTGCATGTTGGCAATAAACTTCTCCTTTTTCTCCTCCCTCCACTTCATTCTGATTGTGTATGTTGTATTGGAATGAAGATCTGGTGAATGGTTTAAAGTTTGACATGTAAGTTTCAAAAGAATGGAAGCATGGTCGGAATGAGAAATAAAATCGTTCACAATAAAATTGTTTACTAAAGGTAATATGCCTAATGAACACAATGCATAGTCAATAGTACTTTGACCGTTTCTGTTACAAAAGTCACCTTCCCTTCCCCTTTATCTTTCCCCGCCCTACCATTGATGATTACCATGTCACTCATTTTACACATTCTGACAAGTCGTTGCCCCCACTCATTTACTCCTTTATCTTCATTTGAACGATTGACAAGCATGTTGTGGACTGACAGGTGTTCCATTGCCATACCTCTGATACCGTCTATCGTTGTGATATTATTATCTTTTTTCAAAACTTATATTTTCTTCATAGATATCATATAGCCCGCCCGTCCTTGGGTTTAAATCACCTATAACGGTAATGTCACCTTTCGATTTCAGTTCGGCAATCTTGTCAGTTAAAATCTCGTACCCACCTATTCCTGAGTCGAGCGTGTTGCGAGATGACGAGACGGGTTTCATATAAACACAGATATTGTATATGTCCTCCCGTATACCAAAATATTTTTTACACAATTTAAAAATCGGGCCGTCCTCAAAATCCCAATGACACTTAATTATTCCTTTCTAAATACTGTTTTTAAAGAAGCATACTAACCCCCCCCCCCCCACCCACTATCTCTTTTTGCTTTTTTCCTGCGTTTGCGATGCTAACTTACACATTCATATCCATTTAAAACCAATACATTATACTCATTCGTCCAACACTCGCTTAACACAATCATATCACAAACATTTATCTCATTCACAAAATCATCATTCTCCAGCTTCGAAACAAGACTGCCATTTACATTTAAAGATAAAACGGATAAACGGATGTTTCTGGGGGTTCCTGGTCCCTCATCCTATGCTCTCCCGACGACATCGATTGCTTTGACGATCCTCCCGTCGACGATGAGTTTGGCTGGGTATATGATGGAGGCCCGCTTTCCCTTTTTTCGTAGCTCCACGACCTCCGGAACCAGCATCTCCCTGGCCTTCCTGATCTCGTAAGGGAAGTCTTCCGATATGCTGTGTGGTTTTCTTAAATTGATCTCCTCCATTCTTACTAATTCCCGAACTTGGTAATTCAAGAAATTAGCGATTATTGGCCGTGGTCGATCATTATTCGCCCTTGGTCGCCCTTGGTGGGCCCTTTGTATATCAACTGGTTGATTTATATTTTATGTAATTCGTTCTTTATAAAATGTTTTAACAACCCTAAACAATCCTCATTTTTATCTTCCTTGACACCGTAAAAAAGCAAGTTGTTCCTCCTCCCTCTCGCCTCCTGATCAATCACCCTCCATTGCATCCGCTTCAACTTCTCATCCGCATCCTCCTCCCTTCTCCTCATTCTACCACTTCCTCACTCTGCCTTCGCACGTTCGCCTCAATCATATCCATCCTCTCGTCTTGTTTTTCTATTTTCTCCAGCACCTTTTTAACGGCAGCACCTAGAGAAGAGTCTTCACTTGTCACGATTTCCAACGCCTTTAGTACTGCATTTAACCTTTCTTTCAATCCCATCACCTTATCTCTTAAAAAGCACAAATCCTTTCTCACTTCTTTCACTTCTTCCATAACTTCGCTACTATCACTCCCTGGTCTCATCCTCTTCGCATCACAATAACATACCTACTTCATTTACGCTCGACATTATAACAACAAAGGACGACGTTTAAACAGTTCACATGTATTCACAGTCAACAATGGTAATCACAGAACGTAGATAGGAAATATAACAGGGTCGGTTGACAGGTGGACAACGATGATGACAGTGCCGATTACTGAGAAATAGTCACAATAAAATGAGAAAATATAACAACTAAGGTTGACAGGCGAACAGCGACGATGACGGTGACGATGACAGTGAAAAATATTGATTATTTAAAAATTATTGCTTTAAAAAGTCCAAATAATAGTCCAAAAGATAAAGGGAAATGTCACGAATAGATTAATATAAATTCCAATACAAGACAGCAACAATTACTTGAGAAATGTACCACAGCAGATAGAAACACGTCTTGACACCTTGACACACAACAACAAGGTCCAGTGTATAGAAGTGTTCTATACTGCTGTTGTCATATATAGAGAGAAAAACCATTGTCTTCACGGCTATCATCATTGTAATTAATTATATAAAGGAAAAAGAAATAAGAATAGAACAGAAAAAGTGATGGTTGTATCTTGGTGCTGGTTATGATCGATGTTTTTTTACTGGTGATAATAATTATGATGGGATGTCGGTTAAGATTTCTTCAAAAATTGATAGACTATAATACCCCCACCTCTATTTATTTAATGTTTTCGAAGAATATCTAATCTTTAACCACATAATGACCATTTTCTCTCTAAATTTATTTCAGGTAAAAATGGGAGGGGCTTAGATAGACAGACAGATATATAGATCCAAGTACACACGTCCCTCGCTTTTTTGTCCATTCGTCGATATGTGTTTGATTTCTATTGCTACCATTGTTATTAATATAAACTCGATCAATGGAGCCAAGCCTAAAATGTAGAAGTAAAAGTGTAGTTTAATATGATTTATGACATTTCTGGTGTCCAATTAAATTTACCATCCCTGGAACGACAGCGGTTCACACAATTCTTTGATTTTACACCGCCATTAATCGACTCTACGCATATTAATCAGGAGACTCCCCTCTTTGAACCTGCTGTTTGGACTTGCTCGTCGTTCACTGACACCTACCTCTTTTATGACACAATGGTGTTATTAGGAGGAATCGATTAAAAGTCAGGAGAACGTGGGAATTCCTTTCAACATTAATTTCGGACCCGTTGACTTCAAACAATGACAGTACCATGCCAACACGTAGTTAGGTCATTATTCAAATTAATATTGTGTACAATGAGTAGCACAATCTCTCTCTCTCTCTCTCTCTCTCTCTCTCTCTCTCTCTCTCTCTCTCTCTCTCTCTCTCTCTCTCTCTCTCTCAAGCAGTATTAAGTGTGGTCAACGACAGAGTGAGTGACAATGATTAGGAACTCACAAAGATAGCGTCTTTTTATAACGCATTTGAACAAATTAACCTCAACCGACGTCAGTGTGAATAAATAACCGGCGATAGGCTTTGATGGATACTGTAAAAGTATAAGAGCAAATAATTATGCTTTCTTGGTGATTTGTAAAGCTCTTTCTTTGATCGGGTCAGGGAATTTATGCATTCGCACTGGTTTTTCTGTTCTTGGGTCCAATGTTGGGCGTGATAGCTTTGTGTTGTTGCTACAAATTATGGCACGATAATACATTTTATGTCTTAATTCGCGAACAAAATCTGAGTAACGAAACGTAATGAGTATAAGATCACCGGCAAAATGTCTGGACTTATCAGTTCTGAACAATGCAAATAATGTATGATTCGGACACAGGCTCTCCGTTAATAAAGGAAACAATAAACAATGAAAAGTAAAAGTAAAACGGAATGGCCACTACAGTGATGCCAAAACTCCGGTTTCACCTGGAAAACTCCGGTCTAGAACAGAAAAATCCGGATTACGGGCAACTTCCGTCAAATTCCGGTGAGGTCAGTTTGTTCGAAGGATACCCCCCCCCCTCCACCTTTCCAACCACCACATCATCATCACTACACTACTACTACAACCACCATCACCATATCATCACTACCACTACTACTACAATCACCAACACCACCACATCATCACTACCACTACTACAACCACCATCACCACATCATCATCACTACCACAACGACAAACACCACCACTAAATCATCATCACTACCAATACTATATACAACAATCACTACCACAACCACTACAACCACCACCACCACATCATCACTACCACTACTACTGCAACCACCACATCATCATCACAACCTCTACTACTACAACCACCACATCACATCATTATCACTACCACTACTACACAACCACCACATCATCATCATTACCATTACTACTACAACCACCACCACCACATCATCATCACTAACAACCTCAACCACCACATAATCGTCACTACCACCACTACTACTACCACATCCAATACTACCACATCATCTGAACCAACACTACTACAACCACCACCACCACCACCATATCATCACAACAACTACAGCTACAACCACCAGCACATCATCACTGCCACTACTACTACTACAACCACCACCAACACATCATCATCACTAACAACCACAACCATCACCACCACCACATAATCGTCACTACCACCACTACTACTACCACATCCAATACAATCACATCATCTGAACTAACACTACTACAACCACCACCACCACCACCACCACATCATCACCACAACTACAGCTACAACCACCAGCACAACATCACTGCCATTACTACTACTACTAATACAACCACCACATCATCATCACGACCAATGATACTACAACCACCACGTCATCACTACCACCACTACTACAATATCATCATCATTATTACTACCACTACTACTACAATCACCACCACCACATCGTCATCACTACCACTACTACAACAAACACCACCACCACCACATCATCATTACCAGTACTACTACAACCACCACCACCACCACATCATCACTACCACTACTACTACTTCAACCACCATCACATCATCACGACTAGCACTAATACTACAACCGCCACCACCACATCATCATCACTACCATTTCTACTACAATCACCACTACCACCACATCATCATTACTACCACTGCTACTACAGCCACTACATCATTAACACAACTACTACAACCACCACCACATCATCATCATCATCATCATCATCATCATCATCATCATCATCATCATCATCATCACTACCACAAATACTACAGGCACCATCACCACCTCATCATCACTATCACTACTACTGCAACTACAACTACCACTACCACCACCACCTCTGCATCATCACTACCACTACTACAAGAACAACCACTATCACATCATCATCATCACTAAAATTACTAAAACAACCACCCACACCACATCATCCTCACTACCACCATTATTACAATCACTACCATTAGGTTTTGGAGATTTACTTCATTTGAATTAAGGAAACTTCGGGATTGTATTTGGCATTGTGTTTATATTTTATCAAAGTATAATTCTAATCAGTTATCTATTTAGAACTCTACAATATTCAAACACAATTCCCTTTTCTTGTGTGCGGAAATTCCTCTTTCGGCGTCAAAATTCCTACGAGTGGTGTCTGAAATTCCCGTGAGCCAAATTTAAAGTCGGCGTCTCTGCTAGTACCTTTTCTATTCAAACCCGCCCATATTCTTTTCCAGCATTTTGATCCCCCCCCCCCCACCCCCTGACAAATACCCTCTCTCTACACACTCTTCAATCAATCAATCAAAATTGACCATTTTTTCTATGCCCCTCCTAATTATCTGATAAAATGACAAATCGTATTGTCCAGCAATCGGGAATTGGCGAAATAACAGTTGGTAAAATAAGCTCCTCCTACTTTGATTTTTGATGAATTTTGTAGAGACGATCAACATTTCTTTTTGATGTTACATAACTATCAACCGACATTCCACATATTTATGAGAAGACACAAAGAGTGAAACTCACTCTTTGAACTTGCTGATCAGTCTCTCTAATGATGATGAACATACTAGTATTTGTGTGAAATGGAAGAACGTGCGAATTGCGGCATCATCCTTTGATCTAACAATGTAGACAAGTCATGTACGTATGATGAGAGGGCAAGAGAAGAATACCCACTCCTTATCTCTCTATTCTCTCTTTCTCTCAATCTTCTCTCTCTCTATCTCTCTTCATCTCTCTCATCTCTCGCTCTGCTCTCTCTTCTCTCTCTTTGTCTCTCTCTCACTCTCATGGTTGTAGTCGTCGTCATAGTAGTGTAGTGAAGTAGAAGTATAGTTAGTTATAGTATAGTATAGAGTGTAGTAGTAGTATAGTAGTAGTAGTAAGTAGTAGTAGTAGTAGTAGAGTAGTAAGTAGTAGTAGTATAGTAGTAGTAGTGTAGTAGTAGTAGTAGTAGTAGTAGTATTAGTAGTAGGTAGTAGTAGTAGTAGTAGTAGAAGGTAATAGTTGTCGTCATAGTATGTATGAAGTAGAAGTAGTAGTAGTAGTATAGTAGTAGTATAGTAGTAGTAGTAGTAGTAGTATGTAGTAGTAGTAGTAGAATAGTAGAGTTAGTAGTAGTAGTAGTAGTATAGTTGCAGTAGTAAGTTGTGATAGTAGTAGAGTAGTAGTAGTAGTAGTAGTAGTAGTGTAGTAGTGTGTATAGATAGTAGGTTAGTAGTAGTAGTAGTAGTTAGTAGTAGTAGTATAGTAGTGTATAGTAGTGTAGTAGTAGAGTAGTAGTAGAGTAGTAGTAGTAGTATAGTAGTAGTAGTAGTAGTAGTAGTATAAGGTATATTTGTATGTAGTAGTGTATAAGTAGTTAGTAGTAGTTAGTAGTAGTGTAGTAGTAGTAGTATAGTAGTAGTAGTAGTAGTAGTATAGTGTATAGTAGTGTAGTAGTAGTAGTAAGTAGTAGTAGTAGTAGTAGTAGTAGTAGTAGTAAGTAGTAGAGGTATAGTAGTAGTAGTAGTAATAGTAAGTAGTATAGTAGTAGTAGTAGTAGTAGTAGTAGTAGTAGTAGTAGTGAGTAGATAGTAGATAGTAGTATAGTAGTAGTAGTAGTAGTAGTAGTAGTAGTAGTAGTAGTTAGTAGTATAGTAAGTAGTAGTAGTAGATAGTAGTAGTAGTAGTAGTATAGTAGTATAGTAGTAGTAGTATGTAGTAGTAGTAGTAGTAGTAGTAGTATAGTAGTAGTAGTAGTATATAGAATTAGAATATAGTTGTGATAGTAGGTATGAAGTAAAGTAGTAGTATAGTAGTATAGTAGTAGTAGATAGTAGAGTAGTAGTAGTAGTATATAGTATAGTAGTAGTAGTAGTAGTATTAGAGTATAGTATATATAGTAGGATATTTGTATATGTGATGAAGTAGAAGTAGTAAGTAGTTGATAGAAGTATAGTAGTATATATAGTAGTAGTAGAGTATAGTAGTTATATATATATAGATAGTAGTAGATAAAGTATAGTGTTAAGTATAAAGTAAGGTGTATTTGTTGTGATAATAGTAAGTAAAAGTAGTTAGTAGTAGTAGTAGTATAGTAGTGAGTATTAGTATAGTAGTAGAAAGTAGTAGTAGTAGTAGAGTAGTATAGTAGTAGTAGTAGTAGTAGTAGTAGTAGTAGTAGTAGTAGTAAGTAGTAAGTGTAGTTATAGTAGTGTAGTGAGTAGTAGTAGTAGTTAGTATAGTAGTAGTAGTTAGTAGTTAGTAGTAGTAGAGTAGTAGTAGTAGTTAGTAGTAGTAGTAGTAGTAGTAGAAGGTAGAGTAGTAGTGTATAGTAGTGTAGTGATGTAGTATAGTAGTAGTAGTATAGTAGTAGTAGTAGTAGTAGTTAGTAGTAGTATAGTAGTAGTAGTAGTAGTAGTAGTTGAGTAGTAAGTTAGTTAGTATAGTAATAGTAGTAGTAGTAGTAAGTAGTATAGTAGTAGTTAGTAGTTTAGTAGTGTAGTAGTAGTAGTAGTAAGTAGTAGTAGTAGTAGTAGTAGTAGTAGTAGTAGAAGGGTAATAGTTGTCGTCATAGAAGTGGTAGTGAGTATGTAAGTAGTAGTAGTAGTAGTAGTAGTATAGTAGTAGTAGTAGTAGTAGTATGTAGTAGTAGTAGTAGTAGTAGTAGAGTGTATATAGTGTAGTATAGTAGTGTAGTGAGTAGTAGTAGTAGTAGTAGTAGTAGTAGTAGTAGTGTAGTAGTAGTAGTAGAAGTAGTAGTAAGTAGTAGTAGTAGTAGTAGTGTAGTATAGTTAGAAGTGAAGTAGTAGTAGTGTAGTATAGTAGTAGTAGTAAGTAGTAGTAGATAAGTAGTAGTAGTAGTAGTAGTAGTAGATAGTAGTAGTAGTAGTGTAGTAGGTAGTTGAGTAGTAGTAGTAGTAGTTAGTAGTAGTAGTAGTAGTAGTAGTAGTAGTAGTAAGTATAGTAGTAGTAGTAGTAGTAAGGGTAAGTAGTAGTAGTAGTAGTGTAGTAGTAGTAGTAGTAATAGTAGTAGTTAGTAGTAGTAGTAGTAGTAGTGTTGTTGTTGTAGTAGTAGTAGTAGGTAGTAGTAGTAGTAGTAGTAATAGTTGTCGTAGTAGAAGTGGTTAGTAAGTAGAAGTAGTAGTAGTGTAGTAGTAGTAGTAGTAGTAGTAGTAGTAGTATAGTAGTATAAGTAGTAGTATAGTAGTAGTAGTAGTAGTAGTAGTAGGTGTATGTTGTTTAGTAGTAGAGTATAGTAGTAGTAGTAGTAGTAGTAGTAGTAGTAGTAGTAGTAGTTAGTAGTAGTATAGTAGTAGTAGAAGTAATAGTTGTCGTCAAGTAGTGGTAGTAAGTAGAAGTAGTAGTAGTAGTAGTAGTATAGTAGTGTAGTAGTAGTAGTAGTTAGTAGTAGTATGTAGTAGTAGTAGTAGTAGAGGTAATAGTTGTGTATAGTAGTGTAGTAGTGGTAGAGTGTAGTAGATAGTAGTAGTAGTAGTAGTAGTAGTGTAGTAGTGTAGTATAGTAGTTGTGTATAGTAGTAGTGTAGTAGTAGTAGTAGTAGTAGTAGTAGTAGTGTAGTAGTAGTATGTAGTAGTAGTAGGTATAGTAGTAGTAGTAGAAGTAGTTAGTAGTAGTAGTAGTAGTAGTAGTGTATTGTAGTAGTAGTAGTAGTATGTAGTAGTAGTAGTAGTAGGTAGTAGTTGTGTATAGTAGTGGTAGTAGAAGTAGTAAGTGTGTAGTGTGTAGTAGTAGTAGTAGTAGTAGTAGTAGTAGTTAGTAGTAGTAGTAGTAGTAGTAGTAGAGTATAGTTAGTAGTAGTAGTGAGTAGTGTAGTAGTAGTAGTAGTAGTAGTAGTAGTAGTAGTAGGTTGTAGTTGTTGTAGTAAGTTAGTAGTAGTAGTAAGTAGGTAGTAGTAGTAGTAGTCATAGTAGTAGTAGTGAAGTAGTAAGTAGTTAGTAGTAGTAGTAGTTGTAGTAGTGTAGTAGTAGTAGTAGTGTAGTTGTAGTATAGTAGTAGGTAGTGAGTAGAAGTAGTAGTTAGTAGTGTAGTAGTTAGTAGTATAGTAGTAGTATAGTAGTAGTAGTAGTAGTAGTAGTAGTAGTAGTAGTAGTAGAGAGGTATAGTTTTGTCTAGTAGTGGTAGGGGAAGAGAAGTGTAGTAGTA
>NC_088360.1:40864010-40869010 GCF_034508935.2 Berghia stephanieae
AGAAAAAAACAACAAATTGGATATCACCTAATGGAACATTGTCTCGTGCTACATGTCAACTATTCTTGTTGACTAGGACCAATTCTAAAGCGCTCTAAGCACGTTTAGTAGATATTACACAATGAGAATGCTCACGTCTTTTTTTAAAGAGAAAATGTAGAATTATTGTTATAAGAATTGAATCTGTGTTGAAAGAAAGTATTCATTGAGAGCACCAAATATTACGTAAAAAAATATTATTACAGTAAAGCTTATGAAATATGGCTTGAAACAGGAAACAAAACGACACGTAACCACCGCATAAATCTGGTATTCCATTCGAATGATCTCGATGAAAAAAATTTGAGTTTTAATCGAAATAATTGAATCAAGGAATACATTCTCAACCCATCTTCTCAAAGCAGTAGTAGTGTCGTATGGCTGGCTACAGCTGCACGTGCTTCTCTTTCATCCAGTCCATAAAACTCTCATCTGCCTGGTGTAGCGGTGAGGAATCCATCCTCCTTGGATGGAATGGGGGTATCGGGCAATCCAGTAACACGTGGATCATATCCTGTGGACGGCATCGCTGTTGGGGCAGGCAGGGAAGTAATATACCCCATTTATATAGAGGTCGTTGTCGCAACGCATAATATTATCGATGTCGGGATGGACCCCATCTTGGAAATTGAATTAAATAACCTCAAATTTGAAACTTTGGGTTTATTTCTCTCTTTTATTATTTTGGTAGATCATGATTATTAATTTTTTGGGCATTGCAAACATTCTAATGCTCTTTTTTCTTTAAGTTAGAAAAGGGTACAGAAGAAGAATATGTAGATAGCTCAACATCTTCTATGCTCGATTCGATAAACACGATTTCACAGACTAAGATTAACAACCTAACTGAGCAACTCAAAATCATGGAACAGAGGAACAAAGGGACACCACTCAGGCCAACGTCATTAAACTTTTCAAATGTATTAAAGCGATAAAGCAAGCGACCTGATCAAATTTCATCAAATTTATTGAAATCAGTGCTAAAGAACTTTCCTATATTTTTACACACATTTTTAATGGGTCCCTAAGAAACGGCATATTCCAAGAATTTGGAAAACTTAATAAACAATTCCAGTCCCAAAACATCAAAAAGCCAAAGAAATGAATGATTTTCGTCCTGTAGCGCTGACATCCATCCCTATGAAATGTCTAGAAAGGATTATTCAACAAAGTATACAACAACATCTAGACAAAAACCAGTTTGCTTACAATCAGGGCGTTGGGTGGACGACGCTATATTAGTGTTTTCTCATAACACTTACAAACACTTAGACACTCCAAAGGGTGTGTCAGAACCCTATTCATAGACTTTTCGAGTGCATACAACACCATCCAGCCTCACATACTAATCCCTAAACTACTGTCCATGGAGGTTGCACTCTGGGTACTAGAATTCTTGACAGACCGACCACAATTCGTTTCCCTCACGGATGATGAGAACAACAAAGTTGAATCATCCTCTACCCTTATCACCACATTGGGAGCACTCCAAGGAACTGTTCTTGTTCCAACATTTTTCGTATATACATAAATGACTGCATAGCGGCACAAGTAAAGTAAATATTTTAAAGTATGCCTACGATACCGCCAGTCAGGCCTTGATAAAAACCGGAGATGATGTATTGAATTATTATAACGAAATTATAAGATTTGTCGAATGGTGTGATAATAACTATCTAGAACTTAATGTAAAGAAAGTTATATTTGATTTTAGGAAAGATGGTAACATACATGAAAATATAATTATTAAAAGCGAATAGGTAGAGAGGTAGAGAGTATAAATATCTCGGTATACTTGAACAATTAGAAAGGACAAATCTTTCATGCAAAGTGCTAAATAAGACGAAGACAAGATTATTCATGTTGATGAGACTGCACTCCATAAATGTAGACAAAGCAATTTTATCTTTGCATTGTAAGTCTTTTTGTTTTCTGTGTAGCTGCATGGGTGGAAATTGTAAAAAGTCTGAAGTAATAAAAATAAATAGAATAATAAAGCATGCTAATCTAATGTTAGGAAATCATGGATGGAAAAACTTTGAAGATTTTCACAAAGATATTGCTAATGTTAAGATTAACAAAATTCAAAGAGACTAGTTCCACCCTCTGTACAACGAAATCAAAATAAGCCTCACGAATAACAGACAAATACATATGAAAACCAAAAGACATAGATATTTTAATTCATTTTTACCATCAGCAATACGAAACTTTAGGATGATTTTTACTACATGACATTTGAAAGATACCAAATTGGCTCTAAAATCGATTTAGTAATGCATGTTTATATGGTGCTATATTTACATTAGTTATTATTTATCTATACATTCAAATACCATGCTTTTTTTTTACTTTTTTATCAACCTGTGTGAGCTATGTGCAATCCTTCCCAATTTATTTTCAAAATTCTATTTACATTATAAAAACCATTATAAAAGTTTGTTTTTATAATTAGCTTCGTATTTTCATCAATTAAGTTCTCTCTAAAATATATTTATTTATGCATGTTTACATGGTGATATATTTACACTATTAATATATTTATAATTTTAAATACCATGCTTTATTTCTACTTTTTATTAACCTGGGTTGGCTATGTGCAATCCTTCACAATCTATATTTCAAAATTCTAGTTACAATACAAATCCATTATTACAACCCTACTCTACTTTCATGTCCGATTTTTATAGCATTGCCTGTAACTGCTATATATTTTATGAATATCTTATTTTATTTAATTATATTTGATGCTTATTTTGCTTTAATTAGCTACGTATTTTCATCAATTAGTTCCTGACAGTGTATAAATCTGTGCTAATATACCGATGAATGATGTGTAACATTATAATAATTTCCTTTCAGGATCAATAAAGTATATCTTATCTTCTCATCATGTCGTCTCTACATTTATTTTTCGGGATCCGATTCATCCCGACATAATACCGTTTTGACATGGAAAAGACAGTTTTACTTAATTTGAATAAACAAAACAATTCTTTACAATGAAGTAAATTTTAACTAATATTAATTAAGCTTAACATTAATTTTTAAGCCTTATTTACGCCCCGATATGATATAGTTTTGAGAGGATTCAGCTAATTGGTGATTGATGGGTATCTGTTCTGATTAGTGAGACATGTCAATATGGTTAAAAGACAATGTTTAATAATAATTATGAGAATACATTATCAAATTATGCTCCAGTGATACAAAGAAACGCTTGACTTAGAAATAAAAGAAACTAGGGACGACATGAATGGTTTAGTTAAACATGTTTATCAAAGTGTGTTTTTTTGGAAGTTCTGGTTACCGAAAACACTACCGATTGTATTAATATTTATGTAAAAAGGTTTTATATTATATTCGTGTTAATGGGATAGTCACTTAAACTGAGGCTCATACTGAGACAGCTGTCTACCAGTTAATTACCGTACTCTTGAAAGATACCTATTTAAAAATTTGATAAAATCTCGTCCTTCAAATATCATTTGATTTGTCAATTAATTTGATCGATATTTGAACTTTGAAATAAGGTCGCCAAACCAGCTATTTTGCCAAATTATGGTTCTCAGACCTCCCAGATTACAGTTCAGCGCTTAAGTAACCTCGCCCTAATTTCTATTAAAAGGATAATATTATATACTGTCTGTATAACATTTCAGAAACTTAGGCTATGAGAGAAAACTATTTCTACCTTCATTCTTCACTAACACAATAAACACTGCTGCAATAAAAAGACAACAACCACAACAACTACTATTAGGATGCTGCCATTATTACTTTTTACTACAAGAACAACAACAACAACAACAACAACAACTACTACTACTACTACTACTACTACTACTACTACTACTACTACTACTACTACTACTACTGCTACTACTACTACTACTACTACTACTACTACTACTACTACTACTGCTACTACTACTACTACTACCATGAATACATAGTTTATTGCCGATAAAAAATACATATTATGCATATATCTTTTATATAAAACAACGACTGGTAACAAAGACAAAAAAAAATAATTTGAAAAAGTAATGACGTATATTTTCTTAATAAAATCTGATTTAAAATTAATAAACCCTTTTAGGCTTTTCGCTGACATAAGACTTTTTTCTTAATTATTGTATATTATACATGCAAATTGACACGTCTCATTGTTTCATTAAATATGAATAGCAAATATGTTTACGGGAACAGAAAACAGATCTGAACCAGTCTGAGAAGCTGAGACCTTTGAAATAAGAGTCTCTCAAACCTATTCAAATAATATGTCTCCGTTCTCATGTGCTCTGAGAGATTATTCCACGACAGTGCAGCGGCAAACGAAAGGGACATTTACAGTTTTGTTGTGTCTAAAATCATATTTTCTCTCTTTGAAAGTTTCTTTATATTTTGGGGATAATTTATGAAGATTTTTTTAATGTTTCTGTTGCCATAATTTGCATTCGTTTGGTCTCAAGGGGGATAACTTAAGTCTTTGTTTAGTAATTGCCAATATAGTCAATGTACATGAATATGAGAGCACGATCTTGTATTTTTCCCCATTTTCTTATTATTCGCTATTGAGCTGAAGTGACAAATAAGTGGACAAAAGTTAAAATTTCATAAAATAAACGTATTGAAAACTGTTAGTTTATTTAGTATGGAGAGGAGTCTGCCTGGAGATTCAAAGACTTTCAAAATATTTATGGCAGTAGGATGGTGTTTTATCGTCAGCATAATTTTACAATATTGAATCTATTTATTTAAAAATAAAAATATGTCTTTTATAAATATACTAAAAAGCAATGGGACGAGAATTGATTCCCGTGGCACCCCCTTTGAGGCACCAACTGACTCTGAAATTCTCCAGTATTAACTTGTTTTTCTTTTTGATAAACAACTTATGATTTATATTGTAGATTTTTGTGCCACCCCAAATGCCGAAAGTTTGGTAATTAATATAT
>NC_088360.1:40874010-40904010 GCF_034508935.2 Berghia stephanieae
TATCGGGCCCCATTCTCTAGGAGTTCCTGACACTATGTCCATTGACTTGCGAAGTTTTACATCTACCTTCTCAACGTTTCTGCTTCTACTTCACACTGGAGCGCAATCATCTGCGGTGGAATAGCATAGTGCAAGGGCGGACGTTCTCAGGAGTGCTTGGCTAGCGCTCCAAGTCGATCCCAGAGAAGGCGATATCGTGTCCAATCTCCATGACTAGAGTCCGATACTGCTTTGGCAACACAAATTGACGGAGGCCTTCATTGGCGATTCGGTATAATAGTTTGATTTTAACAATAAACTCGCCTCGCGTAGGAGACTCTGTAGCCTGGTTCAACATTTTGAAGCCATTTTGTCAGGTTAAGTCATGGGTTTGAAACTCTTTCATTTCGCCGGGCGCTGGATTTATAGTCAGGTTTGTGTCCTCATTTTGTTTATGCTGAGATCTTGTGATAACAAGACAGCTTTGATTGGCGCGGTGTGCCTTGATTAAATTCGGTTGGACAACCGCAGAATGGTCAAGTCCTGTGTCATAAAGGGCAGTGCATTGTTCATCATTCGCGATGATTGGTGCAGTTGTAGGGTAAGGGTAGTTGCAGTTTCCAATTTTACCGATTTTTCCCCCGATTTCCATGATAATCTCCCGCAAGTCACTTTTTTAGTTTTAGTCCAGCAATCCGCTGTGTTGTGAGTTGTTGTCATGCAGTGAGAGTAAAGTGTTGATCTGTATTGTATGGCAGGTTGTGGCCTATGTGGTGGCTTTTTTCTATTTCCAGGCTTCCTAACTTCGGGTACCGCAGCTCTTGCATTTTCATTCTTCATGTCAGGTCTCCGTTCTGCCTTGCTTTCCTCTTGGACCTTACAATACCGATCTGCGTACATTGTAAAATCTTTTAAGGCTGTGGCTTAATTTTGTCTTACAAAATTGGGTACTTCAGATGGTACCAACTCCAGGGTTTGTTCTAGCAAGATAAGATGAGTGAGTCCATCGTAGTCTTCTCCAAACTGTGACAATTGTAGGCATCTTTAAAGTAAGAATCTAAGTCGATCCGTCAAATGAGCATATGTTTCGTACTTTTGCTTCTTGGCTGGCCGGAAGCGATTACTGTATGAAGTGGCTGGCGGTGACTTCAAAGTGACGGAAAAAAGTTTATGTTATTTATGTGTATGACTCCCCTGCCGAAGATGCCAGTAAGCTGTATAGTTTAGTATGCTTTTTCTTTGAATAAAGTTGACATTTTTATCGCCTATTTGTCTGGGGTTAGATTGTAATTTTCTGCCATCTGTTTAAAGCGGTGTATGCATTCATCCAATGAATGGTCCTTCTTTTTCGTCGAATGGGTCCATGTGGAAGTTTAGCTTGGGATCAAACGTGGGTATGGTACCGTTAGGTAAACTATCTGGTGACGACAGGGTAGTTGACATTGCTCTAGTTCACGTCTCCATTTTGAGTTTGAGTTGTTTGCTTTTTTCTCTTTGCATTTCGAGCTCAAATGCACGTTTCTCGTTTTCCTCTTCTCTTCTCTTCTCCGTTCTTCTTGTTCCCTTCCTTCTTCAGCGAGTACTCTAGCATCCGCCGCTTCTTTTTCTTCCCTAATGAACTGGTTTATTTCCATTTGGTCTGTCATTCCCATTTCTTCCACCAGAACCTGTAGTTCTATGTGCAGTTTGATGCGATCCGTTGTGGAATTAGTTTGATTATATATATGTATATATGTGATTCTAATGGGAGAATTGTTTCTCCAAAAAAGGCAGGAAATTACGACCAGAACTAAAAAGGAGTTAACTAGATTATTACTTTTTGACTGAAACAGCTCATTTAGTTTTTGCAATCGGTCAAATCACCTAGGAAATTTGCTTCGCTCCCAATTTTAATTTTTCTGATACGATTTATTGTAAAATCATTTTATGTGTTTTACTGGCCAAACGGTATTGAAGAAAATTAACAATACAATTTCAAACGAGATATATTCACCTTTGTTCTCTACTTTTTACAGTCCACACACAGCATCTAGCAATCAAGTATTGTCTTCACCTTGCGTTGTACGGTTATTAGTGTTTCCAACTGGAACTATATCAACTGTTTGTATTGTCAGCTGTATTCAAATGTTTGAATTTAACATATGTATCATTCATCTTTTCCTCCGCTCCGCCCCCCCTCCCCCCTCCCCCGCCCTTCCTTCACAGAACAATAGATATAAACATAACATCTTCCCCGTGCTTCCGCCTCCTCCTACTCCTCCGCCCCCTCTTTGTCATCCTCCTCCTCCTCCTCCTCCTCTTCCTCCTCCTCCTCCTCCTCCTCCTCCTCTTCCCCCTCCTTCTTCTTCTTCTTCTTCTTCTTCTTCTTTTTCTTCTTCTTCTTCTTCTTCTTCTTCTTCTTCTTCTTCTTCTTCTTCTTCTTCTTCTTCTTCTTCTTCTTCTTCTTCTTCCTCTTTTCTTCTTCGTCTTCTTTTAAGGCTAAAAGACATTGAGCTAGGTCCTGAAAATGACATCATGAAGAAATCCCGTCTTGCATTTGCACGTCACGTGAAGTGATCAAAACTTTCTTTGAACCTGTTTATCAAACAACTGAGACTTATTTTGCTTTCAAGCTTTTTCTAATTTTAAAAGCAGTTTGCTGTCGGTTTTAAAGATTCTATTTAACTGTTTTTTCTCATGCTAATAGCTAAATCTAGTACAAGTTAATGAATAAGTCCAAAAAGTTAAACGGTGACAGCGTAAAGGGGAGCATGTTTTCACGGAAGACTGCTGCCTCGCTCGGTTGGGAGCGTGATGTTCGTCAGGTCACACCGAACCGTCAGCCAGTTACTAGGCGAAATAAATTTAACAAATGTGACAAAACCAAAATTGGGACATGGAATGTCAGGACCTGTGCCCAAAAAGGAAAACTAAACAACATTCTGAAAGAAATGAAACGGCTCCAAATAAATATTCTTGGCCTGGCAGAGATGAGATGGAAAGAGCAGGGAACCATGTCAAAACAAGAAAACAACATGACATATAAGATCATATGGAGTGGTGGAACCTCTTTCCAAAAAGGAGTAGGGATGATCTTAGACCAAAAATCAACCAAATTTTACAAAGGGCACGTAGCAATCTCAGACAGAGTTTTGCTGGTTAAGCTAAGAGGACCTGTAGTTGACACCAATATTATTCAAGTTTATGCACCAACAGAAGAGGCGACAGATGCAGATATGACAGAGTTTTACCATTCACTAGACAAAGCAAAACGAATGTGTAAATCACAAGAAGTCCTTATGGTAATGGGGACCTAAATGCTAAGATTGGCAGAGGCAGAGATGGTGACATAATCGGACCACATGGACTCGGAGACAGAAATGAACGAGGAAACATCTGGGCAGATTGGTGTAGAACAAATAAATTAATGATTTCAAACACCTGGTTTCAACAACACCCAAGAAGAACCTGGACATGGCAATCACCAGGGGACAGAGCAAGGAACCAGATAGACTTTATAGCAGTATCATCAAGATTCAGAAATGGCATATTAAATTGCAAAACCTACCCAGGCGCCGATGTAGACAGTGACCATGTCCCAGTTGTTTGTACAATAAGGATAAAGTTTAAAGCTATTCAGAGAACAGCTGGTAGAATAAAGAGGGATTACAGGTTATGCAAAGACAATGGCATACAAACAAAAATGAGAGAAGAATTTGAAAATGCACTCATGATACAAAGCCAAAGTGAACCTGATAATGAAAAATGTGAAAAACAATTTGATATATTCCAAAAGTGTGTCAAAGCAACTGCAGAAAAGCATTTACCAATAGCTCAAATAAACAGCAAAAAGGAATGGATGACAAATGAAATTCTAAACCTATTTGAAGAAAGACGAAAATGCAACAGAGGGTCTGCAGAATACCAAACATTGAACAACCACATTAAATCCAAATGCATCGAGGCACACGAGAACTATCTAGACTGGAAATGCTGCGAAATCGAAAGAGAATACAAACCCAACCCCCAACAAGCTCACCAAAGAATAAAAGAACTATCAGGGAAAAGGAAAAGCAAAGCAGCAGGAAGTTGTATCCAAAACAAACAAGGGGAACTGCTATTTGAAGAACAACATATAGAAAGCCGATGGGTAGAATACATAGGCGAACTGTACAATGATCCAAATAGAAATGAACCACCACTGAAATTCAAAGAACCATTAAGCGGACCAAACATCACCAAAAGTGAAATTGAACATGCCATGGAACGAATGAGGGATGGTAAAGCAACAGGCCCTGATGAAATATCTGTAGAGGTATTAAAAAGCCTAGGAGATCTAGCAATTGATAAACTTCACATATTATTCAACAATATATACAATACTGGGAAAATTCCAGAAGATCTCTGTAACTCTATTTTCATAGCAATACCAAAGAAAGCAGGTGCAGTCAGATGCGAAAATTTTAGAACTATAAGTTTAATAAGCCACATCAACAAAATACTGTTGCGTATAATTATCAACAGGCTAAGGAATAAGATTAACCCCGAAATCGCAGAAGAACAATATGGATTCCAACCTGACAGAGGGACAAGGAACGCAATATACCTCCTCCGTGTTTTAAGTGAAAGAGCTATACAGGTTCAGACCCCACTATACCTCTGTTTTGTCGACTACAAAAAAGCTTTTGATAGAGTACGCCACGAAGAAATACTAAAACAACTGCACTCCATTGGCGCTGATGAGAAAGACCTCAGACTCATGCAAACATTATACTACACCCAGCAGGCATCTATCAAAATCGGAAACTCTACAGGAAATTCCATTCCTATTAAGAAAGGAGTCCGTCAAGGGTGTGTTGCCTCACCAGATCTGTTTAATCTATACCAAGAAACAATCATGAGGGGCATAAATAATATGGAGGGAATAAAAGTGGGAGGTCACAACATAAATAATATAAGATACGCAGACGATACGGTACTCATTGCAACATCAGAAATCCAACTTCAAAAGATTGTTGACAAAGTGGTAGTAGATAGTGAAGCCAAGGGAATGGAAGTGAATATCACCAAAACGGAATGCATGGTAATACAGAAAAACCCCGAAAACAACAACACCTGCAATATAACGATTCACGGCGAGCAACTTACCAACGTAGAAAGTTTTAAATACCTAGGTTCAATAGTGACAACAGATGGAAGATGTAACCGAGACATACGAGCAAGAATAACTCAAGCCAAACAGGCCTTCATGGACCTGGGAAACATTTTGAAAAACAAACAGATGTCGTTCGGGATTAGATTCCGAGTCTTGAAGTGCTACGTGTGGCCAATCTTGTTATACGGATGCGAAAGCTGGACTACAAATGCAGAAACACAAAAGAACATTGAAGCTTTTGAAATGTGGTGCTTGAGAAGGATGCAGAGAATATCGTATACTGCACACAAAACGAACGAAGAAGTGCTAAAACAAACATACCAACAAAGGAAACTAATGCCCTTAATAGTGGATCGACAACTATCCTTTTTCGGACACATAGTAAGGAAAGATAAGAATGAATACCTGGCAAGTTGTGGAAAAATACCTGGTAAACGCGCCCGGGGGAGACAAAGAAAAACACTCATAGACCAACTGAAGGGCTTCACCAGCCTAACAATCCAAGAGCTGTTTGAAAAGGCAAGAGACAGGGAGGAATGAAGAGAGATAATAATAAAAATAATAATAATAACAATAGTAATAATAATAATAATAATAATAATAATAATAATAATAATAAATAATAATAATAATAATAATAATAATAATAATAATAAAATTTTATCTAAAGCAACAGGATACACACCAACATCAAAACAATGTAGCTTATGCCTGGAAGAAAAATATACTATAATCAAACAACCTCATGAAGCCACACTCAACATGAAAAATGAGATCTACGGAAAGTGTCCCCATCGGCGCAAATTCCTCTTAATTAACTTCAAACCGGAACCACTTCAAGAATCAACAACAGTCAACAAAACAACTCAGTCCTGAAGATGGCAAATTAAGCCTGAAACATTGATGTAGACTGCCCCAAACATTGTGGTAAATATTTTAAATAATAATTCGCTCCATTACTACATGTCGAGCACTTTTCGTACCATATTTGTATCAAACATGATTCAATTCTATATATATATATATATATATATATATATATATATATATATATATATATATATATATATATATATATATACACATATATTATATATACATATATTTATATATATATATATATATATATATATATATATATATATATATAATTCTTTCTCTTCATCTTCTTCTTCTTTTTCTTCTATTTCTATTTCTTTTTCTTTTTCTTCTTCTATATCATATAATCCGACTTATCCTACAAAAATCGTTGTATAGGATGAATACCCCCCCCCCCCCCCACCCACCCCTTCTACACCCCCACCCCCCTAAAACAATAATAATAAAGGGATGCTATTCTTCTGAAAGAACTCATTATTGCTCGCTAAATCAATGTGAATACTTACTTGGACAATGATTGGTGTTACATCCTTCCTTTGATTCCGTTGCTGATCCCAAACAATCGTCACCACCGTGTTTTGGAGCTTTACATAGCCTGTTCCCGGTTTGGGTGCCTCCACCACAGGTGACTGAACATGAACCCCATGCCGACCAGTCGTCAAATACACCGTCCACTGATGAAATGATAATTTTTCAATTTGCAAATAAACAGTAAAAAATATAGAAATAGATAAATAGATAAATATATAAACAATTAAATTGAAGAAATAATAAATCGGGTTTTAAAATATAAAGTATAAGAAATAATAATTAGAAAAACATCATTTCCGCGTAAGTTTTTGAGAAAAAGTAGTGTAATCTAAATACTAAATACGCCTCTTTACATGTGACGCCAAAGGACTTTCTCAAAAAACAAGTTGAATTCGTCGATACTTCCAAAATCAGATGGCTATTCTTGTCCTCACTTTTGCCTATCGCTTCCAAACCTTGGCTTCCAGACTAAAATAGTGTCGCTGTAACGTAAATAACGATGACATAATTTGCAAATGGTCCATTGTCATTGTTAAATGAGACCCGCTCATTGCAGACTTTTTCTTAGTATTATTATTATAATTATCGTTTGATATAGCGCCAGTATCCACAAATAGTGCTCAGAGGTGCTTTAAAATAGTTTTTTGTTGTTGATATTACACAAGTTCATTCATTCGAAGTTCACATAGAATCACGAAAAGCAGAACTAAAAATATTGGTTTTCAAGACTGGTAATCTTTCACATTGTCGGGTTTTAGGTGGTAAAGAAGTCCATATGATTGGAGCCGGTAATGCAAATCAATGCTCAACAAACTTTGTTCTTCGGATGTTTTTCTCCATTAAGCTTGCCTAGGACCGCCCCGCACTACTACTCACCGTGGCCGAAAACGTCACTTGCTATTCTTTGCACAATGCAGGGTTGATTGAAACTTTGAAGCTTTGTGAAAAACGTTCGGGGCCGAAAAATAGCAAGGCATAGTGCAGGTTACTGTACTGTGTAAGTCCGTAAACGGGTGACCAAAAACATTGCATAAAGAGGGCAAAATTATGCATTATCGGTCTAATCATAAAAAAAAGATCAAAGAATCTTAGTACAGAGAAGGCAAATCTGTTACTATATGTCCCAATAAAGTATATAACAGAGAAACTGTGTAATACTGGTCGGTTCAGTAACAAAATAAATATAACACAGGAGACCAAAGACTGTGTCATTAAAGACTGGTCGGTTCAGTGACGAATTAAAATATATATCACATCTCCATAAAAAAGTGTGATAATACAAAGATGCTCGTTTAAAATTGAGTCGTTCATATCTATATCCAGATCCAAAAGGATAGTGCTAAGTCGTGTACGTATAACAAATTTGAGAAGCACTGTTGTTCTCAATATTCACTTTGAGTACTCATACTCGGTATTTTTAGTATCAGATATCTACGAAAACTGCCGAAAATCGCCAAAATGATGTTATTCGGAGGTTTTATCAAAAAGTGCTTCGTTATTTGGAGGTTATTTTTACTGATCTTAAATAGAAAAAAAAATCGGGACCAAGGGTCAATGTCGTTATCAGGAGGGCGTCGTTATTAGGAGGTGTCGTAATCGGGAGGTTCCACTGTATTAGAATTGTTAATGTGAGTTGCCACTGGACCATTGATTTAAACAAACTAATCAAATATTGATTAATACCTTGAGTTCGATCAAATCTTATACGTTTGGCTAGAGTTAGAAACATAATTCTAGTTTCTATTTGACTGGAGTTTAAAATAATTTCACAAAAGTTCAGGCTATCCACAAGTATATATTCCATAAGACCATGTTTTGTGGTTTTGGTGGTTTTAATCCAAAAAAAAAAAAAAAAAAAAAATAAAAAAATGAGCTTTTATATAGCGCAATATCAAGGGGTCCCTGGCCAACAGCAACACATAACTTGGAGGACGAGACATGACGGCTGTCAGGCGGTGGAGAAGGAAGAGGGAGCTGTTATATTGGGAGGGAAGGTGGGGGAAAGAGGAGAGAAGGGAAGTAAGGAATGGGAGTGGATTTTTAGGTTGGAGATAATTTAGGTATATTGAGGAACGGGGAAAATTAAGGAGGGAGAGGATGGGGGGGGGGGGGGGGGGGGGGGGGGGCTGGAAGAAGGGAAGGTGGTGGGAATGAAGAGAAAGGGGACGCATATGGCGGTGGGGAGGGATTATGGGGGTGGGGGTTTATTTTTTGCTATTAATTAGAATGTTTTTGAGTGTCTAGTGTCTGCACATTGTCATAAGTTCGTATCTTTTGTTTTGGATGTCTTTTGTTTGTGACTTTAAAATATTTCTTGAACAAAAGATCTGGAAGTTCACATTCTGATTGAGCGTATCTAGTGGGAAGAAATCACACAACTTGCGGTTACAAAAATAATAACGATAGTAGAGCGAGGTCAACATTCTCTTGTTTACAAGCAACCGGCTATTTATGCTTTGCCTTTAAGTGAAACACTCACAGCATCCCGCAACAGGTTATAACGTACTAAAACACAAAACTATGTGTAACCTTAAACGTTTATAATCTGATTGATAGAATTTAGTGATAACTAATTATTAAAATGGCTGGGTATAAGCATTAACAAAGAGCTGAGTGACGTCAATTTCGTTCCATCTATATTATATGGTTGAGCGAGACGGATGGTTTCTTACAAATCCCGCTTTTTTATTGGTTGAAACGTAACGGTTAATTTACCCGACTTTTCCAAACGCGAGTATTTTCTGTCTGCAGATCTCATCTTAATGGTTCGTTACAATCATTGATTATTCAATTTGTTTAAACTTCGTTAACCGATATTCTGAAAGACTGCATTACTTTGATAATCAATTTGTAATGAATATTGAATGAATAGCCTGTTCGTTTTCTTGTCCCATGCACAGTAATTATTGTGTAATATAATTACATATTGATTATGTTTTTAAAACAATGTCTGTAGTTTACAGATCAAAAGGTTTGCACAAAGCTATGTTCTCAATAGTGTTTAAATAAATGCTAGAGATCTAAATGGTATGGGTATGTGTTAACAAATGAGTACATGCTTCTTGCCCTGCATCATTAGGTGCCGACGCGTTGATGTTTCATACATAATCCATGATTGTGAGGCTATGTGGTCTTTTGAAATGATTGAACTAGCCTATCAGGGATGTGTTTAAAACTTAACAGGGATGTGTATAAAACTGTACAAAACCCCACGATCTCCCCGCACTCATACAAAAACTTACACACTTTTTTTTTCGTTTTCATTTTTCTTGAGCCAAGGGAAACTCATTACTCATTTTAGCATCACAGATTCGAATTCAACCCCCCCCCCCCCCTTTTTTTTTTTTTGAGCGAGTCTATTTTTTTCTCCTTTTTTGTTTGGTCTTGTTCCGTTTCTGAGCATGTATTTCTTAAAATTGTTTTTTTTTTATTTTAATAAAAAATTATTGGATTTTTTTGCCTTTTTCTGTCTGGGAATAATCACAGCGATGACGAAAATATCAGAGCGCACTCCCTGCATTTTACAATATTCATGACAGTCCTGTCCCAAATCTGTAAACCCTCTTCCGCACTAGGACAGGACTGTCCCGGGACAGTCCTGTCCCAAATCTGTAACATATAGATAGTATGCAGATGACGTCACTCAGGTCTTTGTAATTGTTTTTGCCATCCGCGTTTGTGAGTTGTTCTCACTAAACTGTATTAACCAGACTATAAAAGTTCATGGTTACACAGAGTTTGTGTGTTGGTCCGTTATACTTCCGGATGGCAATGTTGTGAACTCTTTGGCCAAGCGCATTCTATCTATAGAATTTAGAGAGATCTTCCGCACCTATTGGGACGGGGAAAAACAGTCCTGTTGTGTCCCAAGCCGTTGTGAAATGCTACAAAATCAGCGGGACAGGACTGTCCCAGTCCCGTGTTCATATCGTTTGTGATAGTAGAAAAATATAGCAGACTTGGCGGCGCCGTGTCAAAATTGAAATGCCTGTCTTTATTTTCTGCATCCCTACTCCTACTACTACTACTACTACTACTACTACTACTACTACTACTACTACTACTACTACTACTACTACTACTACTACTACTACTACTACTACTACTACTACTACTACTACTACTACTACTAATACTACTACTACTACTACTACTACTACTACTACTACTACGACTACGACTACGACGACGGTGACGACGACGACGACGACTACTACTACTACTACTACTACTACTACTACTACTACTACTACTACTACTACTACTACTACTATTACTACTACTACCACTACTATTTCTACTGTTGCTTCTGCTGCTGCTAATGCCACTAATATATTAATAACTACATCCCTTATATTTTGTATTTATTTCCAATTCCATTGTATTTATTTTCCAACAATAGTCCACACTTTATTTTAGTTCACTTTCTATACTGCATTACACAGTTCCTTCCCGCCTCCCCTCTTTGACATAATTATGTACGCACCTTTTATAAATTTCTATTGCTCTGTTTTAATTCGCGCTTCCTCACAAAGTAGCAAACAATTTCCTGCCCATCAATGTTTTTGTTTATGCATCTTAACAACGCCACTACCACATTATCTCATTCGTCTGTAGTTTTTAATTCATCATGTGTTGTTGATGAAGGGGAAACCCGAAACGTCCGTTTTATCTGTTTTCGTATATTAAACTGAAGCGTTCATTCAATTTCACAGTTATGATTTATTTATTTATTTCCATTCCGAATATAAAAAAGCAAGAACAATTTAAAAAATAATTCTATGTGATGAAACCACGTACAGAAGGCATAGCAACATAAACATTTTCGGCAATTTAAAAACGTATGTTTATAAATATAATTTAAGAAGTGTCACACTGTGACACAGCAGTAACGTGTCTAAAACCGGTCGCACATCTATTCGGTACCTTGTGGGATCAGTAAGTCCTTCTGAGCCACTTGGACTCATTGTAAGACAAATTAACTCCTTTAGAGCCTTGTAGCCAATGGTGCAGGAGTTATTCCGGTTTCAATAGCGTGAAGCGGACAATTAACGTATTTGTTTGAAAACCTTTGAACAGGACGCTAGTCTATCGCAGATTACTATCCCAGCTTGACAGGTACCCTTTTACACCTGAATGGAGTGAGTGATTGGAGTAAATTTTCTTGCTCTAGAAAGTACAAATTGGCTTCGGTCGGAATCGAACACAGAACCTCTGAGTCCAGAGTACAACGCGCTACCCATGGGCCATCTTGCCTCCTAAGCTTATAAATCCGGAACTTATCCATGTTGCTGTAGCGTTGAGCAGACAGATAACAGTTTAAAATTTAAAAAAATAAAATTCCCTTTTTCATCCCATAGGGGAAATTTTTCTCGAGGGTCTATTCCAAGGGAAGACTAGAATAACCCAGGCGTCAGCCGCAATGCAGCGCCGCAAATTGAGCTAGGGTGAGGTATAACCCAGGCGTTAGCCGCAGTGCAGCGCCGCAAATTGAGCTAGGCGAGTGACTTACACAAGGCAACACAGCGCATCAGCGGGTGATCGAACTGATGCCTTTCGGGTACGAAGCAAAGACCGTACCACCGAGCCATGCTGACTTTCTATTATCCTCTTGAATGATGCTAGTCCGTCAAAGATTACTTTCATCAGCGAACTGGTACTCATTTGCACCTGGGTAAAATGAGGTGATTCCAAGAAAGTCATTTTAAGATAAGATCGGAGATCACCTTAGAGTCTACGGAATTGACCCTTGAGCAATCATTGGGTCATTAAAGGATGCACCCAATATTGTTTTCTCTTTCAATTTGTCTTTTTTTTCCACGTAGTAAAGCACAGAAATATGCAACCTCTATTTCATCCATTACTACTACTACTACTACTACTACTACTACTACTACTACTACTACTACTACTAGTAGTAGTAGTAGTAGTAGTAGTAGTAGTAGTAGTAGTAGTAGTAGAAGTAGTGGTAGAAGAGGTGGTAGTTGTAGTGGTAGTAGTAGTAGTGGTAGTAGTAGTAGTAGTAGTAGTAGTAGTAGTAGTAGTAGTAGTAGTAGTAGTAGTAGTAGTAGTAGTAGTAGAATTAGTAGTAGTAGTTTTTGTAGTAGTAGGAGGAGCAGCAATAATATTACTCTTGCTATAAGAATATTTCATGATTATATAAATCTTATGTAAACAAATCCCATTGTACAGTGTAAAAAATCATTATCGTCATGTCGTATCTTATGTTGATTCATAAAATGTGAATTATTAGAGTTGTACCAAGGACTTACTTTTTAAATTATTAATTTATAATTCAAACTATTAAATAACAAATCTATTAATTAGAAGATTTTACATTATTATTATCACCATTATAATTATCATTATTATTATTATTATTATTATTATTATTATTATTATTATTATTATTATTATTATTATTATTATTATTATTATTATTATTATTATTATTATTATTATTATTATCTATTATTATTATTATTATTATTATTATTATTATTATTATTATTATTATTATTATTATTATTATTATCATTATTACTATCATTGTTTGCCTTGCTTTATTATTGATTTTATTTACTTGATTTGTTGATGAAAATATTATATTCTTGTATGAGTTATATTGACAATTGCATGCAAATAAACTTTTGAATCTTGTAAAAAAAAAATTAAAAAATAATGCATTCGCCCAGGTGTGTCCCGGGACAGTCCTGTCCTAGTGCGGAACCCCTTTTGAATAGAAGTTTTCTCCAGTGGGACAGGACAAATTTGTCCTGGGACAGTTTTTTCCTAGTGCGGAAGGAGTCAGTTGACATTTTCTTTTCTTTCTTTTTTATCTCCCTACCCTCCTCCTCCTTCCCCAGGCATTCTCATTTTTTCACCCCTTCCTCCCTCTCTGCCATTCCTTCTCCCATCGACTCTCAACAAAAACAATAACAAAAAGTCTTATGTGGCAAAAGCGGCTACCAACTTAAATCCCTCAAACAACACAAGATATTGAAAATCGGTGGCAGAGATCCTTTGCCTTTGTCTTGTTCCTTTTCCAGTTCCAGTCATGAACAGATAATGAGAGAATGAAGACATAAAGATTGTTTTGAAATCTATTATCCGGTCAGGAAAGAGCGAGAGTCAATAAAATATGACAAGCGGTGAAAGCTACGCACCACGAAAGATGAGAATTTAAAAAATACAACTTTTGTTGAGATTCCAACTACTGAGGAGGGGGGTGTCTGCTTTTTTTGTTTGTTTGTTTGTTCCTTCCTGTTTTGTTTTTTGGTCAAGTTTTGACTGACACACGTTCTAGACTGTAAACGTTAACCATAAAATGTCATAAATTACGAAAAGTGTGTTCTCTCACACAGTATTCGAATCAATCACTGAATGGGCATGAAGCAGACATGGGTGAAGGAAATGTAAACTCTGTAAGTGAGAATCGGCGAGTGAAGCTGTACTGTAATGACTGATACTGACAGTGACAGTCAAATTGCGAAGTAAAATGAAAACAAATAAACAAAGCATTCTAAAATTATGCCGGTGAGACATCCAAAGTTAAATACCCGAAAGCTATTAAGGATTAACATTGAACTAAATCGTTTCCGGCTCTCAAAACCAATCGATACAAATTACAAACTCAAACACTGAAATTGGAATCTAACTTTGCATCAGTTGGACTACCATTCTTTGGTGGTGATTAGGAACTTTAGCAGCCGGACAGCGTTGCGCTCAAAACAGGTCTCCTGTTTCTGTCGTTCAAATTGTAGATAATACACATTCAGTTAAAAACAAACACGTATAAATAAAACTGTTATTTAGTTAAATTCTTTGTATATGGCTAAATTATTCCGAAAACCAGATTTCAAATAGTTCTTGTTTTGTTCACACAGCGCATTAATTTTGGAGAATTAACTTGACCGTGGTCTAAAAATAGACCGCGACAGTAATTTTTGATAAATTTTACCATTTGTTTAATAAAAAAAATCAATATTTAGATATTACTTGACGCGTGATCGAGTATTTATGAATATGTGTTTCTTTTGCCACCTAACAGCCAAATTTTAAAGTGTTTTTTTCTCTATAATTTACATTGGAACGTGAGATGTCAAGACATGAACATTTGTTTTGCCATGTGCTTCTAGACTCTTGTTTACAAATCCGGCATCTAAGTTGTCTCTTCCATATTGCACAAACAAGAGTAATCGATTAGTGTCTTATAAGGCAGGACTTTTGGCTAATTCCCAGTCCTATTCTTCTCTTAGAACAAACATAATTCCAGTGCAGATATATTGATTTTCTCAAATTTTCTTTTTCTACAATTGGTATTCAAGTTTCCCTAAGTTATAAAATCATGAATAATTTATAACTCCCTTATTTGTAGGCCGATTTTGTCTTTTGTGTTATCAATTTTATTGTAATAGAGAGATAGGAACTTCCGAGTTTTTCTGATGCAAAGTTATTAATTTGTATAATTTATTACCAAGAAAAATGGTTGGTATTAAAAATGTGACCTTCTTTGATCTACCGCCACCGTCTTTATTCATGTAGAATTGTGAGCCGAACGTCCGAAGTCTTCGACCGATCCCAGGCTCTCTAACCGGTCGGCCGATACAAAGACTCTACTCGCCTTTTTTTCTCCCTTTTTCAAGTAATTATTGATATGTAAATAGTATTTCTCCACTATAAAATAGTGGATTATTTTTTATATACATTTTAACCCTCTACGGGTTTCTTACCAATAGTTCAAATTACCCTGATATTTTTATTTGATCCCTAGGGGTCCCCGCTTTGATTAATATTTTTCACTTAATCCTTGTTGGGTCTTCATTCATTTTCCATTTCACCCTCACAGGGGTTCTTTCCTCATTGGGGGGAGGGGGTGTTATGCCCTGGCAATGGTTGATTGGACATAACCCGAACGAGTCCAGAGTTGAGCGTACCTTTCCCGGGTTGCTAGACATTAAACACCTCTTTTATCCAATCCGGGTTCTAGCCCGCCGTTATACACACGAGGCGCGGGAACCAGAGGGAGTTCGTGTAAGTTTCGTCATCAGTCAAATTTTATCACCAAATTCGTAATTTTTGTCCGATCTTGAACAAACAAAGTGCAATGTCAACGATTTACACCCGCGAATAAATAAAGGATCAATTCGCAATTTCTGCAACATTTTATTTTTGTCGCAAAATGATAAATATCAAAGCACAATCATTCCTAACCGTTTTCATCTTCTAACGTGAAAGGCAGGCTCTCCATCTTCGTTCTGAATTGTTGTGACAAGAGAACAGGAAAGAAAATTTGATCACGTGATTGTTCGTACAACTTGACGAGTTCAATCGTTAACTTGGTACTTATTGTAACTTAAATAATTATTATGATTACTCCCTTATTTGTAGGCCGATTTGTGTGGAAGTGTGTAAGACTAAAAGGAAATCACTTCCAAAATAGATACAAACTTTATAAATACAAACGAAAGAAGATCACCAAACTGAGCGAACATATTTGGGATTTGAAAATAAGCATATTAAAAAAAAAAAAACAACAACTGGAAACAAATCATCAAAATTCAGTTAATGCCCAGAGGAAAGTATGTCATCATTAAACGCCCCACATGCACAGACTCCATCCTAAACGTAAAAAAAGAGGTACGAAACTTACCGGCATAGACGGAAACACTCCACATTTACAGCCTACTACTAGGAGAACCTCAACAACAACAATGACAACAACAACAACAATAACAACTACTGCTACTACTACCACTACTACTACTACTACTACTACTACTACTACTACTACTACTACTACTACTACTACTACTAATAATAATAATAATAATAATAATACGACCCTATAGTGTGTACGTTAAGCAACAAATTTCACTGGAACTATGCACTTCTTAGTTAAAGCAAACCCCTTTTATACAACACTCAGGGGATCGTTTTATTGTCATTATTTGTGGAATATCCACCTCAAGAAGTAGGTCATCGGTTTTGTATAATAAGCGGCTACTGACTGTCTGTTTTTGGGTGTAGATTTGAGTTTAGCGGACAAACACTTTGACTGATTTGCACCAAAATCGGCACAGACCTAGAGGGAAACATTGGAAGTGACGTGGGCTGATCGGAAGTGACGTCACAAAACCGGAAGTGACGTCATAGGTCAAAACCCACTTTTGAGAAATTCAATCTGTCCTTAGAGACTAGGGAATTGTCGGATTGTCCTCAACGTCGCATCATCCCGAAGCGATACCTGGGGAAATATCATAGTGGTGCAGAAAGTGACATCACTAAACCGGAAGTGAACCCTTAAAACAGGAAGCTGATCATAAAAGACTGGGAAATGATCCGATTACCCACAAACTTGAATAAAACATTGAGATACACTTTAGGAAGGCTTAAGCACCAAAAGTGATATAATCAAAACCAAAAAACCTCGGAACCGAGAGTGGGCATGATAGATAGGGGATTCGTCATATTTTCTCATAACTTGTTACAAACCTAGAGTAACAAATAAGAGAGGCTATAAAGCCACAAGAAGCGATGTAATCTACACTTGAAATGACCTTTGGAATCCGGACGTGGGCCTAAAAGACTGGGGAAGCCAAAAGTAATACATAAGGGAGACTTCATTTCATTATATGCTTATTAAACTCAGATATGGCCGATATTCTTGACTGCAGTCTCCTCTACAGTGGCAAAGAGCTGAGCAGGGAAGGAGGGCGCTTGTACACTTGCATCGGGTCTTGCATCCTTTCTTGCATCCATAACGAATCAGTTCAAGACATGTCTCCTCTATAGGGGTAAGGTGTATCTCAGTATCTCATCCTGTGAGAGCATGGGAGATTGGCAGTGCGTCAACGTTGTCTGCTTGAAGTCTACCTGCTATTTCGTGGGCTTCAATATGACATTAATGGTTTCCTGAGCCAAATAAAATCCAAAGCTCCTTAGATTTTAGCTTTTCAGCAAAGTGAATGGCTAGCACAAACACATCAGTATTTGCTGTTCTTTTAAAATCCCTTACTGAATGCAATCTTTGGCATGCAGAAATAATCGTTTGTCAGTTTCTTCTTGTTTTTATTTATAAATGGCAGGTTGTGGTTGAAGTGCTGATGGCTTTTTTTTTTTTGACAAGTTGAGATTATTGATCTCATATAACATCTAGTCTTTTCACTGATTGATGATAAACGGAATGAATACATTGTCTGCATGGATGGACGATATATTCACAATCAAGCAGTTTTGCTTCTTTAGGTGACGTGCCAAATGACTGTGGAGTTGTTTTCTATCTGCTCAATGTTAGATGGATCTGCTAATGATTTGTCAGTGACAAGCTCGTCATCATCCATAAAACTCTAGAGACTTGTTCTTACTTGAAAACATTGTTCACCTTCGCGTAAAAGCTCTGAGTAATGATCTACCTCCCTCCCGGAGTAGAGAATAATACTTTTTCGTGTGCTGGTTTGTATCATTCCAGCTCCTGTCCACCCACTCTCGCTAATGCCTAAGATATCTGAGCCATAACGTCGCATTTCAACTGTGACTTGTGCCAGCTTTCAAGCACTGTAATTGTTCAAACATTCCAAAATCTACTTTCGTCTTTGCTTTTGCGGCAAACAGATATTCTCTCATTTTCCTTTTATTAGCTTCCTTGTGGCTTTCCACACTCCATTTATAGGAGCCTCTTCCGTTGGCTCTGAGGGTCCAGTGTTCGTCTGTGAGTTCATTCTAATTTCCTTCGTTGCTGTTTCTGTTAACAATGTTTTTTGTCCTCCCTAGGATGGGGTTGCTAGCCCTACACGAAACCCCCAGACTTGGAGGACCAGGATTTATTTTGGAGATTCACACTTAGGCTTGTTGCTCTACCGAGCTAAAGAGTCATGCCCACCCTTGTTTTTATTTTGGAGTGTCCTTCACCTGGGCTAGTTGCTCTCCCGAGCTATAGAGTCCTTCCTACTCTTGGTTTATTTTTGGAGTGACCTCCTAGATGGATTGCGATCCCTCGCTTGCGAGCTCTTCTACCTGAATAATCTACACAACGTTAGGCGAAATTTGTTCTTGATCTCGAGCTAGATATATAGATCTAGATCTTGTACTAGACGGTATGAGTACAGTAAACACTTTCACATCACAGTCTTCACACAAACCTGAAGCTTTTCTTAACATTGGAGACTACAAAAATAAACATTGTCAATTCTAATTTTGTCTAAATGCTCGAATCCACAGTGAACTGATGATTAGAGCGTTACTAAGCACTAACTTATCAGAATAGTTCCTACCATTTAGCCCGTTCCGTCCACTTGATTATCTATTTCTAGTCAATAAAATGACATAACATGCAATCTGTAATTCCATAGCTACCTAGTATATGCAAAACAGAGGAACATAAGTCAGTTCCACAGTTAGTGAGTATTCATCACAATATTGTTACACATTGATGAAGGAATTGCATCGCAACACCTCATGACCCTATGTATTTTTTTCAATCATCTGTTAAATTTGTAAGTGGTGCTCAGGATCTGTGGGTTGTTTGCTTCAGTTGAAAGGTAAGTACTCAGGTTGCTTCGGGTCGTTGGTTTACGGTTATCGGTTGATATCAGGGGGAAAATATATTTAATTTTAAATTTTCGAGTCAAAAATAAAACCACTGAAATGTGTGCATTGATATATATACACACACATATATATATATATATATATATATATATATATATATATATATATATATATATATATATATATATATATATATATATATATATATTGTCATCTCCGATCCAAAAGCACTGGCCGGAAAGTTGTCAAGAGGAAATCTCAAGTTGCTAAAGGCGGGTTAAGAGTGCGGATCAACTCGGTTGGAATAAAGTGGCGCTTCTAGTCGGCTAATTATTCCCTCCAAAGTTTTGCACGAAAATTGTATTAGCATGACACAGAGGGGGAAATTGACACGATTGAGGGAGCAATACTATAGGGAAATATTCCCCGCAATTTGCAATATCCAAAGTCGAACGAAGGTGAAATTACGCGCCATATACAAAGGTTTTTAAGAATATGTTGTAACTTAGGACAAAAATGGGCTCAGTATATTGTGTTCGTATGCATAATACATTTAAAAGGCTTGTATTGGAAGACAATAAATTCTCTTTTAAACAGAAAAATAGCTTTTAGAAAACGTTCTGTTCATAACAATATGTTCCAATTCTATGGACCATTGTACTTCATTACTCTTTGTTCATGTGAAATGAGTCGAATTCTCCATTAATCATCTAACCCCCCCCCCCCACACACACACACACACACTCTCTCTCTCTCACACACACACACACACACACATACATACACACAGACATGAACTAGCTTTCCTTCTTCTACATTCTAACCCCCTGCTCCCCTCCCCAGAACATTACTCTCACTTACATACATAAAATAAACACGATTGCATGGATATAACCGCGGTCGATTTTTAAGAGTTGAGAACAAAGTTTAAATACTTCTATTAGAACATAATCGTGGTGTTAGTCTTTTCAAGAAAGACATAAGTCGTTGTTGATCTTTCTTTTATAATTTATAATCACATTACATTATAAAAACATACATTTAGACGGCCACGTTTTTATTTTGGATGATATCTGTACAGAATTCCACGGATACAGTGTTCGAAACGAGATGAATGTTATATATCTTAAAATCAAAACTCAAATCATATAACTGATTTTGTTTATAGATGTTAAGTGAATTGTTCTCTAGTCATAACATCGTATGGAATTTATAAAAATGGCGTTATTGATATGTCGAAATATCATTTTACTGTATTTTTTAGTACGGTGTGTCAATTCAAAATCCGTTTTTAAATTCCGGACAAAATCAACTGTGAAAAATTTGTTAAATTCAGAGGCCGTTGAAAAGATACGGTCATCACTTGAGTGTGGTGTTATTTGCAGCATAAAGAATAAAAATACGAATATTCACGGAGCCTGTGAAGCATATAGTTATGATTCAACGAACAAACTGTGTCAACTTTATAAGGGAACTTCTGCATCTGCTGCAATAAGTGTGTCCATTTACACGTATAAATGTAAGTAACTTGAATAATTTTATATGCTATTTTAAAATTCTTTAATATCATCACCGTAATAAATGCAAATTTTATTTCGTGCAGCTCACAAAACAATAAAAGCAGAATTTAGATTGAAGTAAAGCTTCAAATTAATTCACAAAGACAAAGATCTGAATTTCTTATTTCACGTCAAAAAAAAGATGGATAAGAATTACATACTGATCTTATGTTTTCTAAATCATCATCTACATTGTTGACTAAGGAAAAACCCGACACGTTCACATTTTTGTTTTTGCGAAGTCTAGCCTCATCAGCCATACGTAAGGACAAGTCGTGTTACTTACACTATTCGTACTTCAAACTAAAGAAGGGCATCATTCCACCAAAAATGATGAACAAAAATGAATATAACAGCTTCAAAAGAAATCAAAATACCAAACATGTGAAGTTTCGGGCTCAAAACCCTTCTACAGTCAACAACAAAAAACAATAGACATAAATACATTACTAAATTCCAGATAGACGACAGAGATATTTTATAGGTCTTATTTGTAGAAAAGTCTTGGAAAATAAAATTTAAAAAATCGTTCGATGTGTAACTAAGGAGTTCCAAATTGAGCGGAATTGAAACAACGAATAAAGTTTTGGTGAGAAATGGGCGTAAAACGTATCCGTGCAATAAATCCAATATAGCGGTGAAAATAATAATCCAGAAGCATGACAAATGCACAGTATGCTTAAGAAAAGGAGTGATCATTATGAATGTGAAATAATCGTCTTGACAATCTCTATCCAATGATGAATGAAATAAATGTTATTACATTGATATGCGTACGGTATATGACACCCGCCACACACAACCTTATGTTTGTGAGTGAAATAATTCGTCGGGTGTGTGTGTCTTTGTGTGTGTGTGTGTTATGTGTGGAAGAGAGAGAGAGAAAGAGAGAGAGAGAGAGAGAGAGAGAGAGAGAGAGAGAGCGAGAGAGAGAGAGAGTTTTATTAGCTTGTGGTTGTCTTGTTTTTGTTTTTGATGGGGTTTTTTTGTAAGCGATGACCTCCTTTTCTTAATAATCTCTCAGGGTGATCGGTTTCGTAAAATGAACCACCCCGGTGTGTTTCGATTGGAAGTTGGTGTTGTGGTGTTATATACAGGCTTTCCACATGGAGGGAGTGGGACAACCATGCAAATGAAGCTGTTGAAGATCCGAGAGAAGAACTGCCCTATGGAACTGAGCTCCCCAGAAATGAATGGGTAACACTGAACAGAGCACGGGCAAACATTGGGAGAACAGCTGGAAGCATGCAAAAGTGGGGACTTGTTGAGACTAGCTTGTGTAGACGTGGATGCCCAGAGCACACGATGGAGCACATCCTTAGAGAATGCCAGGATGGGCCCAGCTGCACAGACAATGACCTGAGAGTCTGCTCCACAGATGCTGTGGGTTTGGTGTTGGAGCGACAAGCTATGATGATGAATCGGAAGTATCCCATATCATTGCATATTTTACAAAAAATTTTTACAATATTTCAATATCCATTGCTTTAAATGATTCACAGAAAGACGATATGCCACTGAAAATTATGAAGCTTATGAGTGTGAAATTTTGTTATTTACTACGTCTAGTTTTTCACAATCGGAATTGGTGGTCCACATGCTAATAATATGAGATCATGTAGTGTTCAATAGGACCTGTAAATCTATGTAAGTTTTGAACTTAGCGTGACTGAGTTTGTCCAATAGTGTTCATTAGCTAATTTAATAAACACTAGATTGTACAGGGTGCCCATAAAGCCTTTCCCTTATTTCAAATACTTCTTTTTGTTAAACCGCTATAAATATTCACATTTGATTGTCACTATCTTCTAGGGTAAAAGCCATATATTTATACCTTTTAGCCAATGACTTACATCAATATTTTTCATTATGCTTTTCGTGAATCTATGTGAACTTGGAATGAATGAACTTGTGTGATACCAAATAAAAACTGTTGTAAAGCACCTCTGAGCACCATTTGTGATACTGGCGCTATATCAAACAATATTTATAATAATAATACAAATAAAAAGTCTGCACTGAGTGGGTCTCATTTCACAATGACATTGGACCATTTACAAATTATGTCATCATTATTTACGTTACAACGACACTATTTTAGTCTGGAAGCCAAGGTTTGGAAGCGATAGGCAAAAGTGAGGGCAAGAATAGCCATCCGATTTTGGAAGTATCGACGAATTAAACTGGTTTTTGAGAAAGTCCTTTGGCGTCACAGGCGTATTTAATATTTAGATTACACTATTTTCGCTCAAAAACTTACGGGGAAATGGTGTTTTAAAACGCTTATTTATTCTTTATTAAACTTTATATTTGTAAACCCGATTTATTAATTCTATTTGTTTATATATATATATATATATATATATATATATATATATATATATATTAATATATACATATATATATATATCTTATACACACACAAACACACACACACATATATATATATATATAAATAACTAAAAATAGATTTATATATATATACATATATATAATATATATATATATATATATATATATATATTAATCTATTTCTATCTCTTTTTACTGTTTATTTGCAAAATGAATAAATATTATTTCATCAGTGGATGGTGTATTTGGCGACTGGTCGCCATGGGATTCGTGTTCAGTCACCTGTGGTGGAGGCACCCAAACCAGGAACAGACTATGTAAAGCTCCAAAACACGGTGGTGATGATTGTGTGGGATCAGCAACGGAATCAAAGGGAGGATGTAACACTAATCCCTGTCCAAGTAAGTATTCACATTGATTTAGCGAGCAATATAGAACCTGTCAGAAGAATAACATCCCTTTATTATTATTTGGGGAGAGAGAGCGGAAGAGGTATTCAACATATATACAGTAATCCTCAGTATCATTGGATAAGTCGGTTTATATCAAGAAGAAGAAGAAGAAGAAGAAGAAGAAGAAGAAGAAGAAGAAGAAGAAGAAGAAGATGATGATGATGATGATGATGATGATATGATGATGATGATGATGATGATGATGATGATGATGAAATCTTTGATAAAATAATAAATAATAAATAAATGAAGATCCCTTTCTTCAATCCACTGATCTGGAGAAATCGTTGAATTTTGATGAGTGAATATTGTTTCTAAATCGTCTCTGAAGTTGTTCAAATTAATACCTTTGAGGAATTGGTTGATATGATGATGGCTTCTTGGCATTGCTTTTAAACGTCGAGATTGAATGAAATGAGGGACTGGTCCGAAAAGGGAGGTATTCCATGTTGGCGTTGGTTTTTTGAGGGATTCTGAATCCTCCACAATTATCCAATCTCAAAAATGACCAGCAGAGTGGGTTGGTGCTTTTACGATATGGTACTTGTCTCTCTAATAGTGATTCACGAAAATTAGCGGTGTGTTGCAAAGTTAAAATATAGTTGATTTCTTCCCTAACATCGGGCAATTTTATTTTGCTTTTCATAATGCTGGCGGCCGGTAGATACAGTTGATGTTGTATCTTGCATTCTGGAGGGATAGTCTTAGATCAATGACCTCCATTGTATTGCAGCGAATTTCGAGGATTTCCACATGTTTAGATATTTTCGTTTTATAAAATACGCTAATGCTGTCATGGTCTCAAAATGAGTATTAAGAGCTACTCGACTATGCATAAGATAAAGATGTGAAGAATAAGCCCCCAGAATTTACTAGTTACTTTGAAATAAAGAACAATTAACGATTTGTTTAAAATGATATAAAAAAGAAAGATGAAATTTAATTAAATGAGATGAATAATGATTATGGCAGTTACAAATAGAAATATTAAGATATTACGAAACTTATGACAATATAATATCAGACGGGTAGGCCTGTGAGATTCCATTTCTAGTTGAGAAGGGTTGTATTATTCCTCCGACGGCGGGCTCAGGTTTGATTCTTGATCCTTCAGTGGCTGAACTGGTAAAACAGAAGCTCCGGCGTCTTTATGGTGGAAATCAAAATTCATCGCAATATCCACAAAGTCCTAAAAGATAAAAATCTTTAATTTATGTATGTATATATATATATATATATATATATATATATATATATATATATATATATATATATATATATACATACATATATATATATATATGTATATATATATATATTATATATAATGTGAAGGATGGAATGGCTGGCCATCTGGGTATAAATTATAGAGAATAGACAGTGAGGAAGATTAGATCAGTCCGCTTTTATAACTAGTGGCTACGTGAAAGAAGGTAGAACGAAAAGTATTCAATAATTTGAAATTAATTCGAGGGAAGGCTATTAAAGGAAAGATGATCTAATATTAGAAGGTTAAGTTTTTCTAAGCCTACCGAATATAACTGGAGTGAGATGAATTCTGTTCTTACCAAAATAAAACTTTAATAAAATAAATGTGAATAATCTTTATTATGACAAATGCCACCCCTCCTTCTTTGGATATGATTTAAATCAGGGGTTCCATTGCCATTGCAAACATAAACTTCGGCCTCTACAGGGACGACGGACGAGGAGCACACAGCACAACATCGAAATCCAACATTGAGAGAATGAAAAAAAAAAAAAAACTAATAAAACTATTCAAGTATCTAGACCTCAAAATCACAATAGAAACCAACCTACACCAATTCGATTTCCTGGACACAACTCTCTACCTCAAAACTACCATGTACAAACCATATAAGAAACCCAACAGCGCCCCATTATACATCCACAAACACTCCAACCACCCACCCACGATAATAAAACAAATACCTACAATGATAGAACAACGGCTATACAACCTCTCTGCAAATGAAGACATATTCAATGAAACAAAACACGACTATGAAATGGCACTCAAACAGTGCGGTCACACCTCAGCACTGAAATACAAAAATGCGATGCAAGCCACAACACCAAAACAAAACAGAAAAAGGAACATAATATGGTTCAACCCGCCATTCAACAACACAGACACTTCAAATATCGGCAAACAGTTCCTTGCACTCATCGATAAACATTTTCCTAAGAACCACCGCCTGCACAAAATGATCAACAGAAACAACGTCAAGATAAGCTACAGCTGTGCACAAAACATGAAATTTATTATTACCAACCACAACAGACAAATCATATCCGTAATTGCAGAAAGAAGGACAATACTCAACAGTCGTAACGTCACTTCCTTCCTTATGACGCATGGTAACTTAGTTACCGGGCGGCGGCCATCTTGGTTCTAAACAAAGAAAATCATTATTTTTTATTCTTCATGCTGGCTAGAACTTTTCATATGCCTTGTGATTAGAATGTGTAATAGTCAAAACATGATCAAATTTATGGGGTTTTTTCCTCTGGATACGCTTTTATGCTCGCCGGAGAAATATTTCATACGGGCGTCCACCATTGTTCCGATAGTTTAGAGCCAGTGTTACTAAGTTACCAAGCGTCATTAGGAAGGAAGTGACGTTACGACTGTTGAAGAGTATTTCCCTCTAAAAGGAAACTGCCAAAAGCCGCAATAGCCACGGACAACACGGTGGGACAATAAATCGGCAGCACAGAACTCCCATTTAAAACAAGATACAACAATCACAAGGCCGCCATAATACACGAAAGCAAAGCAAAAAGCACCAAATTAGCAATGCACTATACAGATAAACACCAATAAAACACCAACAATAACCTGGGAGACTGTCAGAGCAGCCCCTACAGGTGCCAGAAAATGCAACCTGTGCCTGACAGAGAAACTGGAAATACTATTACACAACCACAGAAACAATAACACCTTAATCAAAAGATCAGAACTAATGACAACGTGCAGACACTCCAATAAATTCAAGCTCAAAACACAAAAGGTTAAATAACCCCCGCCCCCTTCTACCCAACAACCCCCCTCCCGCCCCCCTCGCAACCACATTCAACTACTCATCAAGGACACACATGTATACACAACACACAACACATTACACACACACACACACACACACACACACGCATACACATACACGCAATGAGAACACACCACAACATGCCACTACATATCAACACCAATCACCTCCAAACCAACATCACAACGAAAGTAAAGATACAAGAATAACAACAATGACCCCAAGTTGGAATAATCTTTTTACGGACATAGTATGTCGGCTGAAGACGTGGATAGATGCCACAGAAACATGTGTTTCGGCCATATAAGTCAGTGAATCCATTCATAATAATATATGGAATATGTGTGTGTGTGTGTGTGTTTGTTTGTGTGATATGTATTTATTTAGACATGATATAGCTGGTTATATTGATATATCCGCCGTATATATCACAGTCTACGTTATGTTGAAATAGCGCAAAAGACCACGTACCAATTTACACGAATTTAGGCATTGTCAACATTCAAACACAATTACATCATTTTAGTTCCAGGTAATTGGCTGTCTTGGACAGAATGGTCAGCCTGTCCAGTAACATGTGGTGGAGACAAACGGTCTCGGTCCAGAACGTGTGATATGAACACACATGGGAGCCTGACAGCTCCTTGTATAGGGGAATCCGATGAAAATATAGATTGTCACAAATTTCCATGCTCTCCATTGGGTAAGAGACGAAAATTGATGAATTAGAGTTTCAAGTAGAAAGTGAAGCAGCAAGGTGGTATTGATAATACTGATACTGAAGGTGATGATGATGATGATGATGATGATGATGATGATGATGATGATGATGATGATGATGATGATGATGATATCAATATAATTAATAATGACAATGATGATGATGATGATGATGGTGATGGTGATGATGATGATGATGATATGATGATGATGGTGATGATGATGATGATGATGATGATGATGATGAGGATAATGATAATTATAATAATAATAATAATAATAATAATAATAAATAATAATAATAATAATAATAATAATAATAATAATAATAATAATAAGGATAGTAATAATAGTAATAATATTAAAACCACCACTACTACTACTACTACTACTACTACTACTACTACTACTACTACTACTACTACTATTACTACTACTACTACTACTACTACTACTACTACTACTACTACTACTACTACTACTACTACTATTACTAATAATACTAATAATAATAATATAATAATAATAATAATAATAATAATAAATAATAATAATAATAATAACAACAACAATAATAATAATAATAAATAATAATAATAATAATAATAATAATAATAATAATAATAATAATAATAATAATAATAATAATAATAATAAGAATGATAATAAAAATGATACCCTCAATTAATGCCAAGATTCGGGATCTTGATTGATCCATGGAGATCTAAGTATCAGACACTTCATCAGCACGCATTCGTTGTAGGTCATAAAGAAGAACCCCCACCCCCTCTCTCTCTCTCTCTCTCTCTCTCTCTCTCTCTCTCTCTATATATATATATATATATATATATATATATATATATATATATATATATATATATATATATATTCGAAAAACGTCTTGACTTTGCCGTCTCCTAATCTGGGACGCGACGCCTCGGCATCTTCTCTAATTAATTCTAGTACGAATTCTCTTTAGTGATATCCGTAATTCTCCTACATTAAAACTAATTACTAAATTTGTTGTTCAAGAGCTCAAGCATATAAAACAAACCTTTTTCTTTTATATTCTTCAACAGCTAAAGTATATAAACCTTATCTATTAATTTTACATTGGTCAACAGCTCGAACATGCGCAGAGTGGAAGAACCTTGGCCTGACTGTCAACACGATTGTTGACATTGATCCTGATGGATCTGGTGCTTTGTCTCCTGTAAAAGTGGCATGTGATGTAACATCCCATCAAGGAAAGGGAGTAACAGTAATAGGTAATTAATATATACGAGTACTATAACATGCAAACTGGAGATATTCTTAGATACGCAAACATAAGTTTTTAACACCCCCCCCCACCCTCCCCCATCCTCGAAAAAAAACCAACAAACCTATATTCAATTGAATATGGATCGAAATTTTGTGAAAATCATAATTTATTTAGCCTGAGTCAAAATAGACAATCAATCACTAAACACCATGTCGCTATAATTTGAATCCCGTCAATTACTGTTATTGTGAATTCATAGTACTTATAACTTATAAAGAACAGGAAATTGATATTTGGTTTGAATCCATGAGTAAAAGAAATATGATTCGGACTTATTTTTGTATGTATCAATTTCTAATTTTGCTTACAACCAGAAGAAATGATATCAATTGGTTCTATCTAATCTTCTAAAAGACTAAACAAAGTAGTCCTTCCGAGCCATGCGGCCCATGGGGCCAGAGTTAATCCCCTTTTCTATAGCGTGAAGCGGACTATAGGTAAGTACTTTCCGCCAAATCTAACAGACCCAACTACCCAATCACTGCTGGATGGACAGGAGGGTCGGAAAAATATTGTCTACACCCGGGATCTAGCTGGGTCCCTTTAGGCGTGAAGCAAGTGCTCTATTGACTGAACGTTTCGAACCCCCGATAAAAGGCTAACTAGAATAATATTTTATCCTTTCAATGCCTTATACATAATATGGTATTGCAACAATCTTAATAAGTCACATTCGTTTTGATTAAGAAAAAACATTTACAAATTGGTCAACAGAACTAGAACTTTTTTGTTTCAAATAAATAGGAACATTTATGCAGCGCATTTACACGAATTTACAATGCATGCTCAGTGCGCTTCACATTATTTCATTGGTTCAAATAGCAGTCCATATGAAGACATATTTCCATTTCATGCAGTACCATTCGCCTAGAGGTGTCCTTTTTGTATCAACAATCTCACAATATCCGTAACTGCTTTTAGCCGGGTTCTCATCCACACCTGATTCATGTGGGATCATGTGTGTAAAGTGTCCGACTTAAGAACACACCGTTGAGAAGAGCATTTCCATATCAATATCACAAATCCGGCCAGTGATCACGTTTATCATTATTTGACTTGTGACAAGACGAGACACCATGCCTTCTATTGAGCCATGCGGAGTGTCATCACAGTGAGTAAGAACCATTCTGTAAACGGGAGAAATAGAATGTCAAAATACTGGTTCCAATCTACGTGCAATTATGAAAACGTCCCATGGAGGCCTATTTACATAATTTGTGCAACTGATATTCTAGTCTAAGAGTGATGGCATCTGATTTTCTAGTCTAATTCTGGTAATCATAAGAATCTGCCTTTACACCCTGCTACTGAAAAACGTATATCACCCTATGATAAAATAATATGACACCTACTCACTGTGTGTTTCTTGTCCGGAGGACTGGTTGCACACTTCCAATGAGTTTTGAGCCCGAAAAGAGGAAGTTGAGTCCTCACCACTTCTGCGTACTATTGA
>NC_088360.1:40914892-40967392 GCF_034508935.2 Berghia stephanieae
CTACTACTACTACTACTACTACTACTACTATTATTATTATTATTATTATTATTATTATTATTATTATTATTATTATTATTACGATGATGACGGCATCGAGAATGGTAGTTTTAGTCTTTTAATATAATAATATTTTGTAAAATCTGATTTTAAAAGAGCCAAAGGCCTGCGGATAATTTGAAAATAAAAGAATGATACTTCATTATACAGTATCTATGTAAAACCATTATTGTGATTTTTTTGAAACTGCAAATTAATTATGAATCAAAAGCTAAGGCGGTCAGAGGCGGTTGGAAGAGTAAAAACATCTGACTGCTGCGAAACTTCATTCAGAAATGTACTAAGATTTATATCACAAAGCGCGAAGTTTATGAAAATGGTTTGTAATTTACTTCTTTATCATTACAAAAAAATACAAGTGAACAGTGTAGACTTTGGATTTGTTTAGAGATCTGTTGAATCGATCTAATCTAGGACTGAGAGTAGAGGCTACTAGACTAGTGAGTGTGTGAAACTTTTTGTGACGAATCATCCAATAATCTATGAGAGAGAGAGAGACAGAGAGAGAGAGAGAGAGAGAGAGAGAGAGAGAAAGAGATTGGAGAAGAATGAAAGAAAGAGTGAGAGAGATATAGAGATTGAGAAAGAATGAAGGAAAGAAAGAGATAGATAGGAAGAGAAAGAGATATAAAGAAAGAAAGAAAGGCAGATAGAAGGAATGAAAGAAAGACTGAGTGAGACAGAGAGGGAGAGAGAGAGGGAGAAAGAGAGAGAGAGAGAGAGAAAGAGAGAGAGAGAAAGAAATTGGGAAAGAATGATAGAAAGAAAGAAAGAGAGAGAGAGAGAGAGAGAGAGAGAGAGAGAGAGAGAAATAGAGAGATAGAGAAAAAAAGAAAGGGATTGAGAAAGAATGAAATAAAGAGTGTGAGAGAGAGAAAGAGAGAGAGAGAGAGAGAGAGAGAGAGAGGGAGAGAAAGAGAGAGAAAGAGATTGGGAAAGAATGAAAGAAAGAAAGAGAGAGAGAGAGAGAGAGAGAGAGAAATAGAGAGATAGAGAACGAAAGAAAGGGATTGAGAAAGAATGAAATAAAGAGTGAGAGAGAGAGAGAAAGAGAGAGAGAGAGAGAGAGAGAGAGAGAAGGAGAGAGAAAGAGAGAGAGAAACAAAGAACGAATGTAGAAAGAAAGAGAGGGAGGGGAGTGAGAGAGAGAGAGAGAGATAGAGAGAGAGAGAGGGAGAGAGATAGAGAGGGAGAAAGAAAGGGAGAAAGAAAGAAAGAAAGAAAGAAAGAGAGGGGAGGGGAGAGAAAGAAAGAAAGAAAGAAAGAGAGAGAGAGAGAGAGAGAGAGACGAAGAGAGGTATAAAGAAAGAAAGAAAGATGGAGAGTTAGAGAAAAAGTGAAAGGAAAAAGAAAGAAAGAAGAGAGAGAGAGATAGAGAGAGAGAGAGAGAGAGAGAAAGAGAGAGAGGAGAGAGAGCAATATTGTTTTGTTTGTTTGTTTTTAAGGGTTTTACGGCGCTTGCAAAACATTTAAGTTATATCAGCGCCAGTAAAAAGGAAGAAAATGGGATAGTAAAAAGTTCTAGAATTACAATTAAAGCACTCAAGAAAAGTAATACATAGGGGAACTGGGAACAAATAGGGATCAGATGTAGATTCCAAGAGCATACCACCAATGTACTTTGTTTAAGATCACCTATAAGTCTGAGTCTCAACCGACGAAAGCACAAGATCCTACATAGAGGAATACACTCAAATGCATAAATTATACATTCAAAATAAGAAATATAATAATAATACATAGCAGAGAGATGATTTACAAGGGAAAAAATATCATATCCCAAAACAATAAATATGCATTTGACTGTTTCCCTCCTAGCCAAGGACTCTGGCCAGGGCCAGTACAATCCCAAGTAATCACACTCCAAGACAAAGACAGAAAGCAAATTGGAAAACAGCTATAAGGGGGATAGAAGACACAGTAAGTGCCACCCTGCCCACTATGGGAGGCCAAGAACCCCACCCAGAGAGAGAGAGAGAGAGAGAGAGAGAGAGAGAGAGAGAGAGAGAGAGAGAGAAAGAGAGAGAGAGAGAGAGAGAGAAAGAGAGAACGAAAGAAAGGGATAAAGAAAGAGTGAATGATAGAGAGAGAAAGAAAGAGATTGAGAAAGACTGAAAGAAAGACAGAGAGAGAGAGAGAGAGAGAGAGAGAGAGAGAGAGAGAGAGAGAGAGAGAGAAAGAAAGAAAGGCATAGAGAAAGAATGAAAGATAGAGTGAGTGTTTGTGTCTGAGATATTATATATATATATATATATATATATATATATATATATATATATATATATATATATATATATAGTATACGCTTGGCTAAGAAGCTCATAACATTGCCATCCGGAAGTATAACGGACCAACACACAAAATTGTGTGTATCCATTAACGTTTATAGTCAGGTTAATACAGTTCAGTGAGCATTACTCATAAACGCGGATGGCAAAAAAAAAACAATAAGAGTGACGTCATCTTCGAACTATCTATATATATATATATATATATATATATATATATATATATATATATATATATATATATATATATATATATGTATATATATATATATATATATATATATATATATATATATAGAGAGAGAGAGAGAGAGAGAGAGAGAGAGAGAGAGAGAGAGAGAGAGGCTTTGCTTCAGCCCATTCACTGCACGTCGACAGATCAAGGTCAGTAAGAATCTTTTTCTTTTCCGTGACATAAGCAAGGGCCCTATAATGTCAACACTGATGAGTTGAAAAGGCGTGCCGATTATATAGGTTTCTCCAAGGCGTATTTACTTTACTTTACCGATGTTCCATGTCGGACACGACGTTGGAGATCATGGTTCGCCAGCTCTCTCTCTCATCTGCGAGTTTTGCACATTGATTTATGGGGCTTCCTACATACGCTGCGACATTTCCAAGCCAGCTTGTCCTTCTTCGTCCTCGACCACGCTTGCCTTCTATCTTTCCCTCTGCAATGGTCTTCTGAAGTGAGTCGTGCCTTCTGATGTGGCCGAAATATCGGGTTATCCTCTTTCTAATAGTTGAAATGATCGTTGTTGATGTTATGCCTAAAGTTTGGAGTACTTGATGATTTGTTTTCTTTTCCTTCCAGGATACCCCTGCAATTCTTCTATAGGTCCACATCTCAAATGCTATGAGTTTCTTTTCTAGTTTGACTTTGTTTGACAGCTATTGCATGACTTGACAAAGCGCTTAATATCGGCATCGCGTCAGAGCGAAAGGACCGAGAAAAGGCAGTAAAGAAACTAGAATCGCTGGGACCGTGCAAATAGAAAGATAAGAAGTGTTCGGTTCAACGGTTCGGCCAACGGTTCGGTGAACGGTTCGTCAGCTTCGGACCGGTCCTCCGGTCCCAGCCAAGGAACCATGGGACAGGTTCTTGGGACCGGTCCTCAGCGCGGCACTAGTCCTATCCAAAGACAGAATTTTTTTTTATTAAAAAAGAAACAAAAACGTGAACTTTTATATAGCGCAATATCCACTAAATGTTCTCAAAGCGCTTTACAACGGGTCCCTGACTAATAGCAACACGTAACATGTAGAACGAGACATGACGCCTGTTAGGCGATGTTACAATTTTATCCGACAGAGACAACAATGTTGACGACCAGGTACTCATTTTACATCTGAGTACGGTGATAGGATGTGAGTAAAGAGTCTTTCAAGGACTAAACTAGGCGCCGAGCGAGGCTCAAACCCAGGACCTTCCGATCCGAAAGCGAGTGTCATACCACAAGACCACATAGCCGCACGAAAAGAGAAAAAAGGAATGGAGACAACAACAACCCCCCCCCCCCCCACCAAAAAAAAAAAAAAGATTAAATATTTAAAAATCAAACTCTTCCCACTTCCCATACTTATGGTCCAGCATAGCACAGACACAAAATATTAACAATCCATTTTCCTTTCACTCCCTAACATTGACCCGACCCGCTCCATCAATCTTCGCAGACACACACACACACACACACACACATATGCTTAATGGATAGTGTTATAACACTATTTTCATGTTTTGAGGCTCTCACTTACACTTAGCGGTTCGACAGCCATCTACTGCAGGACCGGTTCCTATCGTTTGACGGTCACAATGACGCCTTGTGAATGGCCAATGTCGAAAAAGAACCGGTTCGAATCGGTCCTTGCGGTTCACATTTCCCATGAACCGTAGGACCGTGGTCCTTAAGCTTGCCTAGGACCGCCCCGCACTACTACTCACCGTGGCCGCAAACGTCACTTGCTATTCTTCGCACAATGCCGGTTGATTGAAACTTTGAAGCTTTGTGAAAAACGTTCGGGGCCGAAAAATAGCAAGGCATAGTGCAGGTTACTGTACTGTGTAAGTCCGTAAACGGGTGACCAAAAACATTGCATAAAGAGGGCAAAATTATGCATTATCGGTCTAATCATAAAAAAGATCAAAGAATCATAGTACAGAGAAGGCAAATCTGTTACTATATGTCCCAATAAAGTATATAACAGAGAAACTGTGTAATACTGGTCGGTTCAGTAACAAAATAAATATACCACAGGAGACCAAAAACTGTGTCATTAAAGACTGGTCGGTTCAGTGACGAATTAAAAAATATATCACATCTCCATAAAAGAGTGTGATAATACAAAGATGCTCGTTTAAAATTGAGTCGTTCATATCTGTATCCAGATCCAAAAGGATAGTGCTAAGTCGTGTACGTATAACAAATTTGAGAAGCACTGTTGTTCTCAATATTCACTTTGAGTACTCATACTCGGTATTTTTAGTATCAGATATCTACGAAAACTGCCGAAAATCGCCAAAATGATGTTATTCGGAGGTTTTATCAAAAAGTGCTTCGTTATTTGGAGGTTATTTTTACTGATCTTAAATAGAAAAAAAATCGGGACCACGGGTCAATGTCGTTATCAGGAGGTTGTCGTTATTAGGAGGTGTCGTAATCGGGAGGTTCCACTGTATTAGAATTGTTAATGTGAGTTGCCACTGGACCATTGATTTAAACAAACTAATCAAATATTGATTAATACCTTGAGTTCGATCAAATCTTATACGTTTGGCTAGAGTTAGAAACATAATTCTAGTTTCTATTTGACTGGAGTTTAAAATAATTTCACAAAAGTTCAAGCTATCCACAAGTATATATTCCATAAGACCATGTTTTGTGCTTTTGGTGGTTTTAATCCCAAAAAAAAAATAAAAAATAAAAAAATGAGCTTTTATATAGCGCAATATCCACTAAACGTGCTCAAAGCGCTTTACAAGGGGTCCCTGTCCAACAGCAACACATAACTTGGAGGACGAGACATGACGCCTGTCAGGCGGTGGAGAAGGAAGAGGGAGCTGTTATATTGGGAGGGATGGTGGGGGAAAGAGGAGAGAAGGGAAGTAAGGAATGGGAGTGGATTTTGAGGTTGGAGATAATTTGGGTATATTGAGGAACGGGGGAAATTTAGGAGGGAGAGGATGGGGGGTGGGGGGGGTCTGGAAGAAGGGAAGGTGGTGGGAATGAAGAGAAAGGGGACGCATATGGCGGTGGGGAGGGATTATGGGGGTGGGGGTTTATTTTTTGCTATTAATTAGAATGTTTTTGAGTGTCTAGTGTCTGCACATTGTCATAAGTTCGTATCTTTTGTTTAGGATGTCTTTTGTTTGTGACTTTAAAATATTTCTTGAACAAAAGATCTGGACGTTCACATTCTGATTGAGCGTATCTAGTGGGAAGAAATCACACAACTTGCGGTTACAAAAATAATAACGATAGTAGAGCGAGGTCAACATTCTCTTGTTTACAGGCAACCAGCTATTTATGCTTTGCCTTTAAGTGAAACACTCACAACATCCCGCAACAGGTTATAACGTACTAAAACACAAAACTATGTGTAACCTTAAACGTTTATAATCTGATTGATAGAATTTAGTGAGAACTAATTATTAAAATGGCTGGGTATAAACATTAACAAAGAGCTGAGTGACGTCAATTTCGTTCCATCTATATTATATGGCTGAGCGAGACGGATATTAATTTACCCGACTTTTCCAAACGCGAGTATTTTCTGTCTGCAGATCTCATCATAATGGTTCGTTACAATCATTGATTATTCAATTTATTTAAACTTCGTTAACCGATATTCTGAAAGACTGCATTACTTTGATAATCAATTTGTCATGAATAGTGAATGAATAGCCTGTTCGTTTTCTAGTCCCATGCACAGTAATTATTGTGTAATATAATTACATATTGATTATGTTTTTCAAAAGGTTTGCACAAAGCTATGTTCTCAATAGTGTTTTAATAAATGCTAGAGATCTAAATGGTATGAGTATGTGTTAACAAATGAGTACATGCTTCTTGCAATGCATCATTAGGTGCCGACGCGTTGATATTTCATACATAATCCATGATTGTGAGGCTATGTGGTCTTTTGAAATGATTGAACTAGCCTATCAGGGATGTGTTTAAAAATGTAACAGGGATGTGTATAAAACTGTACAAAACCCCACGATCTCCCCGCACTCATACAAAAACTTACACACTTTTTTTTTCATTTTCATTTTTCTTGAGCCAAGGGAAACTCATTACTCATTTTAGCATCACAGATTCGAATTCAATTCCCCCCCCCCCCCCCCCTTTTTTTTTTTTTTTTTTGAGCGAGTCTATTTTTTTCTCCATTTTTGTTTGGCCTTGTTCCTGTCCCAAATCTGTAACATATAGAATTTAGAGGAATCTTCTGCACATATTGGGACAGGACAAAACAGTCCCTTTGTGTCCCAAGTAGTGCGGGGCGGTCCTTGGCAAGCTTAAGGACCACGGTCCTACGGTCCTTGGGAAATGAAGACCGCAAGGACCGGTCTCTAGACCGGTCCGTTCATTCTTGAACCGTTAAAGACCGCTACACGATGAAAACCGTGGCCTACAGGAGTAAAACACACGGAGTAGTCACACTCATTTCAAATTGTAACCTAATTAGAGAAGAGGGGTGATGCCTTCTTTATTTGCTCACCGTACTTCATTGTTACTTCGATAATTTAATAAAATTTGAAATTTATCCCCATTAACGGAGATAATGGCATCGCCCAAGGCGTTGATCGAGTTGTTCGTGGCGTTGATACACACACGCAACTCCTACCCCCCCCCCCCCCCCCCCCCACACACACACACATTAGAGGGCAGCAAGCATTGAAGAGTAAGAGAGAGACGTGAAGTTATAATAAGAGGGGGTGGATGAGGTGATAAGAGGGTCGATGGTGACTTTTCGCCAGATCTAACAAACTCAGCTACCCATTCATTGCTGAGTAGACAGGGATTCAGAAAAAAATCGACTGCACCCGGGATCGATCTCTGGCCCTTTGCGTATAAAGAGAGTGCTCTATCAACTGAGCTATCGGGGTCCCCAAATATTCTATTGGACTTTTTTAAAATTCAGACGTTATAACTGGGTTTTTTGGAAGGAAGAAACTAATGAAACTCATATTATTTGATTAGTAAAAACACCAAACGAAATTTTAATATTATTGTATTATTTTAAATGACAACACTGCGATAGAAAGGAGTGGTGACAAGAGATGGACAAAAGAAAACAAAAAATCGGATTTCTACTTGCTAGGTTCGACACACACACACACACACACACACACACACACACAAACACACACATCTTTTGTAGTCACATACATTTCAAACAATAACCCATTAGAGAAGAGGGGTCATGCCTTCACCATAGATCATTGTCATTGCGATCATTATGGTGTAGTAAATTTTGAAATTTACCCCGTATAATGGAATCGTCCAAGGCGTGCGCCTCCTGTTCCCCCCATCTCACACACGAAAGGGCGGTTTGCGGAGTGGAGGGAGGTGGTCGTCTGCCTCTATGGTCGTCTGTGTCGTTTAGTGTATGGCAAAGGGGGGTGGGTGCGATTAATTAAGTGGGATGGGTGGTGATTGGTGGAAGATAGGCAAAGGACCGAGGCAACGAATCGCTGGGGAAGTAGTATGGCGCGAGACCGTTGAAAGGTGATAAGAAGTGAGGACCGCCGGCGGTCTTCCTCTTTGGGACTGGACCACGGTTCACAGCTAAAAGACCGTGGGACCGGTCCTCGGTCCGGTCCTCAGCGCGGCACTAGTCCCAAGCCGTTGTGAAATGCTACAAAATCAACGGGACAGGACTGTCCCAGTCCCGTGTTCATATCGTTTGTGATAGTAGAAAAATATAGCAGACTTCCGCACTAGGAAAAAAAAGTCCCAGACTTGGCGGCGCCGTGTCAAAATTGAAATGCCTGTCTTTATTTTCTGCATCCCTACTACTACTACTACTACTACTACTACTACTACTACTACTACTACTACTACTACTACTACTACTACTACTACTACTACTATTGCTTCTGCTGCTGCTAATGCCACTAATATATTAATACCTACATCCCTTACATTTTGTATTTATTTCCAATTTCATTGTATTTAGATATTTTCCAATAATAGTCCACACTTTATTTTAGTTCACTTTCTTCTATACTGTTTGTTTGTTTGTTTGTTTGTTGCTTTAGGTCTCTTCCAACACAATTGAGGTTATATGAGAGACCGCTGAAAGAAAAAAAAACAAGCAATCTAACAAAAATAGTACAAATGTAAATCAAAATCATAACCTAAAGATATCATAAGCTAAATTATAAATAACCAAGAACAAACAGGCAGAAGATTTACAGGAAAAAAAATATCCACTGTCAAAAATACAATCACAAACCAAAGAAGCAGGATAGGCTAGTAAAGAGAAGAAGAAACGACATCACTATCGGATCGTACACCCATGTGAACATCATAGGTATATGATTCAAGGGTAATGCTCCCATCCAACCACCCGCTCTTCTATACTGCATTACACAGTTCCTACCCGCCTCCCCTCTTTTAACATAATTAAGTACGCACCTTTTATAAATTTCTATTGCTGTTTTAATTCGCGCTTCCTCACAAAGTAGCATACAATTTCCTGCCCATCAATGTTTTTGTTTATGCATCTTAACAACACCACTACCACATTATCTCATTCGTCTGTAGTTTTTAATTCATCATGTGTTGTTGATGAAGGGGAAACCCGAAACGTCCATTTTATCTGTTTTCGTATATTAAACTGAAGCGTACATTCAATTTCACAGTTATGATTTATTTATTTATTTCCATTCTGAATATAAAAAAGCAAGAACAATTCAAAAAATATTCTATGTGATGAAACCACGTACAGAAGGCATAGCAACATAAACATTTTCGGCAATTTAAAAACGTATGTTTATAAATATAATTTAAGAAGTGTCACACTGTGACACAGCAGTAACGTGTCTAAAACCGGTACCTTGTGGGATCAGTACGTCCTTCTGAGCCACTTGGACTCATTGAAAGACAAATTAACTCCTTTAGAGCCTTGTAGCCAATGGTGCAGGAGTTATTCCGGTTTCAATAGCGTGAAGCGGACAATTAACGTATTTGTATGAAAACCTTTGAACAGGACGCTAGTCTATCGCAGATTACTATCCCAGCTTGACAGGTACCCTTTTACACCTGAATGGAGTGAGTGATTGGAGTAAATTTTCTTGCTCTAGAAAGTACAAATTGGCTTCGGTCGGAATCGAACACAGAACCTCTGAGTCCAGAGTACAACGCGCTAACCATGGGCCATCTTGCCTCCTAAGCTTATAAATCCGGAACTTATCCATGTTGCTGTAGCGTTGAGCAGACAGATAACAGTTTAAAATTAAAAAAAAAAATCCCTTTTTCATCCCATAGGGGACATTTTTCTCGAGGGTCTATTCCAAGGAAAGACTGGAATAACCCAGGCGTCAGCCGCAATGCAGCGCCGCAAATTGAGCTAGGGTGAGGTATAACCCAGGCGTTAGCCGGAGTGCAGCGCCGCAAATTGAGCTAGGCGAGGTGACTTACTCAAGGCAACACAGCGCATCAGCGGGTGATCGAACTGATGCCTTTCGGGTACGAAGCAAAGACCGTACCACCGAGCCATGCTGACTTTCTATTATCCTCTTGAATGATGCTAGTCCGTCAAAGATTACTTTCATCAGCGAACTGGTACTCATTTGCACCTGGGTAAAATGAGGTGATTCCAAGAAAGTTCATTTAAAGATAAGATCGGAGATCACCATAGAGTCTACGGAATTGACCCTTGAGCAATCTTTGGGTCATTAAAGGATGCACCCAATATTGTTTTCTCTTTCAATTTGTCTTTTTTTTCCACGTAGTAAAGCACAGAAATATGCAACCTCTATTTCATCCATTACTACTACTACTACAACTAGTAGTAGTAGTAGTAGTAGTAGTAGTAGTAGTAGTAGTAGAAGTAGTAGTAGAAGAGGTGGTAGTTGTAGTGGTAGTAGTAGTAGTGGTAGTAGTAGTAGTAGTAGTAGTAGTAGTAGTAGTAGTAGTAGTAGTAGTAGTAGTAGTAGTAGTAGTCGTAGTAGTAGTAGTAGTAGTAGTAGTAGTAGTAGTAGTAGTAGTAGTAGTAGTAGTAGTAGTAGTAGTAGTAGTAGTAGAAGTAGTAGTAGAAGTTGTTGTAGTAGTAGGAGGAGCAGCAATAATATTACTCTTGCTATAAGAATATGTCATGATTATATAAATCTTATGTAAACAAATCCCATTGTACAGTGTAAAACATCATTATCGTCATGTCGTATCTTATGTTGATTCATAAAATGTGAATTATTAGAGTTGTACCAAGGACTTACTTTTTAAATTATTAATTTAGAATTCAAACTATTAAATAACTAATCTATTAATTAGAAGATTTTACATTATTATTATCACCATTATAATTATCATTATTATCATTATTATTATTATTATTATTATTATTATTATTATTATTATTATTATTATTATTATTATTATTATTATTATTATTATTATTATTATTATTATTATTACTATTATTATTATCATTATTACTATCATTGTTTGCCTTGCTTTATTATTGATTTTATTTACTTGATTTGTTGATGAAAATATTATATTCTTGTATGAGTTATATTGACAATTGCATGCAAATAAACTTTTGAATCTTATAAAAAAAAAATTAAAAAATAATGCATTCGCGCAGGTGTGTCCCGGGACAGTCCTGTCCTAGTGCGGAACCCCTTTTGAATAGAAGTTTTCTCCAGTGGGACAGGACAAATTTGTCCTGGGACAGTTTTTTCCTAGTGCGGAAGGAGTGAGTGGACATTTTCTTTTCTTTCTTTTTTATCTCCCTACCCTCCCCCTTCCCCAGGCATTCTCATTTTTTCACCCCTTCCTCCCTCTCTGCCATTCCTTCTCCCATCGACTCTCAACAAAAACAATAACAAAAAGTCTTATGTGGCAAAAGCGGCTACCAACTTAAATCCCTCAAACAACACAAGATATTGAAAATCGGTGGCAGAGATCCTTTGCCTTTGTCTTGTTCCTTTTCCAGTTCCAGTCATGAACAGATAATGAGAGAATGAAGACATAAAGATTGTTTTGAAATCTATTATCCGGTCAGGAAAGAGCGAGAGTCAATAAAATATGACAAGCGGTGAAAGCTACGCACCACGAAAGATGAGGATTTAAAAAATACAACTTTTGTTGAGATTCCAACTACTGAGGAAGGGGTGTCTGCTTTTTTTGTTTGTTTGTTTGTTCCTTTCTGTTTTGTTTTTTGGTCAAGTTTTGACTGACACACGTTCTAGACTGTAAACGTTACCCATAAAATGTCATAAATTACGAAAAGTGTGTTCTCTCACACAGTATTCGAATCAATCACTGAATGGGCATGAAGCAGACATGGGTGAAGGAAATGTAAACTCTGTAAGTGAGAATCGGCGAGTGAAGCTGTACTGTAATGACTGACACTGACAGTGACAATCAAATTGCGAAGTAAAATGAAAACAAATAAACAAAGCATTCTAAAATTATGCCGGTGAGACATCCAAAGTTAAATACCCGAAAGCTATTAAGGATTAACATTGAACTAAATCGTTTCCGGCTCTCAAAACCAATCGATACAAATTACAAACTCAAACACTGAAATTGGAATCTAACTTTGCATCAGTTGGACTGCCATTCTTTGGTGGTGATTAGGAACTTTAGCAGCCGGACAGCGATGCGCTCAAAACAGGTCTCCTGTTTCTGTCGTTCAAATTGAAGATAATACACATTCAGTTAAAAACAAACACGTATAAATAAAACTGTTATTTAGTTAAATTCTTTGTATATGGCTAAATTATTCCGAAAACCAGATTTCAAATAGTTCTTGTTTTGTTCACACAGCGCATTAATTTTGGAGAATTAACTTGACCATGGTCTAAAAATAGACCGACAGTAATTTTTGATAAATTTTACCATTTGTTTAATAAAAAATCAATATTTAGATATTACTTGACGCGTGATCGAGTATTTATGAATATGTGTTTCTTTTGCCACCTAACAGCCAAATTTTAAAGTGTTTTTTTTTTCTATAATTTACATTGGAACGTGAGATGTCAAGACAGGAACATTTGTTTTGCCATGTGCTTCTAGACCCTTGTTTACAAATCCGGCATCTAAGTTGTCTCTTCCATATTGCACAAACAAGAGTAATCGATTAGTGTCTTATAAGGCAGGACTTTTGGCTAATTCCCAGTCCTATTCTTCTCTTACAACAAACATAATTTCAGTGCAGATATATTGATTTTCTCAAATTTTCTTTTTTTTACAATTGGTATTCAAGTTTCCCTAAGTTATAAAATCATGAATAATTTATAACTCCCTTATTTGTAGGCCGATTTTGTCTTTTGTGTTATCAATTTTATTGTAATAGCGAGATAGGAACTTCCGAGTTTTTCTGATGCAAAATTATTAATTTGTATAATTTATTACCAAGAAAAATGGTTGGTATTAAAAATGTGACCTTCTTTGATCTACCGCCACCGTCTTTATTCATGTAGAATTGTGAGCCGAGCGTCCGAAGTCTTCGACCAATCCCAGGCTCTCTAACCGGTCGGCCGAAACAAAGACTCTACTAGCCTTTTTTTCTCCCTTTTTCAAGTAATTATTGATATGTAAATAGTATTTCTCCACTATAAAATAGTGGATTATTTTTTAAACTCATTTTAACCCTCTACGGGTTTCTTACCAATAGTTCAAATTACCCTGATATTTTTATTTGATCCCTAGGGGTCCCCGCTTTGATTAATATTTTTCACTTAATCCTTGTTGGGTCTTCATTCATTTTCCATTTCACCCTCACAGGGGTTCTTTCCTCATTGGGGGGGGAGGGGGTGTTATGCCCTGGCAATGGTTGATTGGACATAACCCGAACGATTCCAGAGTTGAGCGTACCTTTCCCGGGTTGCTAGACATTAAACACCTCTTTTATCCAATCCGGGTTGGAGCCCGCCGTTATACACACGAGGCGCGGGAACCAGAGGGAGTTCGTGTAAGTTTCGTCATCAGTCAAATTTTATCACCAAATTCGTAATTTTTGTCCGATCTTGAACAAACAAAGTGCAATGTCAACGATTTACACCCGCGAATAAATAAAGGATCAATTCGCAATTTCTGCAACATATTTTATTTTTGTCGCAAAATGATAAATATCAAAGCACAATCATTCCTAACCGTTTTCATCTTCTAACGTGAAAGGCAGGCTCTCCATCTTCGTTCTGAATTGTTGTGACAAGAGAACAGGAAAGAAAATTTGATCACGTGATTGTTCGTACAACTTGACGAGTTCAATCGTTAACTTGGTACTTATTGTAACTTAAATAATTATTATGATTAACTCCCTTATTTGTAGGCCGATTTTGTCATTTGTTTTATCAATTTTATTGTAATAAAGAGATAGTAACTTCCGAGTTATTTTTTCTGATGCAAAATTATTAATTTGTATAATTTAGTACCAAGAAAAATAGTTTGCATTAAAAATGTTACCTTCTTTGATCTACCGCCACCGTCTTTATTCATGTAGAATTGTGAGCCGAGCGTCCGAAGTCTTCGACCGATCCCAGGCTCTCTAACCGGTCAGCCGAAACAAAGACTCTACTCGCCTTCTATGTATTACGCTATTGTTATGCAAAAAATGTAACAGCTTTATGAGTAGGCCTAATAGCTAAAATCTAAAAGTAAAAAATATAGTTCTTATGACTTTCAAGTCACATTGCTGAAATCAGCTTGAAAAAAGAACATTGATTCTTATTTCAGAAAAATCGGTTGAAAAACTGTTTTACGAATAAATTTGACTACAATTTTTTTCTTCATTTTAGCTTTTTTAAACAACTTTTTTCATTTATAGGCCGATTTTCTTGATTATTATATCATTGTTTATACCTCAATTCGACGAGATCAGCAATATATTTTGTTTGTTTCAAATGTAACTAGAACATAATTTGGCTTTTTTACCTATCAACCATGCCTGGATAATATATTCTTCCAGGTGGTAATTGTGACGCAACTATCCGATGGTCGTCTTGTAATGCTTCAGTGAAGACTCAATGCATAGTTGGCAGCTTTTGACACGTGAGCTGTCAGGACGACTAATCGATGAAGGATCAAGGTGCAGCAAAAATCTAAAAGTAACAAATTTAATTGTGAGGAATTTGAAATTCACCTTGATGAAATAAATTTGAAAAATGAGGAACATTGGTCTTTATTTCAGAAAAATCGGTTGAAAACCAACTGTTTTACGAATAAATTTGATTTTAAAAATTGCATTTGTATATTAGAGATTTTTAAAGCCAGACTACTTGTACTAGATAGTGTGTTGTGTCCCATTTTAAGTTATTTGTGTGTTAGCAGACGTAACACTGAAAATGGATCTACCTGTTGTTTAATGTCTACATTTACGACATACCGAATACTTCCTCCCTGATGCTGGGATACGCGAACGACTGGTCACTCATTACTCAAAGTAAAGAGTTGTCACGACTCGAAAAAGTACTCAACGAGGACGTCACCAGACTCAAAGCCGACTTCGACAAGTGGTACCTGAAGATGAACACTTCGATAACCGAGGCCACTGCATTTCACATATGCATTGATTGGCACGCCCGCAAGCTGAACATCCTTGTTGGGGACCCTATTCCCCGGTATGAGCCGCATCCAAGATACCTGGGGGTTACGCTGGACCGCAGCCTTACCTATCGGGTGCTTTTCGAAGGAGATGCCCGGAAAATAGAGTAACGCAACCGTCTTCTGAGGAAGCTGGCGGGATCAACTTGGGGTGCTAATCAAGCGCTACTGAGGACGTCTATTCCGCCGAGGAGTATTACGCTCAAGTGCAGAGCAGGAAAATTGAGAAGGTAAATGTTAAACTTCGCAAGTGGATGCAGATAGTGTCAGGAACGCTGGCAACAACGCCTAGAGAATGGGGCCCGATAAAGAACTGGCTTAATCAGATCAAAGAGCGAGAGAATGGGGATACCCCACTCAAGCGCATAATGGGCGGTGCCCCCGTGTCGAGCCAAAATAAATCCCGGCAACCCTTGTACATAGATTCCCTTACTTCGGACAGAGATGCACATACGAGATGTAAGTTGGTTTAGACTAAGTCAATCCCCTAAGGGGGAGGAGACATTGACGCCACAAAACTTGGAGAGAAGTTGCCAGGTTTCTCCACCAGCATGAGAAGACTGGTTGGCAGTGAATCGCTTAATCAGTGGGGACTTTCCACCTATCCAATACGCCCCGTTGTGGTAACGAGTCGGAAACCGTAGGGCATCTAGTTGAACGGGGAGTTGTGACAAAGCTTCCGGGTTGGTCTGCGACGGTGCACGAGTGCGTTACGGAATTTGCTGATTGGGTCGATCGTCAAAACATAGTAGTGTGAGCACCATTAGAAGCTGCTGCCATGTTGACCGGAAATATTAGAAAAAATAAAATTGAAATAAACACTAAAATCACATTATGCACATCCTTTGTAAAATCAGTGCTTATATACGAGTATAACTGCGGAACATGGGCACTGACTGGAACCGAAGAGCATAGATTAGAACGATTCCATAGAAAACAAATGAAAAGAGTCCTGAATATACGATACCACACAAAAATAAGCTATAAAACTGTAGGAAAAAAGACCCGTATCCATTCAAATCCTGGAGGCAAGATGGCGGCTTTTTTGGTCATATACCAAGGAAGATATGAAATTAGCATCCACAGTGTGAGCTGTGGAAGGAAATGACACAGATGATTACAAAAAAGCAATCGTAACTCCTCTTTTAAAAAAGCATAATTTAGACCCTGAAAATTTGAAAAATTACCGCCCTGTTTCTAACTTGCCCTTTCTTTCAAAAACCCTGGAAAGAGTGGTACTAAAGCAGCTGAAGAATCATCTAGATTCAAACACTTTTATCGAGCCTTTTCAATCAGCTTGCCGTGAGCATCAAAGCACTAAAACCGCCCTTTTGAAGATCGTGAATGACCTGCTGATAGCAAGTGATAATGGTAATATATCTATCCTTACCCTGTTAGATCTATCTGCGGCATTCGACACAATAGTTCACTCAATCCTATGTGATAGGAAATCATATCTCACCAATAGGTCACAGGCAGTGAGTGTAAATGGCAAAGTTTCTAACGATTTCTATATAGCATATGCCGTCCCGCAAGGTTCAGTTTGGGCCCTATCCTTTATACCCTTTCTACTTTACCATTAGGCAGTGTAGTACGTTCCCATTCTTTTAATTACCACATGTTTGCTGACGGCACGCATCTATATAAATCTGCTTCTCCCCATGGTCTCTCCTCTCTTGTCTGTTATTTAGAAAATTGTTGTGACTCCATCAAAAGTTGGGTGCTTGCAAATAAGCTATTGTTGAAAGAAGACAAAACTGAAGTTGTTTTGAAAGGAACTCAGCAAAAATTAAAGTCTTTCCAATTTTCAAATCCTACCCTAACTATATCTGATTCTGATATTTCTATTTCTGAAAAGGCAAAAAATTTAGGCGTCATTCTGGATAGTTCTTTGTCTATGGATCAGCATATAAACAATAATGTGATTATGTACTATGAGCTCCGTAGAATAACACAGACGAGATCGCTTTTACCTTTCAACACCTTGAAGATAATTGTTTCTGCATTGGTCTTGTCACGCCTTGACTACTGCAATTCACTGCTCGCTGGTGTCCCTAATAACAAAATAAAAAGCTCCAGAGAGTACAGAATTGTGCGGCTAGGTTAGGCCTGGTAAAATCTCATTACGATGATACAAATGACATGCTTCGAATCCTCCACTGGCTGCCAGTCCGGTCTAGAATTGAATATAAAATAGCCATTATCTGCTTTGATGTATTTTAGTCTTCTGTCCGTCTTTACATTCAACACTTACTCCAACCATACGTACCTCTGAGGAATCTTAGATCCCACGATTCAAACTTGTTAGCATCTCCTAAAATTAGACTCGAGTATTTTGGTGATAGGTCTCTTATGAAATTCGGACCCACGATTTGCTCAATGCGCATGACAAATAAATATACAAAATTTACATATACAAAACGTATACCAGAATGATATCAATAGTAGCAATGTATGTAATATCGTATCAATATCATGAAAATGTAACGTAAGAAGGTCGAGTTTTAACAATGATTTAAAACTATCAATAGATTTAGATTCTCTTATCCTTCTGGGCAGGCCATTCCACTCAAGGGGCCCAGTGTGGGTAAAGGAATGGCCGTCATAAAATTTATAATCATGGTTATTTTTAAGAGTAAGCTTCGTTTTGTCGGTCGAGGATCGTAAATTCCTATTTGGTACATATATTTATAAAATGTACTTACCGAAGGATGGAATGTTGGCCGTTAGAGAATTGTGTTTTGAGATAAGCTTAGTATACTAAGCCAGAGTCATTGAAACAAAAGCAATCAAGAAGGAAGTGTGTAAGACTAAAAGGAAATCACTTCCAAAATAGATACAACCTTTATAAATACAAACAAAAGAAGATCACCAAACTTAGCGAACATATCTGGGATTTGAAAATAAGCATATTTAAAAAAAAACAACAACTGGATACAAATCATCAAAATTCAGTTAATGCCCAGAGGAAAATATGTCATCATTAAACTCCCCACATGCACAGACTCCATCCTAAACGTAAAAAAAGAGGTACGAAACTTACCGGCATAGACGGAAACACTCCACATTTACAGCCTACTACTAGGAGCACCTCAACAACAACAACAATGACAACAACAACAACAACAACAACAACAACAATAACAACTACTGCTACTACTACCACTACTACTACTACTACTACTACTACTACTACTACTACTACTACTACTACTAGTACTACTACTACTACTACTACTAATACGACCCTATAGTGTGTACGTTAAGCAACAAATTTCACTGGAACTATGCACTTCTTAGTTAAAGCAAACCCCTTTTATACAACACTCAGGGGATCGTTTTATTGTCATTATTTGTGGAATATCCACCTCAAGAAGTAGGTCATCGGTTTTGTATAATAAGCGGCGACTGACTGTCTGTTTTTGGGTGTATATTTGAGTTTAGCGGAAAAACGCTTTGACCGATTTGCACCAAAATCGGCACAGACCTAGAGGGAAACATTGGAAGTGACGTGGGCTGATCGGAAGTGACGTCATAGGTCAAAACCCACTTTTGAGAAATTCAATCTGTCCTTAGAGACTAGGGAATTGTCGGATTGCCCTCAACGTCGCATCATCCCGAAGCGATACCTGGGGAAATAACATAGTGGTGCAGAAAGTGACATCACTAAACCGGAAGTGAACCCTTGAAACAGGAAGCTGATCATAAAAGACTGGGAAATGATCCGATTACCCACAAACTTGAATAAAACATTGAGATACACTTTAGGAAGGCTTAAGCACCAAAAGTGATATAATCAAAACCGAAAAACCTCGGAACCGAGAGTGGGCATGATAGATAGGGGATTCGTCATATTTTCTCATAACTTGTTACAAACCTAGAGTAACAAATAAGAGAGGCTATAAAGCCACAAGAAGCGATGTAATCTACACTTGAAATGACCTTTAAAATCCGGAACGTGGGCCTAAAAGAAGTAATACATAAGGGAGACTTCATTTCATTATATGCTTATTAACCTCAGATATGGCCGATATTCTTGACTGCAGTCTCCTCTACAGTGGCAAAGAGCTGAGCAGGGAAGGAGGGCGCTTGTACACTTGCATCGTGTCTTGCATCCTTTCTTGCATCCATAACGAATCAGTTCAAGACATGTCTCCTCTATAGGGGTAAGGTGTATCTCAGTATCTCATCCTGTTAGAGCATGGGAAATCGGCAGTGCGTCAACGTTGTCTGCTTGAAGTCTACCTGCTATTTCGTGGGCTCCAATATGACACTAATGGTTTCCTGAGCCAAATAAAATCCAAAGCTCCTTAGATTTTAGCTTTTCAGCAAAGTGAATGGCTAGCACAAACACATCAGTATTCTCTGTTCTTTTAAAATCCCTTACTGAATGCAATCGTTGGCATGCAGAAATAATCGTTTGTCAGTTTCTTCTTGTTTTTATTTATAAATGGCAGGTTGTGGTTGAAGAGCTGATGGCTTTTTTAAAACAAGTTGAGATTATTGATCTCATATAACATCTAGTCTTTGCACTGATTGATGATAAACGGAATGAATACATTGCATATTCTTGAAAAGTGCACGATGCACCGGTGGATGGACAATAAATGCACAATCAAGCAGTTTTGCTTCTTTAGGTGACGTGCCAAATGATTTTGTGGAGTTGTTTTCTATCTGCTCAATGTTAGATGGATCTGCTAATGATTTGTCAGTGACAAGCTCGTCATCATCCATAAAACTCTAGAGACTTGTTCTTACTTAAAAACATTGTTCACCTTCGCGTAAAAGCTCTGAGTAATGATCTACCTCCCTCCCGGAGTAGAGAATAATAATTTTTCGTGTGTTGGTTTGTATCATTCCAGCTCCTGTCCACCCACTCTCGCTTATGCCTAAGATATCTGAGTCCTAACGTCGCATTTCAACTGTGACTTGTGCCAGCTTTCAAGCACTGTAATTGTTCAAACATTTCAAAATCTACTTTCGTCTCTGCTATTCTCTCATTTTCCTGTTATTAGCTTCCTTGTGGCTTTCCACACTCCATTTATAGGAGCCTCTTCCGTTGGCTCTGAGGGTCCAGTGTTCGTCTGTGAATTCATTCTAATTTCCTTCGTTGCTGTTTCTGTTAACAAAGTTTTTTGTCCTTCCTAGGATGGGGTGTGAGCCCTACACAAAACCCCCAGACTTGGAGGACCAGGATTTATTTTGGAGATTCACTCTTAGGCTTGTTGCTCTCCCGAGCTAAAGAGTCATGCCCACCCTTGTTTTTATTTTGGAGTGTCCTTCACCTGGGCTAGTTGCTCTCCCGAGCTATAGAGTCCTTCCTACTCTTGGTTTATTTTTGGAGTGACCTCCTAGATTGATTGCGATCCCTCGCTTGCGAGCTCTTCTACCTGAATAATCTACACAGCGTTAGGCTAAATTTGTTCTAGATCTCGAGCTAGATATATAGATCTAGATCTTGTTCTAGACGGTATGAGTACAGTAAACACTTTCACATCACAGTCTTCACACAAACCTGAAGCTTTTCTTAACATTGGAGACTACAAAAAAAAAAACATTGTCAATTCTAACTTTGTCTAAATGCTCGAATCCACAGTGAACTGATGATTAGAGCGTTACTAAGCACTAACTTATCAGAATATTTCCTACCATTTAGCCCGTTCCGTCCACTTGATTATCTATTTCTAGTCAACAAAATGGCATAGCATGCAATCTGCAATTCCATAGCTACCTAGTATATGCAAAACAGAGGAACATAAGTCAGTTCCACAGTTAGTGAGTATTCATCACAATATTGTTACACATTGATGAAGGAATTGCATCGCAACACCCTCATGACACTATGTATTTTTTTCAATCATCTGTTAAATTTGTGAGTGGTGCTCAGGATATGTGGGTTGTTTGCTTCGGTTGAAAGGTAAGTACTCAGGTTGCTTCGGGTCGTTGGTTTACGGTTATCGGTTGATATCAGGGGGAAAATATATTTAATTTTAAATTTTCGAGTCAAAAATAAAACCACTGAAATGTGTGCATTGATATATATACACACACACACATATATATATATATATATATATATATATATATATATATATATATATATATATATATATATATATATATATTGTCATCTCCGATCCAAAAGCACTGGCCGAAAGTTGTCAAGAGGAAATCTCAAGTTGCTAAAGGCGGGTTAAGAGTGCGGATCAACTCGGTTGGAATAAAATGGCGCTTCTAGTCGGCTAATTATTCCCTCCAAAGTTTTGCACGAAAATTGTATTAGCATGACACAGAGGGGGAAATTGACACGATTAAGGGAGCAGTACTATAGGGAAATATTCCCCGCAATTTGCAATATACAAAGTCGAACGAAGGTGAAATTACGCGCCATATACAAAGGTTTTTAAGAATATGTTGTAACTTAGGACAAAAATGGGCTCAGTATATTGTGTTCCTATGCATAATACAATTAAAAGGCTTGTATTGGAAGACAACAAATTCTCTTTTAAACAGAAAAATAGCTTTTAGAAAACGTTCTGTTCATAACAATATGTTCCAATTCTATGGACCATTGTACTTCATTACTCTTTGTTCATGTGAAAAGAGTCGAATTCTCCATTAATCATTTAACCCCCCCCCCACACACACACACTCTCTCTCTCTCTCTCTCTCTCTCTCTCTCTCTCACACACACACACACACACACATACATACACACAGACATGAACTATCTTTCCTACTTCTACATTCTAACCCCCTGCTCCCCTCCCCAGAACATTACTCTCACTTACATACATAAAATAAACACGATTGCATGGATATAACCGCGGTCGATTTTTAAGAGTTGAGAACAAAGTTTAAATACTTCTATTAGAACATAATCGTGGTGTTAGTCTTTTCAAGAAAGACATAAGTCGTTGTTGATCTTTCTTTTCTGCTCCACTCACTTTTCTGAATTAAAAATTCACCCTATACACCGGAGCATACTCAATGTCTCAATCGTTTCTATGTTATATGTTTGTGATGAGAATATTGGCTATTAAGCTTAACTGCTGGTCAAAATTACTTCGCGATGGTGGTGAACGAATCGGCGATCTCAAGAAGTGGGTGAGAGAGGGATCTAGAAATGACTTTGGGTTTGAAACGAATATTTTTGTGTTCGTGGATAGCTCACACGGTAGAGCCACGCTCTCACCTGCCAGGCGGAGTTGTCGTACCAATAAGGTCGCAGGTTCAAACCCCACCACCGCCGCGAAAAAAAATTTTATTCTCTATTGTCTTCTGGCACTTTTCTACTCACTTCATATCTTGTTGTTACCAACATAAGTGCCTGCTCCACTCACTTTTCTGAATTAAAAATTCACCCTATACACCGGATCATACTCAATGTCTCAATCGTTTCTATGTTATATGTTTGTGATGAGAATATTTGCTATTAAGCTTAACTGCTGGTCAAAATTACTTCGCGATGGTGGTGAACGAATCGGCGATCTCAAGAAGTGGGTGAGAGAGGGATCTAGAAATGACTTTGGGTTTGAAACGAATATTTTTGTGTTCGTGGATAGCTCACACGGTAGAGCCACGCTCTCACCTGCCAGGCGGAGTTGTCGTACCAATAAGGTCGCAGGTTCAAACCCCACCACCGCCGCGAAAAAAATTTTTATTCTCTATTGTCTTCTGGCACTTTTCTACTCACTTCATATCTCATTATATATATATATATATATATATATATATATATATATATATATATATATATTATATATATATATATTATTTATTTATTTATTTTTTTTAATTATAATTTTTTTTTCACCTTAAAGAAAAATATTTCAACCACAAATAATCACATTCACAATGAAATGACAATACCAGTAGATTTTAATTATTCCAAACGTAATCAAAAAATAATCACGAAAGAGAATACAACTAAAAAATAAAGCGACGAGACATAATGCGACAACACCTTGACAATAGAAGTCCATTTTGTTCACTCGAAAAATTAAAGAGATGCTTTAATCCCTCAACGGCGAGATTAATATTTCTGTTACATTACTGGTTTTCAGTAGTATGTAGTAACCTTAAAGTTTTCATCGAGAAGCAACAACAGCGATACGACACGAGTTTCATTCAGAGCTCAAATTGCATCATTTTTACTGCTGTCTTGGTGGTTAGAATGATTGTGCCGATGGTGGTAGTGGTTGGAATAGTGGTAGCGGTGGTGGTGGTGGTGGAGGAGGAGGAGGAAAACGAGGCGGTGAGGGAGGATGTAATTATGATAGTGGTTTTGGTGGTGCTGTTGGTTAGACTGATAGTTGTGGAGACGATTGTTGTACTTGTTGTTAATATTGTTGTTGTTGTTGTTGTTGTTAATGATGATGATGATGATGATGATGATGATGATGATGATGATGATGATGATGATGATGATGATGATGATGATGATGATGATGACAACGACGATGTCGTCGACAATGATGGTTACCACCATACGATATTACAAAGTTTATTTAATCTTAGGCTTTCTCCAATAATTCACACAATACAATTAAGACAAAAGAATGTTATCAATCTCTCCTAATGCATTCGTTATACTATCACTAATAACGACCGTGTTATCTTTACTCCTTCCCCAACCAACCCCTAGCTTCCCGCCTCTTCGTCGCGAACCATCTTATGTATTAGCTTCAGGACGGGCAAGTACGGAATCTGCCCACCCTTCCTTTAAACGTATTTATTTCCTCTATAACTTAGAATTCAACTCTCTCCTTACTCAGAAGAGTATTTCTCGTATACTAATTCAATTGTTGAGAAAACCAAAATGGTGGTTGTATTTTATATATTTATTTAGTCGTGACTTTTGAATAAAAGTGTTTTATTTTATTAGAGGGAATACAATAGAAAATTACATTGTTTTGCAAAATTATTTAGTCTGGCAATAAAAATACAGCGGTAATTACTTTAAGAATAATAATAAAAAAAAGAACTAACAAATTAATTTGTTAAAAAACAAAAACAACAAAAACAACAAAAAAAACAAATAAGAAAACAATTTAAATAAATGAGTTTTGAGAAGTACTTAAAGAAAACGAGAAAAAAAAAAGAAATAATTTAAATGGATAAACAAATATAAAAAAACAACACAAATTAATACTAAATTGATATAATATTAGTAAGTTAATAAATTTAATTCAACACTGGAACCTTCCCAAAGTCATTACATCAATGGTACCAGCACAAGTAAGGCAATAAATAAGAAAAAGTTCGTTTGCCAAAAGCTCTATTCAGTGTTCACTGGTTATTAAGGTGGGCTCATTTGAATTAGCCCGACCTAGAACTAGAGAGGCCAGACAGCAAAAATCGGAGTTAGTTCACCGTCAGGCGACGTGACGATGAGATGACGATGTGGGCGGAGTGGAGTGGTTGGGGAGGAAGGGGGGGGGGGGGGTGATAAAAAGAACAGGAGCGTATCCTGGTTTATGCATTACGGGGTGCATGGTCATTCGCAATCTATCAAAAATACACAAAAATTGATTTCAGTACGAAGTATCATGTTTAAGTAGTAACTTTTGAAATTATCTAATTTAGATTTGATTATTTCGGACCTGGTAATACAGCTTATAACTTGAAAAAACAGGCTGGTATTTGCCCACCCTGCCCATTATTACCAGCCGTCCCTGTATAGATGTTAAGTGAATTGTTCTCTAGTCATAACGTCGTATGGAATTTATAAAAATGGCGTTATTTATATGTCGAAATATCATTTTACTGTATTTTTTAGTACGGTGTGTCAATTCAAAATCCATTTTTAAATTCCGGACAAAATCAACTGTGAAAAATTTGTTAAATTCAGAGGCCGTTGAAAAGATACGATCATCACTTGAGTGTGGTGTTATTTGCAGCATAAAGAATAAAAATACGAATATTCACGGAGCCTGTGAAGCATATAGTTATGATTCAACGAACAAACTGTGTCAGCTTTATAAGGGAACTTCTGCATCTGCTGCAATAAGTGTGTCCATTTACACGTATAAATGTAAGCAACTTGAATAATTTTATATGCTATTTTAAAATTCTTTAATATCATCACCGTAATAAATGCAAATTTTATTTCGTGCAGCTCACAAAACAATAAAAGCAGAATTTAGATTGAAGTAAACCTTCAAATTAATTTACAAAGACAAAGATCTGAATTTCTTATTTCACGTCAAAAAAAAAAAGATGGATAAGAATTACATACTGATCTTATGTTTTCTAAATCATCATCTACATTGTTGACTAAGGAAAAACCCGACACGTTCACATTTTTTGTTTTTGCGAAGTCTAGCCTCATCAGCCATACGTAAGGACAAGTCGTGTTACTTACACTATTCGTACTTCAAACTAAAGAAGGGCATCATTCCACCAAAAATGATGAACAAAAATGAATAAAACAGCTTCAAAAGAAATCAAAATACCAAACATGTGACGTTTCGGGCTCAAAACCCTTCTACAGTCAACAACAAAAAACAATAGACATAAATACATTACTAAATTCCAGATAGACGACAGAGATATTTTATAGGTCTTATTTGTAGAAAAGTCTTGGAAAATAAAATTTAAAAAATCGTTCGATGTGTAACTAAGGAGTTCCAAATTGAGCGGAATTGAAACAACGAATAAAGTTTTGGTGAGAAATGGGCGTAAAACGTATCCGTGCAATAAATCCAATATAGCGGTGAAAATAATAATCCAGAAGCATGACAAATGCACAGTATGCTTAAGAAAAGGAGTGATCATTATGAATGTGAAATAATCGTCTTGACAATCTCTATCCAATGATGAATGAAATAAATGTTATTACATTGATATGCGTACGGTATATGACACCCGCCACACACAACCTTATGTTTGTGAGTGAAATAATTCGTCGGGTGTGTGTGTCTTTGTGTGTGTGTGTGTGTTATGTGTGGAAGAGAGAGAGAGAGAGTGAGAGAGAGAGAAAGAGAGAGAGAGAGAGAGAGAGAGAGAGAGAGAGAGAGAGAGCGAGAGAGAGAGAGAGTTTTATTAGCTTGTGGTTGTCTTGTTTTTGTTTTTGATGGGTTTTTTTTGTAAGCGATGACCTCCTTTTCTTAATAATCTCTCAGGGTGATCGGTTTCGTAAAATGAATCACCCCGGTGTGTTTCGATTGGAAGTTGGTGTTGTGGTGTTATATACAGGCTTTCCACATGGAGGGAGTGGGACAACCATGCAAATGAAGCTGTTGAAGATCCGAGAGAAGAACTGCCCTATGGAACTGAGCTCCCCAGAAATGAATGGGTAACACTGAACAGAGCACGGGCAAACATTGGGAGAACAGCTGGAAGCATGCAAAAGTGGGGACTTGTTGAGACTAGCTTGTGTAGACGTGGATGCCCAGAACACACGATGGAGCACATCCTTAGAGAATGCCAGGATGGGCCCAGCTGCAAAGACAATGACCTGAGAGTCTGCTCCACAGATGCTGTGGGTTCGGTGTTGGAGCGACAAGCTATGATGATGAATCGGAAGTATCCCATATCATTGCATATTTTACAATTTCTTTTTACAATATTTCAATATCCATTGCTTTAAATGATTCACAGAAAGACGATATGCCACTGCAAATTATGAAGCTTATGAGTGTGAAATTTTGTTATTTACTACGTCTAGTTTCTCACAATCGGAATTGGTGGTCCACATGCTAATAATATGAGATCATGTAGTGTTCAATAGGACCTGTAAATCTATGTAAGTTTTTGAACTTAGCGTGACTGAGTTTCTCCTATAGTGTTCATTAGCTAATTTAATAAACACTAGATTGTACAGGGTGCCCATAAAGCCTTTCCCTGATTTCAAATACTTCTTTTTTTTTTAACCGCTATAAATATTCACATTTGATTGTTACTATCTTCTAGAGTAAAAGCCATATATTTATACCTTTTAGCCAATGACCTACATCAATATTTTTCATTATGCTTTTCGTGAATCTATGTGAACTTGGAATGAATGAACGTGTGTGATACCAAATAAAAACTGTTGTAAAGCACCTCTGAGCACCATTTGTGATACTGGCGCTATATCAAACAATATTTATAATAATAATACAAATAAAAAGTCTGCACTGAGTGGGTCTCATTTAACAATGACATTGGACCATTTACAAATTATGTCATCATTATTTACGTTACAGCGGCACTATTTTAGTCTGGAAGCCAATGTTTGGAGCGACAGGCAAAAGTGAGGGCAAGAATAGCCATCCGATTTTGGAAGTATCGACGAATTAAACTGGTTTTTGAGAAAGTCCTTTGGCGTCACAGGCGTATTTAATATTTAGATTATACTATTTTCGCTCAAAAACTTACTGGGAAATGGTGTTTTAAAACGCTTATTTATTCTTTATTAAACATTATATTTGTAAACCCGATTTATTAATTCTATTTGTTTATATATATATATATATATATATATATATATATATATATATATTAATATATACATATATATATCTTATACACACACAAACACACACACATATATATATAAGTAACTAAAAATAGATTTAGATATATATATATATATATATATATATATATATATATACATATATAATATATATATATATATATATATATATATATATATATATATTAATCTATTTCTATATCTGTTTACTGTTTATTTGCAAAATGAATAAATATTATTTCATCAGTGGACGGTGTATTTGGCGACTGGTCGCCATGGGATTCGTGTTCAGTCACCTGTGGTGGAGGCACCCAAACCAGGAACAGGGTATGCAAAGCTCCAAAACACGGTGGTGACGACTGTGTGGGATCAGCAACGGAATCAAAGGGCGGATGTAACACTAATCCCTGTCCAAGTAAGTATTCACATTGACTTAGCGAGCAATATAGAACCTGTCAGAAGAATAACATCCCTTTATTATTATTTGGGGAGAGAGAGCGGAAGAGGTATTCAACATATATACATTAATCCTCAGTATCATTGGATAAGTCGGTTTATATGAAGAAGAAGAAGAAGAAGAAGAAGAAGATGATGATGATGATGATGATGATGATGATGATGATGATGATGATGATGATGATGATGATGATGATGATGAAATCTTTGATAAAATAATAAATAATAAATAAATGAAGATCCCTTTCTTCATTCCACTGATCTGGAGAAATCGTTGAATTTTGATGAGTGAATATTGTTTCTAAATCGTCTGTGAAGTTGTTCAAATTAATACCTTTGAGGAATTGGTTGATGTGATGATGGCTTCTTGGCATTGCTTTTAAACGTCGAGATTGAATGAAATGAGGGACTGGTCCGAAAAGGGAGGTATTCCATGATGACGTTGGTTTTTTGAAGGATTCTGAATCCTCCACAATTATCCAATCTAAAAAATGACCAGCAGAGTGGGTTGGTGCTTTTACGATATGGTACTTGTTTCTCTAATAGTGATTCACGAAATTTAGCGGTGTGTTGCAAAGTTAAAATCTAGTTGATTTCTTCCCTAACATCGGGCAATTTTATTTTGCTTTTCATGTTGCTGGCGGCCGGTATATACAGTTGATGTTGTATCTTGCATTCTGGAGGGATAGTCTTAGATCAATGACCTCCATTGTATTGCAGCGAATTTCGAGGATGTCCACATGTTTAGATATTTTCGTTTTATAAAATACGCTAATGCTGTCATGGTCTCAAAATGAGTATTAAGAGCTACTCGACTATGCATAAAATAAAGATGTGAAGAATAAGCCCCTAGAATTTACTAGTTACTTTGAAATAAAGAACAATTAACGATTTGTTAAAAATTATATAAAAAAGAAAGATGAAATTTCATGAAATGAGATGAATAATGATTATGGCAGTTACAAATAGAAATATTGAAATATTACGAAACTTATGACAATATAATATCAGACGGGTAGGCCTGTGAGTTTCCATTTCTAGTTGAGAAGGGTTGTATTATTCCTCCGACGGCGGGCTCAGGTTTGATTCTTGATCCTTCAGTGGCTGAACTGGTAAAACAGAAGCTCCGGCGTCTTTATGGTGGAAATCAAAATTCATCACAATATCCACAAAGTCCTAAAAGATAAAAATCTTTAATTTATGTATGTATATATATATATATATATATATATATATATATATATATATATATATATATATATATATTATATATGTATATGTATATATATATATATATATATATATATATATATATATATATATATATATATATATATATATAATGTGAAGGATGGAATGGCTGGCCATCCGGGTATAAATTATAGAGAATAGACAGTGAGGAAGATTAGATCAGTCCGCTTTTATAACTAGTGGCTACGTGAAAGAAGGTAGAACGAAAAGTATTCAATAATTTGAAATTAATTCGAGGGAAGGCTATTAAAGGAAAGATAATCTAATATTAGAAGGTAAAGTTTTTCTAAGCCTACCGAATATAACTGGAGTGAGATGAATTCTGTTCTTACTAAAATAAAACTTTAATAAAATAAATGTGAATAATCTTTATTATGACAAATGCCACCCCTCTTTCTTTGGATATGATTTAAATCAGGGGCTCCATTGCCATTGCAAACATAAACTTCGGCCTCTACAGGGACGACGGACGAGGAGCACACAGCACAACATCGAAATCCGACATTGAGAGAATGAAAAAAAAAACCTAATAAACAGGGACGGCTGGTAATAATGGGCAGGGTGGGCAAATACCAGCCTGTTTTTTTCAAGTTATATGCTGTATTACCAGGTCTGAAATAATCAAATTTAAATTAGATAATTTCAAAAGTTACTACTTAAACTTTATACTTCGTACTGAAATCAATTTGTGTGTATTTTTGATAGATTGAGAATCACCATGCACCCCGTAATGCATAACCCAGGATCCCCCCCTGTTCTTTTTTTTTCACCCCCCCCCCCCCAACCACTCCACTCCGCCCACATCGTCATCTCATCGTCACGTCGCCTGACGGTGAACTAATTCCGATTTTTGCTGTCTGGCCTCTCCAGTACTAGGTCGGGCTAATTCAAATGAGCCCACCTTATTAACCAGTGAAAACTAAATAGAGATTTTGGCAAACGAACTTTTTCTTATTTATTGCCTTACTTGTGCTGGTACCATTGATGTAATGACTTTGGGAATGTTCCAGTATTGAATTAAATTTATTAATTTACTAATTTTATATCAATTTAGTATTAATTTGTGTTGTTTTTATATATTTGTTTATCCATTTAAACTTTTCTTTTTTTTCTCGTTTTCTTTAGTGCTTCTCAAAACTCATTTATTTAAACTGTTTTCTTATTTGTGTTTTGTTGTTGTTGTTGTTTTGGGGGTTTTTTTGTTTTGTTTTTTAACAAATTAATTTGTTAGTTCTTTTTTTTTTAATTCTTAAATTAATTACCGCTGTATTTTTATTGCCAGACAAAATAATTTTGCAAAACAATGTAATTTTCTATTGTATTCCGTCTAATAAAACAAAACACTTTTATTCAAAAGTCACGACTAAATAAATATATAAAATACAACCACCATTTTGGTTTTCTCAACAATTGAATTAGTATACGAGAAATACTCTTCTGAGAAAGGAGAGAGTTGAATTCTAAGTTATAGAGGAAATACGGAAGGGTGGGCAGATTCCGTACTTGCCCGTCCTGAAGCTACTACATACATAAGAAGTTGTTCGCGATGAAGAGGCGGGAAGCTCGGGGTTGGTTGGGTAAAGAGTAAAGATAACACGGTCGTTATTGTTATAGTCTAACGAATGCATGAGGAGAAATTGGTAACATTATTTTGTCTTTATTGTATTGTATGAAGTATTGGCGAAAGCCTAAGATTAAATAAACTTTGTTTTTGTTTGTCTTATTTTGACTATGGAACTGATACTGATACTTGTCATATCAGACCTGCCTACTTGAAATAGGAAAATAAAAATTGTAGTTTTCAGGGCTAATAAAATCGTAGATATTTTAACTACCCTTTAAAAAAATGACCGGAATTTCGTCTGTTTTGATAGATATCAAATTTTTAAAAACGAGAAAAAATGATTGGAAACGTAATAATGATGGTGATGGTGGTAGTGATAGTGGTAGCGGTGGTGGTAGTAGTAATGATGGTGGTGGTAGTAATGATGATGGTAATATTATTATTGTTATTATTATTATTATCATCATCATCATTATTATTATTATTATTATTATTATTATTATTATTATTATTATTATTATTATTATTATTATTATTATTATTATTATTATTATTTATTATTATCATCATTATTATTATTATTATTATTATTATTATTATTATTATTATTATTATTATTATTATTATTATTATTATTATTATTATTATTATTGTACGTATTGGTGGTATTACTATTGTTGTATTTTTTTGTGGTTATTAATCGTATCAGTTTATTGTTTGGTTCCATTTACCATTTTTTTCCACTTTCATGTATGTGGTCATCAAATTGTATGATTTATTGTCGAAAGCCTAAGATTGAATAAACTTTGTAATATCGTATGGTAACCATCATTGTCGACGACATCGTCGTTGTCATCATAATCATCATTATCATCATCATCATCATCATCATCATCATCATCTTCTTCTTCATTAACAACAACAACAACAACAACAATATTAACAACAAGTACTACAATAGCAATAAAAACAATATCAACATCATCATAAAATTTCCGTCATCGTCTCCACAACTATCATTCTAACCAACAGCATCACCAAAACCACTACCATAATTACATCCTCCTCCACCACCACCACCACCGCTACCACTATTCCAACCACTACGACCACCGGCACAGTCATTCTAATCATCAAGACAGCAGTGAAATGCAATTTGAGCTCTGAATGAAACTCGAGTCATATCGCTGTTGTTGCTTCTCGATTAAAACTTTAAGGTTACTACATACTACTGAAAACCAGTAATGTAACAGAAATATTTATCTCGCCGTTGAGGGATTAAAGCAAATCTTTAATTTTTCGAGTGAACGAAATGGACTTGTATTGTCAAGGTGTTGTCGCATTATGTCTCGTCGCTTTATTTTTTAGTTGTATTCTCTTTCGTGATTCATTTTTGATTACGTTTGGAATAATTAAAATCTACTGGTATTGTCATTTCATTGTAAATGTGATATTTGTGGTTGAAATATTATTTTTTAAAGGTGAAAAAAATAATAATTTAAAAAAAAAATTAATTAAAAAATAAATAAATAACTTTTAAAAAAATGAAAAGATAAATCAAAAAATAAATATATAAATAAATAAATAAATAAAAAAAAGCAATAAAAAAAAATAAAAAAAAAATATATATATATATATATATATATATATATATATATATATATATATATATATATATATATATATATGACCGAAGCATCTTTGCCCCGCCAATGTAAATAGGCTAGAACCGCCACTGCTAATAAAACTATTCAAGTATCTAGACCTCAAAATCACAATAGAAACCAACCTACACCAAGTCGTTTCCTGGACACAACTCACTGCCTCAAAACTACTACGTACAAACCATATAAGAAACCCAACAGCGCTCCATTATACACCCACAAACACTCCAACCACCCACCCACGATAATAAAACAAATACCTACAATGATAGAACAACGGCTAAACAACCTCTCTGCAAATGAAGACATGTTCAATGAAACAAAACACGACTATGAAATGGTACTCAAACAGTGCGGTTACACCTCAGCACTGAAATACAAAAATGCGATGCAAGCCACAACACCAAAACAAAGCAGAAAAAGGAACATAATATGGTTCAACCCGCCATTCAACAACACAGCCACTTCAAATATCGGCAAACAGTTCCTTGCACTCATCCATAAACATTTTCCTAAGAACCACCGCCTGCACAAAATGATCAACAGAAACAACGTCAAGATAAGCTACAGCTGTGCACAAAACATGAAAAAGATTATTACCAACCACAACAGACAAATCATATCCGTAATTGCAGAAAGAAGGACAAAACTCTTCAACAGTCGTAACGTCACTTCCTTCCTTATGACGCATGGTAACTTAGTAAAACTGGCTCTAAACTATCGGAACAATGGCGGACGCCCCGTATGAAATATTTCCCGGCGAGCATAAAAGCGTATCCATAGGTTAAAAAAAAAATAAAAAAATTTGATCATGTTTTGACTTTACACATTCTGATCACAAGGCATATGAAAAGTTCTAGCCAGCATGAAGAAAAAAAAGTAATGATTTTCTTTGTTTAGAACCAAGATGGCCGCCGTTACCGGGCGGCGGCCATCTTGGTTCTAAACAAAGAAAATCATTACTTTTTTTTCTTCATGCTGGCTAGAACTTTTCATATGCCTTGTGATCAGAATGTGTAATAGTCAAAACATGATCAAATTTATGGGTTTTTTTCCTCTGGATACGCTTTTATGCTCGCCGGAGAAATATTTCATACGGGCGTCCGCCATTGTTCCGATAGTTTAGAGCCAGTGTTACTAAGTTACCAAGCGTCATTAGGAAGGAAGTGACGATACGACTGTTGAAGAGTATTTCCCTCTAAAAGGAAACTGCCAAAAAAGCGCCATAGTCTACAAAGCCGCAATAGTCACGGACAACACGGTGGCACAATAAATCGGCAGCACAGAACTCCGATTTAAAACAAGGTACAACAATCACAAGGCCGCCATAACACACGAAAGCAAAGCAAAAAGCACCAAATTAGCAATGCACTATTGGGAACAGATAAACACCAATAAAACACCAACAATAACCTGGGAGATTGTCAGAGCAGCCCCTACAGGTGCCAGAAAATGCAACCTGTGCCTGACAGAGAAACTGGAAATACTATTACACAACCACAGAAACAATAACACCTTAATCAAAAGATCATAACTTATGTCAATGTGCAGACACTCCAATAAATTCAAGCTCAAAACACAAAAGGTTAAATACCCCCCCCCCCCCCCCTTCTACCCAACAACCCCCCTCCCGCCCCCCTCGCAACCACATTCAACTACACATCAAGGACACACATGTATACACCACACACAACACATTACACACACACATACACACACACACGCATACACATACACGCAATGAGAACACACCACAACATGCCACTACATATCAACACCAATCACCTCCAAACCAACATCACAACGAAATTAAAGATACAAGAATAACAACAATGACCCCAAGTTGGAATAATCTTTTTACGGACATAGTATGTCGGCTGAAGACGTGGATAGAAGCCACAGAAACATGTGTTTCGGCCATATAAGTCAGTGAATCCATTCATAATAATATATGGAATATGTGTGTGTGTGTGTGTTTGTGTGTGTGATAGGTATTTATTTAGACATGATATAGCTGGTTATATTGATATATCCGCCGTATATATCACAGTCTACGTTATGTTGAAATAGCGCAAAAGACCACGTACCAATTTACACGAATTTAGGCATTGTCAACATTCAAACACAATTACATCATTTTAGTTCCAGGTAATTGGCTGTCTTGGACAGAATGGTCAGCCTGTCCAGTAACATGTGGTGGAGACAAACGGTCTCGGTCCAGAACGTGTGATATGAACACTCATGGGACCCTGACAGCTCCTTGTATAGGGGAATCCGATGAAAATATAGATTGTCACAAATTTCCATGCTCTCCATTGGGTAAGAGACGAAAATTGATGAATTAGAGTTTCAAGTAGAAAGTGAAGCAGCAAGGTGGTATTGATAATACTGATACTGAAGGTGATGATGATGATGATGATGATGATGATGATGATGATGATGATGATGATGATGATGATGATAACAATATAATTAACAATGACAATGATGATGATGATGATGATGATGGTGATGATGATGATGATATGATGATGATGATGATGAGGAGGAGGATAATGATAATAATAATAATAATAATAATAATAATAATAATAATAATAATAATAATAATAATAATAATAATAATAATAATAATAATAATAATAATAATAATAATAATAATAATAATAATAATAATAATAAGGATAGTAATAATAGTAATAATATTAAAACCACTACTACCACTACTACTACTACTACTACTATTACTAATAATACTAATAATAATAATAATAATAATAATAATAATAATAATAATAATAATAATAATAATAATAATAATGATAATAAAAATAATACCCTCAATTAATGCCAAGATTCGGGATCTTGATTGATCCATGGAGATAGGTCGTCGATCTAAGTATCAGACACTTCATCAGCACGCATTCGTTGTAGGTCATAAAGAAGAACCCCCACCCTCTCTCTCTCTCTCTCTCTCTCTCTCTCTCTCTCTCTCTCTCTCTCTCTCTCTCTCTCTCTCTCTCTATTCGAAAAACGTCTTGACTTTGCCGTCTCCTAATCTGGGAAGCGACGCCTCGGCATCTTCTCTAATTAATTCTAGTACGAATTCTTTTTAGTGATATCCGTAATTCTCCTACATTAAAACTAGTTACTAAATTTGTTGTTCAAGAGCTCAAGCATATAAAACAAACCTTTTTCTTTTATATTCTTCAACAGCTAAAGTATATAAACCTTATCTATTAATTTTACGTTGGTCAACAGCTCGAACATGCGCAGAGTGGAAGAACCTTGGCCTGACTGTCAACACGATTGTTGACATTGATCCTGATGGATCTGGTGCTTTGTCTCCTGTAAAAGTGGCATGTGATGTAACATCCCATCAAGGAAAGGGAGTAACAGTAATAGGTAATTAATATATACGAGTACTATAACATGCAAACTGGAGATATTCTTAGATACGCAAACATAAGTTTTTAACCCCCCCCCCCCCCCCCCTTCGAAAAAAACCCAACAAACCTATATTCAATTGAATATGGATCGAAATTTTGTGAAAATCATAATTTATTTAGCCTCAGTCAAAATAGACAATCAATCACTAAACACCATGAATCCCGTCAATTACTGTTATTGTGAATTCATAGTACTTATAAAGAACAGGAAATTGATATTTGGTTTGAATCCATGAGTAAAAGAAATATGATTCGGACTTATTTTTGTATGTATCAATTTCTAATTTTGCTTACTGTCACAGTAAAGATTGTTCACAATTATCTTATTAAATTTTATTTTATTAAGAACTGAATTCATCTCACTCCAGTTATATTTCGGTAGGCTTAGATAAACTTTACCTTCTAATATTAGATCGTCTTTCCTTTTATAGCCTTCCCTCGAATTAATTTCTAATTAGTGAATACTTTTCGTTCTACATTCTGTCACGTAGCCACTTATTATAAAAGCTGATAGGTCTAACACTCTGCACTCACTTTCTCTCCACAATCTATGCCGGACGGCCAGTCGCTCTATTCCTATATATATACTGGAAGATTTTTATCTTTTGGGACTTTGTAGATATTATATCTACACCATTAAGACGCCGGAGCTTTTAACTTTGACTGTATAATCTTCAAGGATCAAACCCAAGCCCGCTGTCAGAGGACTTCACAATAACTTCTTACCAATTGCCTGGAAGTGGAATTTTACGAGTCCAATCCTATTATCAGAGGAATAGATCATCCAAGCCCATCAACTGCCTGGAAACGTAAACTTACGAACCAGACATATTATCATAAGTTACGTAAAATATTCATATCTCTATTTGTAACTGCCACGATCACTGTTTATCTCTTTTAATTAAATTTCATCATTATTTTTATTTCATTGTAAACAAATCGTTAATTGTTTTTCATTTATAGTAACTAGTAAATTCTGGGGCCTCATTCTACATATATCTTTATGCATAGTCGAGTAGCTCTTTACTCACTTGAGACCATGACATTTTGGAGGGGACACATATAAAGAATTGAATTTATTTAGTTACTTATATCTATTTCATCTAACCTTAAAGTTTAAATTGTAAAACTCTTAATTGCCCCACTTGATCATATTTTAATTGAACTCCCTATTTACAGGATTAATTTTTTTTCCCTTTTCATTTCTTAATTTAAATGGAATAGCAATTTATCCATTCATTCTTTCATTCAAATTGAATAGCATTTTATTGATTCATTCCTTCATTCATTTATTCATTTATAAATTATTCATTCATTCATTGTTCATTCATTTATTTATTCATTCATTCATTCATTCATCCATTCATCCATTCATCCGTTTATTCACTCATTTATCCAATCATTCATACATTTATTCCTCCCTTCATTCTTTCATTCATACATTATCCATTCATTCATTCATCTATTCACTCAGTTTTTCATTCATTCATTCATTCCTTGTCCACTTTGTTATTATATCACTCATTTCATTTTGTTGTTTGCCTCATTCATGAATTGTTTTCAATATGTTTACATTCCATAACGATTCATTCACCTGTCATCCAATCACTCAGTGTTGTGAACACATTTTGTAACTATTGTAAATCTTACGATATTTTATTGTTTTGTATTTCAGACATCACTGTTAAACACTCTTCAATGCCTAATTACAATTGTTGAACAACCATTGAACAAGAGAGAGGTCCCAGCCACGAACTGAGTTGGTAAATATATCCTTCATTATTCTCTTTTACATGAGTTGGGCATCACATAGTAACTATAGACATCGTGATTTGTTTTGCATAGTGATTTGTTTTAAATGCATTTTTGGCATATTACTGTTACCGAAAACCACTTATATATTATGTTCTGAAAAGTGAGTCTTTAAAAACTAAATAATAATAAAAGGAGTCTACTAGCCGTCGTGTTATATTTAGTGATAGATAACTTGGGATTATTTTGGCATCCTATTATTGTTATCACACTCTAGTACATTAGCGTCATTGCGAATAATTGTACACAAACTAACGACGAGTCACACACATTGGTGATACATTTTTCGTAGTAACATAGTTTAGAGTACACGCGATTGACACATTGTTATTGACACAAGTCATAATAACTCCGCATTGTATTGACACATTGCTTTATAAGATATAACGATAAAAGGCATCAAATTCAACATACATAATAAGTTGAAATAAGAGAGAGAGATTTCTAAAAATAGAACAGTTCATTCCAGTAAGTGTAAATAAATAAAACAGTCAGTAACAGTATCCTGTCAATATAATATATATATAAAACATCGTAACTAATTTATTGCAACATGGAAGCATATAAAAGATACTTAAGTCTCGCAAAGGACTTAGAAATACCCCAGGAAAGAATATTTTCATGGTGCGAAGAGAAAGTAAAAGAAGAAAAAGAACATGAAGAAAGAATTCGTAGAGAAGAAAATGAAGAAAGAATTCGTAGAGAAGAAAATGAAGAAAGAATTCGTAGAGAAGAAAATGAAGAAAGAATTCGTAGAGAAGAAAATGAAGAAAGAATTCGTAGAGAAGAAAAAGAACACGAAGAAAGAATACGTAGAGAAGAACGAGAAGAAAGAGTCCAAGAAAGGGAACTAAAAAGACAAATAGCATTAGCAGAAGAAGAAACCAAAAGGACCCAAATGATGCTGGAAATTGAAAAAACAAAAACCGGTCATGAAAGAAAACATAATAATAGTGATGAATTTTTCGTGAAACTTCCACGCATGCCAACATACGATGAACGCTCAGACTGTCTAGAATCCTTCTTACACCGATTCGAAGTTCAGGCTAAAGGTTATCGTTGGCCAGAAAGCAAATGGGCCACAGCCTTGATTAACTGCTTATCTGGAGAACCGCTAAAAGTTTTCTATACCTTAACAACTGAAGATGCAGATGATTATGGTAAAATTAAAGACGCTCTACTAAAAAGATTTAGATTAACGGAAGATGGTTACCAGGAAAGGTTTCACACTGCAAAACCGGAAAGTGGAGAAGACTTTAATACATTCGTGAACCGAATTACTCAATTTCTAAATCGGTGGCTTGAGTTGGCAAACGTAAAACAAGACGACTTTGCAGGCCTTTACTATCTCACGCTGAAGAATCGAATCTATCAAGCTTGCAACCCAGATTTAGTCGCATTCTTTAAAGAGAGAAAGCCAGAAAACTTGGACAAATTAAAAATCTACGCAGAAAACTTTAACAGCGCACATCCATTGACACCCCTTAGCAGAACATTGAAGGAACCATACTACGCTGCTGCTGCTCAGAGTCCAGGTACACCTAAAGTTCAGTACTCAAATAGAACGAGCCGATCAATCACTCGGAACACGCAAGTGAAACAAGATGATCATAGTAACAAACCATGGAACAAACAGTTCAATAGAGACCATAGCCGACCCTATCAAAACAAAACAAGAAATAGCACTGACAATAATACTGAGTATAAGAAAACCAACAAACCTATAATTAAATGTCAATATTGTGGAATGAAAGGCCACACAGCAGACAAATGTTACAAAATCGTGGGATATCCAAAAGAAACTGCAAATGCATCACTCCAAACAGGTGTAAACAATCAGACACGAGTAATGTCAGGAGAAAATATAAATGTGTATTGCGTGAAAGGTATGTCACTTTTAACACAAACTCACAAATCAGGATCGCTATTTTTTTGTGAAGGCAAAGCTAATGGAACTGATTGCAAAATATTGAGAGACACAGGATGCAGTACAGTAGGAATAAAAGCATCTTTGATCAATGACGAAGACAAAACTGGAAAAACGGTACAATGCATCACATTCAGTGGCACAGTCGAAACCTTTGAAACAGCTAACGTGTACATAGAAACCCCATACTATACAGGAATAGTGGAATGCTGTATACTTCCCAACCCCGTCGCTGATGTTATTGTTGGCAATATAAAAGGTCTTAAAGACAACCCAAAAGATGTAAAAGAATGGTCATTAACCCAAGAAACAGCTTGTCTAGCAGAAACAAGAAAGATGACTAAGACAACAGAGAAGCCAATGACTATTTCTCTTGAACCACAACAATTTGACAGGAACAGGTTCATTGAAGAACAGAAAAAGGACCCGACTTTAACTTCATATTTCAATATCGCAAACAAAGGGATGAAATCAAAAGTTGAATACATCATTGAAAAAGATATTCTGTTCAGGTTACATAGGAAAAGAAACAAAATAGCTAAACAACTGGTCACGCCGAGTATTTACAGAAACAAAATCCTTGGAATAGCGCACGATTCAATAACTTCTGGACATCTTGGGAGCTCTTCCACATTGAAGAGAATATCCGAGAATTTCACATGGCCTGGAATTACTAAAGACGTCCGAGAATATGTGAAATCTTGTGACACATGCCAAAGAAGAGTCGCAAAAGGCAGAATACCGAGATTGCCATTAGAGACAACCCCAGTTATTGAAAAAGTTTTTCAAAAAGTTGCAATTGACATTATAGGCCCTTTAACAAAATCAGATAGAAACCATACACACATACTAACACTAGTCGATTACGCAACCAGGTGGCCAGAAGCGATAGCATTGAAATCAACTACATCGGATCACATAGCTGAAGCATTGATGACAATTTTTACTAGAATAGGCATACCAAATGAGATACTGTCGGACAATGGACCCCAATTTACATCACATATGATGCATGAAACCATGAAACTCATGGGAATCCAACACTCATTCACAACTCCCTACCACCCCCAAGCAAATGGTCTTTGTGAAAGATTTAATGGCACTCTAAAGAATATGTTAAGAAAAGTGTCAGCAGAAAAACCAGATGATTGGGACAGATACTTACCAGCAATCCTATTTGCATATAGAGAAATACCCCAAGAATCTACAGGCTACTCCCCATTTGAGTTGATGTATGGACGATCACCTCGCGGCCCGATCAATATAGTAGCCGACATTTGTAAAGGGAATGAGGAGGACAATAACGAAATTATGTTTGCTTACGAATATGTAAGAAACCTGAAAGACAGAATAGAGGATACATGTAAGCTAGCACAGGAATCCGTCACTAAAAAAGCAGAGAAATACAAGGAATACTCCGATCGAAAAAGCAAGTCAAGAAAATTTGAGATTGGTGACAAAGTACTAATACTCTTACCCGATGACTCGAGTAAACTTTTAGCTACATGGAAAGGACCATTCAAAATAACAGCAGTAAAATCTAATGTTAATTACGAGATTAAAATTTACAACACAACAAAGACATTCCATGCAAATATGCTAAAAAAGTATTTTGATAGAGACACAGTGTCGCAACCTATGTTTACTAATATCGAAGCTTCAAATGCAGGATTAATCATACCGTTGGTCATGGGACACAGACACCCGAGACAGAAAAACAAACAAAAATCGCACAATTGCAACCACCTAAGACAAAAAAAGAAGTACGCAAAGTACTTGGGCTCCTAAATTTTTACAGGAAATACATTTACAACTTCGCGCACATCGCGACACCGCTAACAAATCTGACAAAGAATGGGTCACCGAACAAAATTGTTTGGACAGAAGTGTGTCAGAATAGCTTTAACCAATTAAAGGCATTACTCTGTTCAGAACCAATTCTTAAATTACCCGACATATCAAAAGAATTTGTTGTAAGAACTGACGCGTCTGATAAGGGCATCGCAGGTGTACTATTACAGGAACATGAGGGAACTCTAATGCCTTGCTTATATGCAAGCAGAAAATTATTGGACAGAGAATCACGATACTCTGTAATAGAGCGTGAAGGCCTGGCCATCGTCTTTGCTTTAAAGACATTCAGCAGATATCTACTGCTAAAAGAGTTTGTGGTCGAAACGGACCATAAACCACTCACGTACATAAGAAATAACAAAATGAATAATAGTAGAGTACTAAGGTGGAGTCTATTTTTGCAAAATTACACTTTCAGTATCTCTCACATACCAGGCTGTGAAAATATTCACGCCGACCTACTTTCTCGATTAGTATAAACACGTGAGAAGGGTATAACTTAACCTCCCATGCATACTGTTAGTTACCTCGCAAACTATGCCAAATCAGAACGCACAATTTCGATAATTTTATTTGTAAACATGATGACCCAACTTAATGTAACATTGAGTATTGTTTGGATATATATACCATACCCATTCATGATTTGGGAAATCTTCTCTTTATCTATTATTGTTATGAATTTTCACTCATTTATGATTAATAATTGAAATGTCAATATTTCATTTACATTTTCATTCATTTCATTTAGTAAATTACCTTCATATCATCGACTTTAATCATGCTTCATTGCCATCATTATTGTTTATCACAATGATTTGTAATCACATTGCCATCATGTCGTTCATCACAATGATTTGTAATCACAATCTTTCATTGTTATTGTCGCCCATTCATATACCTACGTTAATATAAACATTTCCATGTCTAGTTAATAAATAATTTAATTGTAGCACAAATCATAACAATGGATTAATGCTAGAGTATCATGATAGTAAATTTACTTCCGTTTGTAAAATCTATCTTTCCCATAATGGTTAAAGAGTATATTTTAAACGTGGGTGGGGGGTGTCACAGTAAAGATTGTTCACAATTATCTTATTAAATTTTATTTTATTAAGAACTGAATTCATCTCACTCCAGTTATATTTCGGTAGGCTTAGATAAACTTTACCTTCTAATATTAGATCGTCTTTCCTTTTATAGCCTTCCCTCGAATTAATTTCTAATTAGTGAATACTTTTCGTTCTACATTCTGTCACGTAGCCACTTATTATAAAAGCTGATAGGTCTAACACTCTGCACTCACTTTCTCTCCACAATCTATGCCGGACGGCCAGTCGCTCTATTCCTATATATATACTGGAAGATTTTTATCTTTTGGGACTTTGTAGATATTATATCTACACCATTAAGACGCCGGAGCTTTTAACTTTGACTGTATAATCTTCAAGGATCAAACCCAAGCCCGCTGTCAGAGGACTTCACAATAACTTCTTACCAATTGCCTGGAAGTGGAATTTTACGAGTCCAATCCTATTATCAGAGGAATAGATCATCCAAGCCCATCAACTGCCTGGAAACGTAAACTTACGAACCAGACATATTATCATAAGTTACGTAAAATATTCATATCTCTATTTGTAACTGCCACGATCACTGTTTATCTCTTTTAATTAAATTTCATCATTATTTTTATTTCATTGTAAACAAATCGTTAATTGTTTTTCATTTATAGTAACTAGTAAATTCTGGGGCCTCATTCTACATATATCTTTATGCATAGTCGAGTAGCTCTTTACTCACTTGAGACCATGACACTTACAACCAGAAGAAATGATATCAATTGGTTCTATCTAATCTTCTAAAAGACTAAACAAAGTAGTCCTTCCGAGCCATGCGGCCCATGGGGCCAGAGTTAATCCCCTTTTCTATAGCGTGAAGCGGACTATAGGTAAGTACTTTCCGCCAGATCTAACAGACCCAACTACCCAATCACTGCTGGATGGACAGGAGGGTCGGAAAAATATTGTCTACACCCGGGATCTAGCTGGGTCCCTTTAGGCGTGAAGTGAGTGCTCTATTGACTGAACGTTTCGAACCCCGATAAAAGGCTAACTAGAATAATATTTTATCCTTTCAATGCCTTATACATAATATGGTATTGCAACAATCTTAATAAGTCACATTCGTTTTGATTAAGAAAAAACATTTACAAATTGGTCAACAGAACTAGAACTTTTTTGTTTCAAATAAATAGGAACATTTATGCAGCGCATTTACACGAATTTACAATGCATGCTCAGTGCGCTTCACATTATTTCATTGGTTCAAATAGCAGTCCATATGAAGACATATTTCCATTTCATGCAGTACCATTCGCCTAGAGGTGTCCTTTTTGTACCAACAATCTCACAATATCCGTAACTGCTTTTAGCCGGGTTCTCATCCACACCTGATTCATGTGGGATCATGTGTGTAAAGTGTCCGACTTAAGAACACACCGTTGAGAAGAGCATTTCCATATCAATATCACAAATCCGGCCAGTGATCAGGGTTATCATTATTTGACTTGTGACAAGACGAGACACCATGCCTTCTATTGAGCCATGCGGAGTGTCATCACAGTGAGTAAGAACCATTCTGTAAAGGGAGAAATAGAATGTCAAAATACTGGTTCCAATCTACGTGCAATTATGAAAACGTCCCATGGAGGCCTATTTACATAATTTGTGCAACTGATATTCTAGTCTAAGAGTGATGGCATCTGATTTCTATCTATTCTGTCGTCAATAAGATATCCATCCCGCTCTTTTACTACCGGTAATCATAAGAATCTGCCTATACACCCTGCTACTGAAAAACGTATATCACCCTATGATAAAATAATATGACACCTACTCACTGTGTGTTTATTGTCCGGAGGACTGGTTGCACACTTCCAATGAGTTTTGAGCCCGAAAAGAGGAAGTTGAGTCCTCACCACTTCTGCGTACTATTGAAAATTTGGGTCCCGTCATGAAGTGATCCTCGTGCCGCATTTAGGCTGGTGATTCTTTTTAAAATTTGAACATTATTCACAAAATGAACTTGAATTGAAATGGAACATAAAGCTGTTTCTTTATTGGGCGACTTAGAATACTGATGTAGTTTAAATAGACTTCTGGTATTAGTATAATCAACACACACATCACAAACTCTCTCCCTCTCTCTCTTCTCTCTCTCTCTCTCTCTCTCTCTCTCTCTCTCTCTCTCTTTTCCCCACACATGCAAACGCACATGCAATACTCACTCACAAACCCGCTCAACTACTTTCAACTATTTATGTTTCAGAGCACGACAAAGAAACTCGTACCTTTGTTGATAATGATGCCACGTTTGTTCTCAACTACGAAATCACATTTGGACAAGTAAAGGCGATTGTAGACCATTCACAACAATGTTCACAATATGTTAAGTGGGAATGCCATGATGCCAATATCAAGGATAATGGGGTTACGGTTACCACATTTATCAAAAGGTAGCAATTTAGATAATAAATTAAAAAGAATGCCCTTCCGCCAAGACATCATAAGATATAGCCGCCCAGGCATTCCACGAAGGAATATAGATAATTTATCAAATTTAGATAAAATTGAGCCTTTTATGGAGCCCAATATTCATTAAATTTGCTCAAATCGCTTTAAACGGGGCCTAATGTAGCATCAACACTTAACATGTGGAACGAGACATTACACATGTAAGGCATTATGACATTTTGTTTCCGACAGAGACAACGTCGGTCAGGTATTCATTTTAAACCTTTCGGTGAGAGATAGATAGATAGATAGATAGATAGATAGATAGAGAGAGAAAGAGAGAGAGAGAGAGAGAGAGAGAGAGATGTATAGATATAGATTGATAGATGCAGCCAATGCAAGTCATGAAGCAGAGGCCCGGCAGAGTCGTACCTACGCTTCATGAATACTAGTCTGGCAACGCTGTTTTGGACAATCTGCAGACGTCTCAGATTATATTGCGAAACGCCAAACAACAGAGCATTACAATAATCCAATTTCGATAGTACGAGGGACACATCCTCAAATATGGTCCGTCTAATGGAAGCAATCTTTTTTAGTTGGAAAAAGAGAGATCTAACCAATTAATAAACCTGATGCTCCATTGACAGTCCAGAGTCTATGAATGTGCCATGGTTTTTCACTTTGTCAACAATTTGAATGAAGGCATCCCCCAGCTTCAAATCTGTTTCACTTTTGCACTTCCTGTTCCCCACATACAGCACCTCCGTCTTACCATCATTCAGTTTCAGTCTTTTCTCATTCATCTATTTCTTAACACTTTGGATACAATTTTTACTATCGGCTGAAACTTCTTGTAAATTTCTCGTATTGGAAACGCAGTACAATTGAGTATCATCAACGTATTGATGGTAGGACAGACTGAAACTTCTGATGATTTTAGACAGAGGGCCAACGTACAGAACAAAAAGAACAGGTCCAAGTACTGAACCTTGGGGAACCCCACAATCAAGAAAGAAATCCTCAGATCTATATTCATCCACCGTAATAATCTGTTTACGATTAAACAGATATTATGACCTTAACCAATCAAGCGCTGCACCAGACACGCCATAACTAATTTCAAGACGTTTGAGGAGAAGATTGTGATCAATAGTATCAAAAGCAGATGATAGGTCAAGCAAATTCAGCAAAGAATATGAACCATTGTCTATAACAGAGAGGAGATCATTAACAACCCTAACAAGTGCGTTTCCGTCGAATGATGTTGCCTATAAGCCGACTGAAATTTTTCTACAAGACAATTATTTTTAAGATGAGACAGTAATTGTTACAAAACAAGCTTTTAGAATATTTTAGATAGAAAAGGAAAATTAGAGACATGGCGATAGTTTCTTAAGTTCTCTTTATCTAGATCAGGTTTTTTTCAAAAGTGGTTTGACATGAGCAACTTGGTAAATGTCTGGTACAGCACATGACTGCAACGAATTATTAACAATTCATGTAAATGGTGTCAACATTACATCAATGCACTTTATAGCATGACAGTATTTACGGGTTCTAAATCGCAACTTTTAGTTTGAGACGACATAATGCAGTCACCTAAGTCAATTTCAGTGACCTTTGAAAAATGTGTTAATGAATCACCATGAAACTTGTCAAATGTTGTTTGGACCGATTCAGATGAGAGTTCTTTCCTGATGGTATCCGTTTATTCTTTAAAATATTGGCCAAAGCGAGTTGGTAGATCTGCACGATCGATTAAAGATGGGAGAGCTGATTGCGTCTGTTGTCCCAGCAGTTCATTGTTCAAGGCAAAGAATTGTCTCGAACGCCCGACGTCTTCTTAGAATTTCTTTTTGGGCCTGAAATTAACGGCTCTCGTTTCTAGGAATGTACCAAGTTCATAGTTACAAATATACTATTCTGAGAAAGGCTGAGAATATTCAACTTTGGGTTGTTTTCTATGCAGCTATGCTTGATGAAGATTGTGACCATCATTTTGTAAAAACTGGAGAAAACGTTGCCACAGTAAAGAAATTGGTTCTGCAGGCAGATGGATGAATTAATATACTCGTAGCTCTCAAGTAAAACTTCAATCAGTGAAAAGTCTTTTTTAAAAGCCTTCCATGACGGTCTCAACGTGAATAAATGTTTGCATGGTGGGAATTCCCTGTCACAACAGCTGGTAGTTGTCAAAGTATCAATGGCATGAGAGCTGAAAAATCTCATTTAAAGTGAAAAGCATTCATTTCTTTTCTTTTCTTTTGTCTTGCAATGAAATCACAAGATTCATTGATTAATCAAAAGATATATAACTGAAAACGTATGAATGGAACAGTTATAGACACAGCAACGAAAGAGAATTACAAGGGGAAAAACACATAAGAACTCTTCCTCAGTGAAGGAAGCCGCGCCTAATTATTTGGGATGGATTTTTTTCTTGTATTTTTTATTCCTTTGTTGTCTGACACTGTTTCGTCCACACTTTTTCTGACCTTTTAAGGCAACAGAAAAACGTTCAAATAAAAAAGTAATTAAAATAAATAAACTTAAAATTTCTCTTTATTCATCCTATAGGATTTATCCTATAATAATAATAATAAAATTATAATAATAATAATAATAATATAATAATAATAATAATAATAATAATAATATAATAATAATAATAATAATAATAATAATAATAATAATAATAATAATAATAATAATAATAATAATTAATAATAATAATAAAATAATAATAATAATAATAATAATAATAATAATAATAATAATAATAATAATAATAATAATAATAATAATAATAATAATAATAATAATAATAATAATAATAATAATAATAATAATAATAATAATAATAATAATAATGAAAATAATAATAATAATAATAATAATAATAATAATAATAATAATAATAATAATAATAATAATAATAATAATAATAATAATATAATAATAATAATAATAATAATAATAATAATAATAATAATAATAATAATAATAATAATAATAATAATAATAATAAATAATAATAATAATAATAATAATAATAATAATAATAATAATAATAATGATGATGATGATGATGATGATGATGATGATTGATGATGATGATGATGATGATGATGATGATGATGATGATAATAATAATAATATAATATATATTACTATTACCATCTTCACTGTTATCGTATTCATTATCATAATTATTGTTGATAGTAATAGTATTTATAATCACCATCATCTTTTTTTTAAAACATTTTTTCCCGAAGAAAATCACAATATGAATACAAGCATCAAGTGTTTTGAGATTGTTGAGTTTTGTTTGTTTACAGAGACAAAGTTACAAAGGCGGATTACTTTCCTGGAGGAACACCGGGCTCTCATGGCTGTCAGTGTGGGAAGGAGGGGTCATGTGACCATCCAAGCCTCTCGTGTAACTGCGATAAAAACGATATGACATGGCGTTACGACGAGGGTTTTATCACCGACAAGAATGATTTACCCATGTACGCCTTTGTGGCAGAGGATACAGGTGAGATGGATAGATAGTGTTTAGGTGTCAACAAAATAAATAGAGTTTTAAAAAATATATTAAAAAACTTTTTTTAAAACACAAAAGTAGAGCATTTAGCTCAATAACCACTACAAGTGCTCATGGCTCTTTATAGGTGGTCCCTAGCAACGCTTAATATGTAGGACGACACGTGACACCTGTTGGGCGATGCTACCATTTTATTTCCGACAGAGAAAGTCTGTGAAACGCCAGGTACTCATTTAACACCTTGGTGCAATGAGATAAGTTGAATAAAGAGCCATTTCAAAGGACTCAACCATATCTGTCATATATAACTTCTTTTATTTATAGATGTGTGCCTCGGATACATTGGAGGTTTTTTTAAAAAGTTGTCTTGACACTGTACTTTTAAAAAATTACATCAGCGAAATGACAAACACTTCATTCTCGATGTAAGTACAAAAAGAAGACTGGACCTTTAATGAAATGGACATTAAGCTTTATTTCTTGTTCTATTGAACGCTTTTCTATTAGATATGTGGTAATATTATTAGAGCGCGAAATTTTAAAAGAAAGAAAATGATTATTTAATACGCTGACCCACCTATCTTGATTTAAACCATTTTTTGCATGCAAAAAAAAAAAAAACAACAACAAAAACACAAACAAAAACACACTCGTTTAGCTTCTCCTTGTTCCTGTAAGTCGACTGATTTATTGCGTTTATCCAAAACGCTCATAACATCCTCCAGCCGGATATAATGTCCAAACGCACAAAACTATTTGTAATCTAAAAACAATAATGAAGAGATGACTGAGGTCAATTTCGCTCCTTCTTTAGATGCTGTGCGCTTGGCTATATTAAAAAAAAAGAAACCACGCACCGTTTTAAAATAGCTAGATAGCCAAATAAAACAGCAAAGATTATAATTTAATGGGTGAAAACCGGGATATATTTTTCAAGAAAATGAATTTCTCAAAAATGTTCGTTATTTTTTAATATACTTATCCTTACTAGAAATGCATTTACAAATGTATCAATTTACCCATCTTCAAAGACTCACCACTCCATACGCAACACACACATACACAAGGACACACACACGTAGTCGATACAATATACAAAGTTCTCTTAAAGCGTTATAATATCAAAGTGAATCCAGTACTTAAATATGAATTTCAAGCAAAACTAATAAAAGTTTGAGTTAAAATAAAAATCCTTATTGGAGAGAATTAACAAATTTATAATTTTACAAAATAATGATTTCCGTAATCTTATTGTTTCACTATTTAAACTGATACATGATATTCATTTCTTCCACTCTTGCTCTTTGAAGTTTAGAACGTGTTCTCAATCGCTAAACGAAGTTGCGAGTTATATCATCCCGAAAAATTCATTTTATCGATAGAGAAAATTTATTGGAGATATGGAGGTCTTTATATTTGACAGATTACAAAATACTCGCAAAAACCTTGGCAATTAGGCTTAAAGCTTTATGAGTAATCTAATAAGTAATGATCAAAAAATGATTTATTCCTGGAAGAGAAGAGAATTGATGATATAATATAATTTTGACAAAGAATGATGTTATCGATTGATTATTAAAAGGCTTTTGGTTATATCAAAGGTTTTCTTATTGAAAACTTTTAATTACTTTTGGTTTTAGAGATAATTTCAATGGTTGAAAGATCGCTAGTCTCAATAAAGAAATGTATGCGTAAGGAATGCGGGGCATAATATATCAAGCGGTTGTAATATGAAAAGAGGTGTTAAAAAAGCTGTCCGATATCCCCTTTAATATTTATTCGAGATGTAGAAATAATGTTATCTAAAGTAACACAGTAGAGAAACATTCAAGGAATACAAATTGAAAACACACGATTTAGAATTAAAGAATATGCTGATGACACAATACTTTTTTTAAAGGATCAAAAAGATGTTAAGCATGAGTTGGGAAGAATCAATGAGTTTTCCATCGTCTCCAGACTTACTTTGAACGCACGCAAATCTAAAATTATACAATTGAGCAAATATCAAAACTTTAGAGTATTAGACATTCAAATTGTGGAGGTTAACCAATTTTAGGAGTAATATTCAGTGTCAAAATTGCATCTACTGAAAACAAAAATGGTTGGATTCATAAAATTGAAAATTTAAAGTAAATGCTACATTTATGGGAAAAAAGACCTTTCTTTGATTAGAGAAATTAACATAATCAAAACGGTTGGCATTTCCAAGTTAGTCTATATCATGCAGAGTATTTCAATTCCGTTGATTGCATTAGATGAAATAAATAGATTATTCGTTAAATTTCTGTGGCCAAAAATTACTTCAAATTGGAATCTCTCGAGAAAGCAAAAAGAACGATTCACCATTGCTGTCAACAGACAATATCCTCCGTCGGTTTGAGAGTATTTCTATTAACACAAAGAGCCCATAATACTTGGTATAATAAGAGCTATAAGTTCACCCAGGTAGAGAGAGAGTTTAAACGGTGAAAATAGAAATTCTAGCCAGAAATATGAGATTTTCATCTCCATATTTGATTCATTAAGGAAAAAGAAAATATATTCTCAAGAAGCAAGAAATAAAATTAAATAAATATCAACATTTAAATCTAAAATGACTTTTCATCACCTGTATAAACCTGACATAATGACCGATTGAGACGTTGGTCTGAAAACAGAAAGCAATAGAACAGAGAATTTGTGACGTCACACATTCTATCTTTCCGGTTCCAAATTCATTGAAAGTGTGCATGTAACCAGTCCTTTGAGGGACTAATAAAGAACACGTTACATATTAAATCATAAGGTAGCATAACTATTTAAATAACAGATGTACATGAAGATTTTTTGGTTTACGGGACGTCACAGAGCAAGGATGGTCGATCCTTATTGACGACCATCATATATTTAGCCATCTCTCTGAAACCAGAAGATCAATTACACAAGGTGTGTATCTAGTCCTCCAGACGAGGGGTTTTGTACTTCCAATGAGATTGGAACCATTTTTTTTAGATCATGTATCCTATTATATTCATGTTTTAACATTATTGAAATGTTTAAACAACATTGTAAGGAATATTTTACCATTATAGTTGTAGCTCTCATTATTTTATGCTTATGCATCTTTTAGATAATATTTTTTACAACTATCTTTATTTTGAATTTTTTGTCTAACAAAATACAGACAGTAACTACGAAAAGGGTTACTACACGATCGGAAAATTGATTTGTCTTGGCACGTCATGAGAAGGTATGTTGCTGCAATATGGCGATTTATATCTGTATTCAAACACCAACGAAAATTGTTTATGATACATTTTTTTTTTGGCGGGTTCGGGGGGGGGGGGTGTTAAGTTTAATTTGTTGAAGAATCATTTAATCTTATAGTGGTCCTTCAAATTTATTTGTCTCACGGAGCCAGAGTTTATCCCGGTTTCTATAGTGTGAAATGAACAATAGCGATTTCTCGCTACCGTTAAGACAATACACTAGTTTATCGCAAAGTACTTTCTGCCAGGTCTAACGTATAAAGCTACCTAATCACTGCTCGATTGATATGGAGATAGGAAGGAGTGAGGAAAAAATATTATCGAATTCACATGGTATCGAACTCGGTTCCTTCTGACTGTGAAGCGAGTGCTCAGCCAATATTATTCGCTGTGGATTTAGCTATGTAATTGATGGTGTTGCGCCAAAATGTAATTGTCACGTCTATGTAGAAGGGTGTCAAGGAAGGACATAGGTAAGATAGAAGTCAAATAGTTGTTCCCATAGACAGCGGCAGGTGCTACTTTTATTCCATTTTACTGTTGGTTAAAAAATTCCTGACACTTGACTGATAGTAATAGAATGTTTTAAGTTTAAAGAATTAGGTACTATTGGA
>NC_088360.1:40969892-40972392 GCF_034508935.2 Berghia stephanieae
TTACTATTATTATTATTATTATTATTATTATTATTATTATTATTATTATTATTATTATTATTATTATTATTATTATTATTATTATTATTATTATTATTATTATTGTTATTATTATTATTATTATCATTATCATTATTATTATTATTATTATTATTATTTATTATTATTATTATTATTATTATTATTATTATTATTATTATTATTATTATTATTATTATTATCATTATTATTAATATCTCCATCATCATCATCATTTCATATTATTATTCATAATCTAATTTGATGTACCTACCTATTTGTGAATCAACACCCCATAATGATGATACGAGGGTGGGCTGGTAAGTATTGCAATTCTCGTCATAGTTTCAAAGATATTTTGTCCTATTACGTGGTCAACAACCTCGGTCAAAACAAAAAAAATGTAAATAGCTGCCCCCAAGGATATTTGATTCAAGAACCGTACTATTATTGAATTTCTGAATGCTGAATACCGTTCACGACTTGAAATCCATACCAACATGAAGCGTGCTTGTGATGACGCGTGTGTTGATTATAGCACCGTTTGACGATGGGGAAGATTCGTGGATGGAGGAGACGGGATCGAAACAAAACTTCAAGAAAATGCGATATTGCAACATGATAACACTCGGCCCCACACGACAAAACAAACCGCACCGAAGAAAATATATTCTCCACCTTACCACATCCACCCTACAGTCCCGACTAGCAGGTTCAGACTTCGTCTTATTCCCTAAATTGAAGGAGTGTCTCTAAGGAAACCACTATGAAAGCGACCAAGACGTGAATGCTGTTATCCTATCTTGGTGTAGAGAAAAAGGACGTCATATTTATGACGACGGGATTTGTCATATTGTGCGGCGTTGGCAGCTTTGTGTTGGTTGTGACGTTGACTATGTTGAAAAATAAAGTAAGCACACTGTAGCTGATATTTCAAGCTTTCTCTTGATGTATGGTTTAACGAATTATTCTAAAATAAGGGAGTTATAAAGGAAATTGAAAAACTCTCCAGCCCACCCTTGTATAATCGGGGTAATCTAAAGCGATAAATTGTTATAGATAGACAGAAATTGAAAACTGGGTTAAATTTAGCTTTGTTTTGATTGGACAAAACTGACGTGTACTTATTTTCATGTCTGATAACCATAAACACGAAATAATCTCCATTACAGCAATGTTAAAACAGTTGTTTATTTAACACAATATCAGACGCCTATTAGGCGTCCATTTTTAAGACCGCTTGAATTTTGTGATAAGACGAGTCATGGAGCAAGGAAATACCGATCCATCGACACGACCCTTATCTCACCAAATATTTATGAAGGCAATATATTTTTTGCATATTCTACAGAATTAATCATGCTGCAAACTGCCCAGAAGATCATTCATAAACAGTAAGAACGGACCAAAATCCAACAGAAAGTGTTTCAGTGGTTTGTTTTGTTAATGAGAGAACATTGCATGGTCTAAATCCAAGTTCGAGGAGGCAGTACAATCTACTGAATATAATCATGAGCATGTTTTTATTTATTGTTTGTTTTGTAAATGTACTAAATTCATTTTTTCATACCCCATACCATCTTGCTAATTGTGTACTGTTATAAAAACTAATTGTTGTCAGTATCATTTCATATAATATCTGTAATAGGGCTTTAAATGAAGTGTTCTTAAATGCACTTAAGACATAAGCAACAACATATCACACATAGCACATTGCACATTCTTTGAAAAGAATCTTTGATTTAAAAAGGGAAGACACAGAGAAGAAAATCACAAAGCACCTATTCCCATTATTGAAATAATTTGAATGCTCAGTCACATTTTAAGTTCCTTATCCAGGACATTTTCAAATACATCAGCATTGTTAGGATTTTTAGTTTGAAATTTTAAATTGTTCCCTGTTTTGCATTACTAAAGACAAAACAATTGAAAGTGTAGATATAGATTTAACCCAAAAAATATTTGATTATAAAACGAAAGTATTTTTTAAAATGTTAACAGTCCCGTGTTCTTCTTTGTTCAACTTGAAATTAGTAAAGTGGAGATAGGTCGCAAAGACAATCGAATCGTGCTAGTTAGGGTAGAAAATATGATTCTTGGAGAAGGTCTTGTGAGGTTGGAATTTTCTTGGGATAGTTGAGCAATGCGAGCAATAAATGAAAGATACCTCAGATTCTTTTTACCTTACAGTTTCGTAATTTTTATTAAGGAAAATAATTTATAAATTTTGGTCTATGTCTAGTTTAACCTTGTATCTTCTTCTTTAAAATTACTCCATACCTACAGTTTTTAAACATCAATTTATAAAATCGTTTCTACATCTTTACAATTACCTATTTAATATATATATATATATATATATATATATATATATATATATATATATATATATATATATATATATATTTCTATATATATATGAGCCATGTAATTTATTTTATGTAATTTTTCTCAGTCAATTTACAATATTATTATTCTGTAT
>NC_088360.1:40977392-40989892 GCF_034508935.2 Berghia stephanieae
CATTCACGCCAAGTTTGCAATTAAAACGTATAGATAACACATGCAGTGAAAGTATTCATTGCCCAGAATAGTAGGGGGAATTAGGCTAAAACCGTGCAAATTCGGGTTGAAAGTTGAAAGCATGACAATTTGTATACATGAGACCCATTAAAAACCCATCTGCTATAAAACCGCTCTGACAATCAATCATAACGTATCGGTTATAGGCCTTAAATTATCCCTATTACAGCTACATTAAACACGGGAAATAACTGCGTAAATACATATATTTTCTTCATATTCATTGTATTAGGGGGTATTGGGCTAAAACCGTGCACATTCGGATTAAAAGCATGAACATTGGCATACAGGTAGCTAAGACCTATATAGATAGCACATGCTATAGAACCACTCTCGCAATTTATTGTAATAGTGCGTTTTTATCACTTTTATTTTTCCCTATATAGCAATACTTATCCAAGGGAAATAACAACGAGAATACAATGTGCGTTCAATAATTTAAATATGTTGTTGACCATTTACAGTAGCTAACAAATGGCTTCGGGTGGGAACAGCACATACGCTGGACGGTTCGGGGAAATACCCTTCGTCAGCAAAAGGAACGTTGAAAACACAAAACAAAATGTAGTAGGAATTGTAGCGTATGTCTTCCTGGATGGTTGAAGCATGAGACGTTAGCGTGGCGTTATCTAGTTGATATATTAAAAACATGTCCCATCATTGTAATTGTATCTTAAAATATGCAAACGAATTCCTTCTCTAGTCATATGTAATATTCTTCCATCTCTATCTCTCTCTCTCTCTCTCTCTCTCTCTCTCTCTCTCTCTCTCTCTCTCTCTCTCTCTCTCTCTCTCTCTCTCTCTCTCTCTCTCTCTCTCTACCTATCTATCTATCTCTTTCTCTCTCTATACTTTCTTTCTTTCCTTTAAAGACCCAACAACATTCAATTATGAATTATGAGAATTTCATATGGAATACACAACTAATGCTACAGTTTTAAAACTCTACATTAACTGCACAATGAATAGTTCACAAGCAAGACACGTAAGACCTATTTCATATAAAACAAGTCATCAGTGTAATTTTTGGACAACAACAGATAGATCAGTCGCGGTGCTTTGAGCCGCACAAAAGTACAGATAGAACATGCTCCCATTGTCAGCATGCTGTCAATAACGTAACGTCAATAGCTTGAAACAATACTGCATCGTAATGATTGATGATTGCCATGATGATAATGATTATGGTGACGATAGCCATAGCGTTACAATTTTATAGGTATGCCGACTCCATACTTTCATCAAAAACTAGTAGTCGTTCAGAGCCACTCGGTCCATGGAGTTTATCCCGGTTTCTATAGCGTGAAACGGACAATAGCAATTGCTTGCTACTTTTTTCATAGGACGCTAGTCTATCGCAAAGTACTTTCCACCAGATGTATTAGACCCAGCTACCCAATTACTGCTGGGTGGACTGGGAGGTCAGGAAAAAAATTCCACTGCACACAAGATCGATCTCGATCCGTTTGCGTGTGAAGCGAGTGCTCTACCAACTGAGCTATCTTGATCCCCAACTATCATCAAGTCTGACCAAAATAGTGTATAAAACACGTCTATAATGATTATTGCAGTATTTTTGGAAAGAAAAAATAATTAGGGGAAGGGGGAAGGAGCACTGTCTGTGTCAACCCCGATTGCCGACATTTAATCGAGCTATAGTGTGCGAGTCTGTTGGTCTGTCCGTCTTTATAGGTGTAGTTGATTATACTTGATAAATCAGATAAACAAAAATCTATTATAATAGAATTATGCATGATAGAAATCCCTCAAAACTAGAAAAATTGAATAAGATTAACGATTAAACAATTTGAATAGTTCGTGAATCGAAAGTTTAGCGAAAGGAAAACATCCGGTATGACGCTAAAATAGTCACCAATGAGAATTCAAGGATGACGTATTACAAAATTATTGGGTCGCCTTGTTTTGAATGTTTTCACAATAAGAATGAAAGAATTTTTTTTGTCGTCCATTTCAATTCCAATCTTAACAAGCTTGTATCTCAACTAATACTGATCTCTCAGAGTGGTTCTATACATGATATTTCATATTCCACATCATATGTAATTTTCATACTTTCAACTATAATTTGCACAATTCAAGGGTTTTTTGGACCTTATTCCCCCTACTAAAAACAAAGTGATCGTCCTCTTAAACCCTCATTATTCGTCGAATCTATTTTATTATGTGATCTTTGCCTTTTCGCAACAACGAATGTAGAATTAAAAGAAAAACGTTTTTACACCTTCGAAGAGTTGAAAGAAAATTCACTGTCCATGTTGAAGGCCATCAGAAGGATTGCATGCATCTCTACTATGCGGTGCTCTGGAGAAAAAATACACATTTTAAAAATGTTGGTAAAAAAATTGGTCCATCAAAATTCGTTCTATTAAAATGACTCACCTTGTCGAAAATTCTCAAATCGAGTCTTCCTTTCAGGATCATGTTAATCAATCTACATTTAAAGGACGACTTTTCTGGTCAAAATTTTACAAAATCCGTCCTAGAGATATCAAATTAAGAAATTAAGGAGCAGGCACCGGTTTAAGATAAAGAACTGAACGTGTGTATGAAAGGTGCCAAACAAAGCAAGGAAGAAAAATACAAGAAAAAGAACATCCCAAAAAATCAATCAACCTCGAATGGCGAAGTCGATTGAATTTTTGGGATGATTTTATTCTTGTATCTGTCTTTCTTTCTTCTCCTTACAGAGGATTTTACTATTTACTGCCCATCAATGTTTTGTTTATTCATCTTGACAACACCACTACCACATTCATCTGTAGTTTCATTCATCCTGTTTGTTGATAAACGGAAAATCCGAAACGTTCATTTGATCTGTTTTTGTAATTAAATTGAAGCTTACATTCAATTTCACATTGCTATTTAGCAATTAATTAAGTGAAAAGAGGAGGCGGAAAGGAACTGTGTAATGCAGTTTAGAAAGTGAAATATAAAAACGGGTAGGCTATTGTTGGAAAATAAATACAATGGAATTGGAAATAAATACAAAAAATAAGGGATGTCGTTATTAGCATAATCATTAGTGGCAGTAGCAACAGCACAAGCAACAGTAGAACTTTTAGTAGTAGTAGTAGTAGTAGTAGTAGTAGTAGTAGTAGTAGTAGTAGTAGTAGTAGTAGTAGTAGTAGTAGTAGTAGTAGTAGTAGTAGTAGTAGTAGTAGTATTAATAGTAATAGTAGTAGTCATAGTAGTAATGATACTGATTTGTAATTTAAGGAAAAGACGATGGATGGCCGGGGGAGTCGGGGGCGCAAGAGACAAATGTAGTATAATATTTAAATGAGGTCCAGTCTCGAGTTCATGCCGTGAGGTGAAAAGGTGTTGAGTTTTAGTATCAGTTCTGCCTCCCTATATTTCCTGTGTTGTTTAGTGGTGTGACAGAACTGAAGGACGGCAATTTGGATATCGTGCAATCCTCGATGACTGGACCCATTGAAGTGGTGGGCGACAGGTTCGTCCTCGTAGAGCAGCAACATTTACATTACCCAATCCTTATCTACAAGTGGGGTCTTACCATTATCATCTACTACAGGTCTGGCCCCCGCTTTGAATCGTCCTGTCTGATAGGCTGATCGTTTTGTTCCTATATAACAGTACCCCTGTCGTCAGACTTTAATGATATGCATTCCTTTCTCGTCATTCCCCCAACTGTTTCCCCATCGGGTGGGGAAGTGATGTCACTTTTACGGCATCAAATTCCTTAACTGACCGTCTCACTAGTAATACGACCGTTCTTCCGACAATGCTGTCTTTAAAGTGATGGATACAGTTAAGATACTGCTATTTACTACGAAGATAATATTTCCCACACAAAAATGGTCAAATTTCACCCATATCTACAAGCTGCAACATGAAACGGAAAGGCAACTAGTAGAATACTGCTATTTTACTAGGAAGAAGTGTCAAGACATTAAGTCAGATTTTGTGTGTGAGTAGTGCTACCAGATGGCCACGTGCATGCTCAAAATTAAAACACAGATAATTGCGTAGATATTATTATGAATCAATTTAAAAAAAAAAAAACAAGCCTTTTCCTAGGTTAGTCGATAAAAAATCAAAATCGATGTCTTTTAAGGAAATCAGAGTGTTTGAAGTGTTTGGCCACGTGAGGTTCTATTTGGTCACTTTTGCAGTCTAAATTGGCTTCGAGGAACTCGGGTCATCTGACATCCCTGGTAGTGAGAACAGAAGTATAAAACAATCTGGATTTAATTGTTTGTCTCTTTAGTTTGTAAACTTCCAAAGCAAGCGGTTGTGTTTCATTCGTTTTTAAATGGAATTATTATAATTGCTATATTTCAGTGGATTAGACGATGTGCAATTGTGCTTATGGTAATCATTATCAGATAAATATACTCTCTGATTCCTAACATTAACATTGACATGTTCTTGAAGTGAGTTTATACAAGATCAGAGAAAAATATACGCTTGTTTAGATTAGAAAGTCAATTTCCCTTTTCAATAGATGTATAATCTGCTTGACTTCTCTTGTATTTTTCTATAATTGTCAGTTGTATGTGATAATTGATTTCTTTAATTTGGGGAGTTTTATCATAATTGGTAAACTATCATACTCATACTATCATAAAAAAGTGAATTATGGATTACGCTAACCAACGAAATTGGTGAGAGTGAGTCTAAGCTAAAGACTCCAAGACAATGTGAAGACTGAAAATGGTATGGATCTTACAACCCAGAGTTGAAGGATGAGAGATATCCACTGGTGGTGACTGATGATTGAAACTTTATAACTAAGAGTAAATGTTTAGAAATGGCATCATGAAGCAAACTTTAAATATGCACTCACGGATCTTGGTCAAAGAAAATGTTTAGAAAGCAATGAAAGGTCAAACCAATATCCCTTTTCAATAAATAAACAATCTGCTTGACTTCTCTTGTATTTTTCTTGCATGATATGTGATAATTGGTTTCTTAAATTAATGTAGTTTTATCGATAACATGACAAACACCTGAAATATATAACAATATAATTCATTTTATTTTATTGTTTAGGATATCAATAATATCAGTATCAGATAACTATAACTACAACTTTTAGAAACTAGATTCCATCATGTTCATATAGAGATACATACCACAAAACCAAAGTATAGTATTACTTTAACTTCCCTGACTCAGAACTAATCATAATAGTGATAGAACATTCAATTGACTTTTATTCATTATTTGTGATGGATTACGGATTGCACTTAAAACAGAAATTTTGAGTCTTGACAATGTTAAATCGGAAAATTTTGTAATAAATGAATCTTGTAACACACACTTTGCACAAACACAAACACCCACTTCTCATGCACACAACACCTCCTACCCCTCCCCTCCCCCATATCATACACACCTCCTACCCCCCCCCCCCCCCCCTACACACACACACACACACACACGTACACATTCTCAATACGAATTGAACAACAGACTACAGTGAGGTTGGAGCCTACACTGCTACCCCCATCATCCTCCTCCTCTCTCTCTCTCTCTCTCTCTCTCTCTCTCTCTCTCTCTCTCTCTCTCTCTCTCTCTCTCAGTCACATTCACGAAATGACACAATCATGAATTAGGCAATGACCGATCAGAATGCAGCGTGCACTATTAAATTAGGTGGCGTTTTGGTGCACCTCCGTTGGAAGTGTACAAAAACGCACCGTTTTTAATTACCTTTGGCGGTAATGTAAATTATTAATGAAAATGTTGCTACAAACGTCCATGAGGTTTAGATAAGTTATTTAGTTTTAGATTGTAGTTTATCACGCTGCTTAGTGATTACCGATGTACGCTTAAACAATGATAATAAATTAAAGAATAATAACAATAATTTTAAAAATCTAAAGTCTAAATCTAAAAATGGCACACAAACACTGATCTCAAATAAATAGATAAATTTAGAAAATTAAAATCGAAGTTTTAAAAAAAACAACATGATAACAAGTTTTTGAAAAAAGAAAATAGAAAGAAAAAATAAAAAGCAAACAAAAACAAAGTAAATTAAAAAAATAAAAAGACGTCTACAATGGGAATCGAACCCTGTACTTTCAAGGTTAGAGTCTGACAGCTTGCCCACTGCGCTACGGAGACACCTGACTGTTCATCACATTTAATAAGGTTTTTCTAAAACATTATTTTGCCTTTAATGCAACTTCTATTTTCCGGTTTTATATTTCGATTTTTTAAATTATTATTATTTTTATATAAATTTATTAACAAAAACATCCTTTAGATGTCACAATATAACTTTCGCCATGTCCAAATTCAGAAACACAATATCGCTGATGAAATTGGGTGGGATGCACATGCGTGACGGAGGTGTATAAAAACGATCCGTTAAGATACACCGTCAACGGGGGTGCATAAAAACACTACGATTGAATTAGCTTTGTTTATCTTGCCCCCACCCCCCCCCCCCACCCCCTCACCTTATCCTCTTTTCTCGTCTTGTTTTGACTTTACGGATGACTGGGTTTTTTTTGACTTAACCTGAATAATTAATGGTCAATATTAAATAGCTGGTGTCAAGAAACGAATGTCAATAATGAACAGAACTAAGTTTTTGTTTTCGACCTCACTCTCTGTTTATCTGCATTCTATGTTGGTCAATAAGATATAATATATTTATTCTCTCTCTCCCTCCCTCCCTCCCTCTCTCTCTCTCTCTCTCTCTCTCTCTCTCTCTCTCTCTCTCCCTCCCTCTCTCTCTCTCTCTCTCTTTCTATCTCTCTCGTCTCCTGTTTGATTGTGAGAGAGACAGAAGCGGACAGTGAAAGGGATGGACGGAGCTCGATTTACATACCTTATTATTCTTTTCTTTATCTCTCCCCTCTTCTCTCTCTCTCTCTCTCTCTCTCTCTCTCTCTCTCTCTCTCTCTCTCTCTCTCTCTCTCTCTCTCTCTCTCTCTCTCTCTCTCTCCATGCCCTTTTCCTTGAAGATTATTTCACCTGTCTTGGTGTATTGTGCTCGATTTACATACGTTATTATTTTTTTCTTTTTCTCTCCTTTCTTCTACGCCCCCCCCCCCCCTTCCTCAATTTCTATCTATCTATCTATCTATCTATCTATCTATCTATCTATCTATCTATCTATCTATCTGTCTGTCTATCTATCTATCTGTCTATCTATATATCTTTCCCTCTCTCTCGTTCTCTCTCTCTCTCTCTCTCTCTCTCTCTCTCTCTCTCTCTCTCTCTCTCTCTCTCTCTCTCTCTCTCTCTCTCTCTCTCTCTCCAACCATGTAGAGTCACATTTTACACCTCGTGATGTGCAGCCGTTCTACGTACACTCATTTACCTTTTTACAGATATATATATATATGTATATATATATATATATATATATATATATATATATATATATATATATATATATATATATATATATATATTTATGAGTGTTGGTGGGTACTTGTATGTACGAAAGTGCTCGATAAGGGTTATTTGGCCTTTTGCGTTTTGAGCTTGAATTTGTTAGAGTGTCTGCATATTGTCATCAGTTCTGATCTTTTGTTTAAGGTGTTATTGATTCTGTAGTTGTGTAATAATATCTCCAGTTTCTCTGTCTCTAGAAACAATCTCTAGGAGGGGGGGGGGGGGGGGGAGAGGGGTATAATGGGGTCGGGAGGGGTGGGGGGGGGAAGGGTTATTTGGTCTTTTGCGTTTTGAGCTTGAATTTGTTAGAGTGTCTGCACATTGTCATCAGTTCTGATCTTTTGTTTAAGGTGTTATTGATTCTGTAGTTGTGTAATAATATCTCCAGTTTCTCTGTCTCTAGAAAGCAACCTACACCAAGTCGATTTCCAGGACACAACCCTCTGCCAAACACTTGGTTGCAACCAAGCTCGACTTGGAGGAGAGGATAGAATGTATCGCACCCAACGAGGCTTTCATAACACTAAAAGACCACAAAACAGACTTCAACAACAACCCATCATGCAGATTAATAAACCCAGCCAAATCAGGAATAGGTATTATAAGCAAGCACTACCACCAAGAAATCAACAACACAATCAGAAAAAACACAAACATACAACAATGGACCAACACACAAGCAGTCATCAAATGGTTTAAAACCCTCACCAACAAACGCAACCTACAATTCATACAGCTTGATATCTCTGATTTTTACGCCAGTATAACAGAAAAAACATTCATCAGAGCCATCACATTCGCAACAGAGCACACCGACATCAACCAAAACACCATAAACATAATCAAACACGCAAGACGGTCGCTCCTCTTCCACAATGGAGAAATCTGGACCAAGAAAAAAGGCCAATTTGACGTCACCATGGTGCATACGACGGAGCAGAAGTGTGCGAACTAGTGGGCCTCTACATCACACACCAGATCAAGGACCAACTGCCTAACATAAACTTCGGCCTCTACAGGGACGACGGACTAGGAACACACACCACAACATCAAAATCCAACATTGAAAGAATGAAGAAAAAACTCATAAAATTATTCAAGGATCTCGACCTCAAAATCGCACTAGAAAGCAGCTTACATCAAGTCGATTTCCTGGACACAACCCTCTGCCTCAAAACTAACACGTATAAACCATACAAGAAACCCAACAGCGCCCCATTGTACGTCCACAAACACTCCAACCACCCACATACGATAATAAAACAAATACCCACTATGATAGAACAACGGCTAAACAACCTCTCTTCAAATGAAAACATATTCAACGAAACAAAACAAGACTACGAAATGGCACTCAAACAGAGCGGACACACCTTAACACTGAAATACAAAAATTTAACACGCCACAACACCAAAACAAAACAGAAAAAGGAATATAATATGGTTCAACCCGCCGTTCAACAACGCAATCACTTCAAATATTGGCAAGCAGTTCCTTGCACTCATCGATAAACACTTCCTGAAGAACCACCGTCTGCACAAAATAATCAACAGAAACAACGTCAAGATAAGCTACAGCTGTGCACAAACATGAAACAGATCATTACCAACCACAACAGACAAATCATATCCGAACCCAACAACATCAATACAAATAAAGACAACTGTAACTGCAGAAAGAAAGACAATTGCCCTCTTAAAGGAAACTGCCAAAAAAGCGCCATAGTCTACAAAGCCACCATAACCACTGATAACACCGCAGCACAATACATCGGCAGCACAGAACCCCCATTCAAAACACGATACAACAATCACAAAGCCTCCATAACACATGAAAGCAAAGCAAAAAGCACCAAATTAGCAATGCACTATTGGGAACAAATAAACACAAATAAAACACCAACAATAACCTGGGAGGTCGTCAGGCAAAGCAGCTCCGACAGATGCGGTGCTAGAAAATGCAATTTATGCCTGACAGAGAAACTGGAGATATTATTACACAACTATTAACTACAGAAACAATAACACCTTAAACAAAAGATCAGAACTGATGACAATGTGCAGACACTAACAAATTCAAGCTCAAAACGCAAAAGGCCAAATAACCCTCCCCCCCCCCCCCCTCCCGACCCCATTATACCCCTCCCCCCCCCCCCCGCGCCTCCCCACGCAACCACATTCCACAACACTATCACACACACACATGTACACACCACACACAACACACCTACACGCATACACAGACACACACACACACACTCATAATATAAGCAATGAGAGCACATAACAATACACATCAACACTAATCACCACTACACAGCGAAACAACTTTAGTTTGGAGTAAGAACTTTTCTACGGACATTACAATGGATTACGCCGACTGAAGACGTGGAAAACACAGAAACGAGTCTTCTCGGCCACAAAAATGTGAGTGAAAATTTGCATTATATATATATATATATATATATATATATATATATATATATATATATATATATATATATATATATATATATATATATATATATATATATATATTATTATTATTATTATTATTATTATTATTATTATTATTATTATTATTATTATTATTATTATTATTATTATTTATTATTATTATTTATTATTATTATTATTATTATTATTATTAATATAGAGCTATGCTCTTTTAATTGATTTAGAGTGGTCAATAATAAAACAACGATTTGTTTATAGATGTTTCATAAATAGATCACATATTTCAGATTTACTCAGTTTGCCACGAGTCGGACTTTGGGGGTGGGTGACGGGTTGGGAGTAGTGTTTGTAAGGCCATGACGTAACTCAGCTAACACGCTGATAGGCCGGCGTCAGCTGTGAGTGGGCCGTCAGTCCTGGTAGAGATGTTAATTGGTCTTACCCTAGGACTTACCAAAAAGAGTTTCGACACGAGTTATTGGGGTACATTGGCCAGAGAAAATCAGTAATGAGGATGTTTATGACAGATACAAAGTACAACCGGTCAATTCGCGAATAAAGCAGCAAAGACTGTTCGGACGCGTCCTCCGACAATATGAAAATATTCCAGCACAAACTCGATGGATGATTACTTCAAACAAGGAGCCAAATACAGAGGGCGTACAACAACTTCACTTCCAAAAACATAGAATCAACATCTCAAAAAAATTAACCATATTTAGAAACAACAACCGAAAAACTGATTTCAACAACATGATGTTTTGTTTTGTTTTTATTTTTTTTTTCTTTGGTTTTGGTTTGGATTATGTTGTTTATTGCTTTGCTTTTTCGTATATTTTTTTTCTTTTTTTTTTTTTGTTGTTGTTTTTGTTCTTTGTTTTTTGGTTTGTTTGTCTGTATTTGGGATTTTTTTAAAATTGTTTTTGCACTTAAGTGGGGACATTTACCATCACTGATGCAAATTGTCAGGGTTTAGAATGCCCTCTATTATGGGCTATGGGTTTTGGGCATAGCCCTGCTATAACGCCATGGTTTTGGCCTAAAACAATGTGGATGGAGAAATCCAAGAATGCGCAAGATTTTAGACTACAGCATTTGTATAAGAACGTCATAAAGGGCCCATCACTCTTCTGCATTCTGCTAACCCCCCCCCCCCCCCCCTCCACACACACACACACACACACACACACACACACACAAACACACACCGTCAGTGCATTGAGACTAGGCCAGTGAATTAGCGGATATTATTGAAATTAGCATAATCAAAATAGAAAATCAAAAACACGCACGTGCCATATTTAATGTGGAAAAACGTACCCTGTCCTCTCGTAGTTTTGTGGCTGTGTAAAAGTATCAAGCATGACGGTGTAAGATATAGATACGAGCAAGTGTGTATGAAAGGTGCCAGACAAAGCAAGAAAGACAAATACAAGAAGAAAAAACATCCCAAAAAAATCGAAGTACCTCGACGAGGTAGACTGATATGTTTTTTTTTTTTTTGTGGGGGGGGGGGGGGGGGGGGGGGGGGTTGCCTTGGGGTTCTTTTTGTATTTTTTTTTTCTTGCTTGGCCTGGCACATTTTGTCTACACTTGTTCAGATCTTTATCTTACACCGGTTACAATTCCCTATTTCTCAAATAGCATGAAGATGTGGAATTTTCAGTAGGGCGAACGCAAAATTGCATTGCCAGTAGTCGTTTATTTTTGTGATTAAATTATCACACCTGAGTACCAATCTTTTAATCAATAATATTTTGCGGCTATGTGGTCTTGTTGTATGGCACTCGCCTATGAACCAGGAGTTTCAGTGTTCGTGTCCCGCTCTGAGCGTGGTATATTTGAGTCCTTGGAAAATGCTCTATTCTCAATTAATCTTACTGTACTCGAGTGAAAAATGAGTACATGGCGTCAAGATCGTTGTCTTTGTCTGATAAAAATTAATGTAATATCGCCTAACAGGCGTTACGTGTCGAGTTACATGTTAAGTGTTGTTAGCATTGTGAATATTGCGTTATATAAATGTTCATTATAAAAATTATCTCACATCAAAATTCAAATACCTCCTTTTTGTTTTAGCAAATACCCGTATTTTTGTATAACATTTTTGATAGAATGTGATCCAGCAAATATCTATAATTTTGATAAACCCATGGGCTCAAAAGAAGGCTTTGTTTGGACTTTCAATTTAAAAGACCAGTGTTTCCATTTTTATTTCACGCACAATGACGATGGAAATACCCATTCAAATCAAACTATTCTCTTGCGATTCTTTCAAATTGCATGTCTTTTGTTTTACGTGAATTTTAATGTTAATGAATGAAGCATGCGGAATATTACAAGTCCGAAGAAGTAAAGCTTTAAAAATTGAAAGCAATGGATATTCGATCAGCTGCATTCTTTGCTCACCTTTCATCTCATATTCGTGTTTAGTTTCTTATTCATTTGTGAAATTTTAAAAAAATAATAATTGGATTAAGAGCCCGGCGCCAATAATATAAGAAAATAAAAGATCTTTGGGATCTTATAACTTATGTGGATAGTTTTAGGTGTGGCAAGGTGGGGGGGGGGGTAGTAAGATAATA
>NC_088360.1:40994892-41042392 GCF_034508935.2 Berghia stephanieae
CGTAACCGTCAGTCTTATCATTGCGAGTATAGGCCTAATTGATTCTACACAATTCTAGCACATCTGCAACAAAAGAGGATGACGTCATTTTAAATCTCTATTGATTCTATTCATATTTAAATATTATAAATCTTTGTCTAAAATTTTCTTTTTTTTTCTTTTTTTTTTTTTTTAATTCAATTTGTTTATCATTCTTTATATTATTTACTACTTTTAAATCATTTTTAAAAATTTAAAACTACTCAGTTTTCTGACATTGTCTAAATACATAACATATCTTATCATTGGATTAGATAACGTTTCGGTAAGTGTAGGTAAGTGATCTGAAAGCATAGGTAGGCTGAAAATGATTTTAAAAAGTGATCTGAAAGAACATAAACAGTGTGCCTGCGTCCTTTCACTCGTGAGAGTAGGATGGCTACGTAGACTTGGTTCGCTAGTGCATTAGCCAATGATCTGTCATTTAATATGACATAGGGAATTGAAATATGGCCGCCTAATGCCAAATTCAATTGATTTCAATAGTCTGATGTCACGTCGCCAAGCAACGGCGGCCATCGTGGTTCTAAACAAAGAAAATCGGTACTTTTTATTCTTCATGCCGGCTAGAACTTTTCATATGTCTTGTGATCAGAATGTGTAAAAGTCAAAACATGATCAGATTTATGTGGGGTTTTTTTTATCTCTGGATACGCTTTTATGCTCGTCGGAGAAATCTTTCATAAGGTAGTTTAGAGCCAGTTACTAAGTTACCATGCGTCATTAAGAGGAAAGTGACGTTACGACTGTCGAAGCGTATTGCGCTCATCTACAGACTTTTATTAGCGGAGCTGTTTTGCTCGTATATATTGGTCAAATGATTTGTCTCCATCTATCTTGATTTTAACAATTCAGTATTATAATAGGTTAAGAGACTGTTCGTAATAGCCTTTATTTCTCCGCAATTTTTGCTGTTTTCCATTAGTATACTAAAACTATAACAGTCAAAACAGAGTTACAAGAGAAAAAGTTTCATCTCCACCAAAGCATACTATACATTTAGATGTTTTCCTCGAATCCAAGGAGTCTCCCTATGCCTAGGACAAACCAAAAAATCTAATTCAAGGACAAGGGCAGAGAGCAGCCGCAGCCTGAAGAAAACAAACAGGTATTGGACAGTAGATTTGTGTCAGTGCAGGACACAATCAGTCGGCAGGTTAACATTTTGGATTTGTATTTTTTTTTAAAAATTTTTTGGAATTTTCTGAAAGCATGTGCTCCCCAGAGCATTTTTAATCTTTATCGGGTGATTTTTCATGAAGTTATGGCCAGATGTATGTGAAAGGTATCCAGAAACCATTCTCAAATTTTATACTTTTTCAACTTGACTAGCTGTAAAAAAAGATTTAAAAGTGAAATTACGCCTTGATATTTCATGAAGATGTACCAAAAGGGTTGATTTAATCATTTATGACAAGAACTCATTTTTTATAAAACTTAACATTCTAACTAAACTCGGCAATATCTCAGTTAGATATTTTTCACCATCCGACTGATTATGTCATTCACTGTAATATATGGTAAAAGTGACCTTCTTGACCACCATAGGAGATCAAAAGACGGTGTTATGGGTCCAAGACTATATCTATGCACCACATTGTTCGACCATTGTCAAGCAAAATTCAATTGTTTAATATTGAAAAGAGCTTTTGTCACTAACCGTGTCCCTTACTTAGTTTTGCCCAACGTAATTAACGCTATAGATGGAATGAAAATGACGTCACTCAGCTCTTTGTTATTGTTTTTAGCCAGTCATTTTACAGATGTTTTCACTCAATTCTATCAATCAGACTATAAACCTTTAATGTTACACATTGTTTTGTGTGTTGAGATGTTTTATGTTAACATTTTGTTTTTTTACTAAGCTCATAGCATTAAAAAAGAGAACAACTCATCCATAAAGAAAAATCATTAAGGTTTGCTTATTTCTATGAGTAAACCAATCCACAAATCACGTAACTCGTGGATAACAATAAGCCATAACACAAATATAGCATTCTAATTAGTATGGGCCATTGTGATTATAACTTCAGTCATTGATCCAGAGTCTGTAGCAGGCATAAACGTATTCACTACATAGAATGAATGTAGATGACGTCACTCAGCTTTTTGTTGTTGATTTCAGATCGTATTTAGACGGTGTCATTCTTTACAAATTCTCTCAAACTAAATATAATTGTTTCATAGATTATTTCTGTTTGCACAATTGATTTTACCATAAATATTTGTGTCTTGTGTTCTGTCAACCGATACATGTATCGAGGATAACTATTTACTCAGTACTAATTATAACAATAATAATAATAATAATAATAATCATTTATACCGCGCCTATTCCATCTGCAAATAGCTCTATGCGCCTTTTCAATAGAAACAGTTTTCCACAGAGAAATGTTGTCACCATCTATAAGAAATTTCTAACGTAAAAGCACAAGAATCCAATGGATCAGTTTCATATAAGCTACATTTAGCAGCACCACATGACTCCAGTGCCTGACAAATTATTTCCAACAAATAGTGCTTGATGCCATGTTTTGTCACACATTCTTGAGTATTGATTTTGTGTGTTAAGGTAACCAGCCCTATATAATGTAACAAGAGAAAAAGGATGTCTCACCTTAAACATTCATAGTTCGATTGATAGAATTTGGAGAGAACTAATCATTAAAATGGCTGTAAAGAACAATAACAATGAGCTGAGTAACGTGAGTTTCGTTCCATTTATATCAAGTTTGCCATAAGATTAGCCTATAACAGGGGCAATCATTTATGTCTTTCCGGGGAACCTTGTCAATCCTAGGATGGATTGTCAAGCATCATGAGAAGACAAACACTCCAACCTGGCGGGTCCACGGCTTGGTGGAAACGGGGAAGCTGTGAAAAAGCCCTGGACGAAATCATGGGAGGTCATTTGTCAAGGCTGAGTACTCATCAGCTCCACTGCCTTGTGGGTAGGTAATTAAGATTGACATTGTCTCAGGAAATGGGAGACTGATTGTTTTAGATGATAGGTAAACACTTTTGTTGGCCATGTTCCTCGTTCATGGTTATCCGTCGATGACAGGGGTAAAGAAAACAACAACAACAAAAATAACAAAAACAAAAAACAAAAAAAAAACAAGCCTGACATAGATACCCATCGTCTGCTACTATTTAAACCCTTTTGCCACTCTGAAGTTTTGCAGTCTTTGAATGTAGATGTTTTGCTTTGTATATGGGTCTCAAATTGATCTACCATAGTCCAAAATTGGTCTAACAATAGTTTTAAAAGCAAGCGTCTGAGTTAAAAATGGGCATCTTTTTAACTTGCTGGTGACGTAAGTGCTTGTTTGATTTGCCTTTGAAGCCATGTGACATATGTGGTCGTTCCATTTAATGTTTTTACCAAACTCAATGCCAGGTTTTTTGCTGTCTTCACATGTTCCAGGTTTTGACCATGAAGTTGGTATTCAAATGAAATCGGTGCTTTCGGTGCTGGCATATTTGTGATGGTTAGAACATTGCACTTTGATACATTGAATTCCATTTGATTTATTTGTTTCCCATTCTTGTAGTATAGCTAGCTCGTCATTTAGTATTTTGCAGTCGTCTGTTCTTATCTGATTATATAATGCTGTGTCGTCAGCGAAGAGACACACTTTTGACCTTATACCTCGTGGAAGATAATTTATGTACAATAAAAATAGGATGAGCCCAAGGACTGAGCCCTGAGGTACACCCGATGTCACCATCCCGATAGTGGAAGTCTTGCCGTCGACAAGAACTTATTGGGTGCGATTGTCCAGAAACGCTGCACTCCATTGTAATGTTTGTTCTTGATGCCAACATCATACAATGTCTTGATTAGTAGGTGGTGAGGAACCTTGTCGAAGGCTTTGGCAAAGTCCTGTAGCACTAGATCAATTTGAACTCCTTTGTCAATCACGGCTGAGAGATCATGTGTTAAAGATATAAGTTGTGTTTTGATATGATCGGTGCGTTCTTAATCCGTGCTGTTCATCACAAAAAATACTGTTAGTTTCGAGATATTCAGTTATTGAGGATCTCACTATATATGCTTTAACAGTTTGCAGGAGATAAAAGTTAATGAAAAGGGAAGGTAGTTTTGAGCTCTGTTTCTATCAACTTTCTTGTAAATGGGTTGGACAAAGGCGTGTTTCTAAACAATTAGTATGACTCAAGTCTAAATATAGAGTTTAAACAAGTGTCTGAGGGCAGGTGCTAATTCGTAACTCAAGATGGTATTTTGTCAGGGCCACATGCTTTCTTTGGATCTAGAGTGGAGAGGAGTTTGGAAACCTCCTCTACTTGTCACGTCTACGGGGGAGAGTGGCAAGTAGAAGTAGACAGATAGGAATCAAATAGTTTTCCCATAGACTTGTGTTTGGTGCCGCTTTATTTCCCTGTTATAGTCGGGTAAGCTCCTGACACTTGACTGATAGTAAGAGAATGTTTAAGGTTTAAAGAAATAAGAAATAGAAGTAGTGGTAGATTATTGGCACATTATATAGGGATATGTAGGTTCAGAAGGTAAGTATTAATCCCGGATAAAGAAGAAGCACTTAAATATAAATCAGCAGAAGTGCCTAATACAATAACAAGTTAACACTTAATTAGCCAAAGAATAGTAGTGCTGGTTTTAATTCACTAAATTTATACAAACTATTCATGTCGTCACTAAGTGGGCTTATCTTCAAGGTGTCTGGGCGGCGCGAAGGTTTTTCCGTAGCCGTTCTGGTTCAGTAGTTTCGGTCGACCGCTTACCAGATTCCACTCTGTTTCATTTTGTAGCCAAGTTCTGGATGGTTAGTAGGTGACCTGTTGCATGGATAGCGGTTCGGCTTGGTCCGTCACAGGATGTGGGTTCAGTCAGTACCTCCGATGTAGCTTTGGTTAATAACTGCTGCAGGTTTCGTTAAAAACCGACCTCGTTCACACATGTTTTCGCTAGTAGAATTCTCGAGTTCCCTGTGAGCAGTAAGCTTTAAGTAGATGAAATGGGAAAGAGCGAGTTTTATCACTGTCCTAGCTTACAAGCGTTTCTCTAGGAAGTAGGAGCGTCACAAGGAACCAACAATATTCCAGGATTTGGCTTTGCCTGGTTTACTACTGGTTGTTTTCTGTAGACCAATCGTGTTCTGGATGGCATAACAGTAGCATCTGCTGGTCAAAATTACTTCGCGATGGTGGTGTGCGAACGAATCCGCGGTCTCAAGAAGTGGGTGAGAGAGGGATCTAGAAATGACTTGGGTTTGAAACGAATATTTTTTGTGTTCGTGGATAGCTCACACGGTAGAGCCACGCTCTCACCTGCCAGGCGGAGTTGTCGTACCAATAAGGTCGCGGGTTCAAACCCCACCACCGCCGCGAAAATTTTTATTCTCTATTGTCTTCTGGCACTTTTCTACTCACTTCATATCTTGTTGTTACCAACATAAGTGCCTGCTCCACTCACTTTTCTGAATTAAAAATTCACCCCATACACCGGAGCATACTCAATGTCTCAATCGTTTCTATGTTATATGTTTGTGTTGAGAATATTGGCTATTAAGCTTAACTGCTGGTCAAAATTACTTCGCGATGGTGGTGTGCGAACGAATCCGCGGTCTCAAGAAGTGGGTGAGAGAGGGATCTAGAAATGACTTGGGTTTGAAACGAATATTTTTTGTGTTCGTGGATAGCTCACACGGTAGAGCCACGCTCTCACCTGCCAGGCGGAGTTGTCGTACCAATAAGGTCGCGGGTTCAAACCCCACCACCGCCGCGAAAATTTTTATTCTCTATTGTCTTCTGGCACTTTTCTACTCACTTCATATCTTGTTGTTACCAACATAAGTGCCTGCTCCACTCACTTTTCTGAATTAAAAATTCACCCCATACACCGGAGCATACTCAATGTCTCAATCGTTTCTATGTTATATGTTTGTGTTGAGAATATTGGCTATTAAGCTTAACTGCTGGTCAAAATTACTTCGCGATGGTGGTGTGCGAACGAATCCGCGGTCTCAAGAAGTGGGTGAGAGAGGGATCTAGAAATGACTTGGGTTTGAAACGAATATTTTTTGTGTTCGTGGATAGCTCACACGGTAGAGCCACGCTCTCACCTGCCAGGCGGAGTTGTCGTACCAATAAGGTCGCGGGTTCAAACCCCACCACCGCCGCGAAAATTTTTATTCTCTATTGTCTTCTGGCACTTTTCTACTCACTTCATATCTTGTTGTTAACAGTAGCATCTGTACTCTGGTGAAATTCTAATTAGATCGTTATGTGCCCGTTACCATTGACGATTTAACACATTGCTCGCACCTAGGTGAGGATTGAAGCAGTCTCAATGCAGTTGACATAACACATGGCCTTTTTAAATTATGCCCAGGGCAATAACAATTAAGCCCTGGCGATGCGTGAGAGTAGATGTATGGAGATTATGGATTGATATATTTACAATCCTGAGAAAGTTGAGGCTGGGAAGTTGAGGCGATTGAAATATATCACTAAAGTTGAGGCGATTGAAATATATCACTACACTACTGTCACATTGATTTCGGCTATAGTGTTGTGATCGGGTTTTTTTTTTGCCTTGTAGTTGTTGAGTAGAAAGTTTGGCTTGAGCTTTCGAAGCAAAAACAGAGTAGAATTGGTTATCAATTATGTCTGCTTTTCCATTTGCATCAGAGTATAATACATTATTATGCTCAGTGGGCGCTATACCAACCGAATCGCACCTCTTACTTTTTATATATTTCCAGAGTTTTTTGTTTGATTCTTCGCTAACAAGTTCCTTAACATAATTATGATAAGATCTTCTTCTCTCTCTCTCTCTCTCTCTCTCTCTCTCTCTCTCTCTCTCTTTCTCTCTCTATCTCTGTCACTCTCTCTCTTTCTCTCTCTCTCTCTCTCTCTCTCTCTCTCTTTCTCTCTCTCTATCTCTCTCTCTCTCTCTCTCTCTCTCTCTCTCTCTCTCTCTCTCTTTGCGATTCTTTTTTCAGTTGGGCGCAATTGTATCAGTATTTCCTACTGTTGGACTTTCTCGCTTTGCTCCATGCTTTTGTTTCCGTCTAGAGAACCGTTTGACAGTAGTGTTCATCCATGGTTGGTGAAGATCCTTGAGCTTCCCTTCCTTGGTATATGTTTGGACATCATTTGGTTTAGGTGGTCATTGATGGCAATCCAAACGTCCTCAGTGCTTTTGAAGTTGATTAATTATGTTTTCATTAAAAAGACGCGTTTCCACATTTCGGCGATATTTACCATTTTCCAAATAGTAATAGGGTGCTATTTTTGTGATTTTGTTTGCTTTGATAGTGCTTTCCGTGATGAGGATTCATGATCACTCATGCCTGGAATGGTTGTACACTTGACAATCAAATTTGGTCGATTCGTGATAAATAAGTCGATGATATTTCTACCACTTGATGGATTTTTTTTATTTGATTAAGGCCAAAATCTTATAATTTGTTAATAAATGATTGGATTATAGATGAAAGGTATTGGTAACTTCTTGTTATTTTTTCTTGTTCCCAATTGATATCAGATAGATTCAAATCTCCGCTTAACCAGAGTAAATTTTTCGGGTGTAGGTTATCAATACAGCGTGTTATCTCTGTAATTTGTTCCATAGTTTAATTTGAAGGTGTCCTGTACATAGCGCCACAGTGAGTAGGCCTTGATCTGTTTTGATATTTACGAACATCAATTCTGATTTTGTTTGAATGTCAAACTTTAATCCTGAGAGGTTCGTTGATCTTACAACCAGCACCCCACCGTACCTATCTCCTCTGTCTTTCCTGAACAAGTTGAAATCTGTTTCTGATGGAAATATTTCATTGTCCTATATTTCAGAATTTAACCTATATCTGAGAATGTCTGGTTTTATGTCTGATATCAATTTCGAAAATAAGAGTAATCTTGGAGTTATACTTTGAAAGTTTTTGATCATAGTTCTAAACATGTTTCTGAGTTCACCATTTCGATTAGTGTTAGTTTGTTTGCTATATTAAGAGATTTATTATTTGAGTTGGTTCGGTTATTGTTTCTCTTTATTTCATCTGGCATAATGTTGGTCCTTCTTCCCCTCTTTTCTGTTGTCTTTCTTTCAGATGTCACGTTATCATTTTGTTTACGTAAATCCTGCATACCATAAAAATGATCAGCTCTTGTCATTGTGTTTTGCTGATATATATTGATGCGTCGTTTTCTATTGATAGTTCGAAGTTGACGTCACTCAGGTCTTTGTTATTGTTTTTTGCCATCCGCGTTTATGAGTAATTCTCATTAAACTGTATTAACCAGACTATAAACGATCATGGTTACACACAGTTTCGTGTGTTGGTCCGTTATACTTCCGGATGGCAATGTTGTGAACTTCTTAGCCAAGCGCATACTATATATTGGCATGTTGTTGGGAATGTCGTTGACTGGTATGTTGATCAGAGACCTTGGACGCCGTTGTGTGATATGTACTTTGTGTGCTCGATTAGAATGAAAAGTTGGAGGTCTGTGACCTATTTGGACATTTATATTTCTTCGTTTCCGCACACTTCTACAACTTGGTCGTAGCGTAGCCATCGTTAACTTATAGCTTGACACTGACCAAAAAATGACGTCAAATTACAAAGTTTTTGGCCGCAAAAGAAAACAAATCGTGAGCTGTATTCACTAGTTCAACCAATGGAGTCACTTGTTTCTTTGAGCTCTACTAGCAATAACTCAATAGACGCTGCACAAAACTGAAAATGAGGTCCAACTATAAGTCTTAGAGGGTTCTAGTGTCAGGCTATAAGTTAACGATGGCGACGGTCGTAGCCGCTGGCCATCATTACCGTGATACCAAACGATTCTATGTCATTCCAAATGTTGCCGTGATACGGATAAAAATAGATATGGTACATCGTGACAAAAAAAATCTTTACGAAATGTAATCAATAAATGTCAAATAAAATATTTCAAACACTGGAATCTACACCACTAAAATGTTAATTTATCTAAAAGTTCTCTTTCTAAGAAATATGTATCACAATATACAACAAAACTTTATTCAAACGATTGTATAAAAACATCCGAGACTTTTGTTTTCGAAATCATTGTTTTACTACGTAATCAATAGAACCAACAGAGAAAACGATGTGTTAACGTATACGTTATAAGTTATATAAGCTGGCAGATGCTATGATTTTCTTTGGCTAAAAGCATAGCATCAATTATGTCGTCTGGTGCTGCGATCTGAAATGGGAGCGATCTATATTCAGGTTTTCTTCCAACCAAGTCATCAATTTCAATCACATTATTCGTTGCTGTCCAACCGTTTGATGTTTCTTATCAAATGGAAATACACTGCTTTGTTTATGAACGTTGTAAATATGTGCCAATGCAAGCTGAACAAAATGACTAACCGTGATGTTAGATATTGTAAAAAATGTGAACATGTTTCACTGTGTGGGTCACTTAGAGCACATTTTGAAATGTGAGCAATGACCTCGAGCACATGGAAAAATAATTTAGATCATCCCCATTACGTTATACTTGTGATTAATACTAATTTCGGGGCTGGCATAATTGACCAGTAGATTTTTGACCAATCAAAACATGGAATTTGTGACAAACCTTCACATGTTACGTCAGACATAGAATATTTTGTTTAAACTATTCAGTCGTTCTAATTTCTTCTATATTATTTTGTAAATAGACCAATAACCATGAACCGACGCTTATGACGAAATGAATGTACGAATATAACCGATTAGAAATAATAATATTGAAATCCATTTCACTCACTCTATGTTGCTTTAACCTTTGACGATTTGTTTCGATACAACCATTTATTTCTTATTTAGATTTCTTTTGTCCATTCAAAAAATTGAAGAAAAATTTTGTTTTAGTTAATGCTATGTGTACAGGTCATTTTGCTGCACAATATTTTGTATGACATTGATTTTTCCTTTTGAGCTAAAAGATTATTTTTATGCTGGGTGGTATGCAGTCTTGGAGGAAATCCGGAAGATACTCTGTAAAGCCCCCCATAGACGCCGACATCCGCTGATAGCGGTACGGATGACCTATCGCTGTGACCCAATCCCTGCGTTTATCGCAGATGATTTTTGCCCACATACGGGGAGATATTTTTTTGAGGCGATCGGCGATCGTGGGCGTGGCAGTATAAAAAAGTGGACAATTTTTTTCGGATTTTCGCTGTTTTCACGTCGGATTCGTGATCAGCGTCAAATTTACAATAGGTTTGATATTAAGAACTGTGTGTTTACTCCAAAAATTGGTGAAATTAGAAATAAATTTTAATTAATAGTGAGGCTACAATCCCAGTTACTGTCTGTTATTCTATCTTTCGTCTTGCGCACAATAGTGATTACTTCTCACTAAATTATATCAATTAGACTGTTGAAGGAACGAAATTGACATCATTCCACTCTTTGTTATTGTATTAAGGCAGTCATTTTGGTAATTAGTTCTCACTAAATTATATCAATCAGACTTTTAACGTTCAAGGTTACTCGTAGTTTTGTGTGACGGTACGTTATTTCCGACTGGTGGATGTTGTGAGCATTTTACCTAAACTCATAGCATCAATAACCGTCCAAGATATTCGCATCATATGTAGCAATAGCTATAATAATCTAACGTCGAGAGAGAGAGAGAGAGAGAGAGAGAGAGAGAGAGAGAGAGAGAGAGAGAGAGAGAGGGGGAGAGAGAAAGAGAAAGAGAGAAAAATTTACTTGCGCTTTATATACCGCTATATTCAATAAAGGTGCTCAAATCACTTTATAAGGGTCTTTGGCCAACATAAAAACATTTTAGACGAGACATGACTGTTAAGTGATATTGCAATTGTTTCCCGACAGAGACGACGCTGTAAACAGCGAGGTACTCATTTTAACAGTGAACAAGGTGAGAGAATGCGAGTAAAGAGCCTTTTCCAAGGACTCAATAGTCTTCAACAGTCATAACGTCACTTCCTTCCTAATGACGCTGGTAACTTAGTAACACTGGCTCTAAACTATCGGAACAATGGCGGACGCCGTATGAAATATTTCTCCGGCGAGCTTAAACGCGTATCCAGAGGAAAAAAACGCCATCAATTTGATCATGTTTTGACTTCTACACATTCTGATCACAAGGCATATGAAAAGGGAATGAAAAGTTCTAGCCAGCATGAAGAATAAAAAGTAATGATTTTCTTTGTTTAGAACCAAGGTGGCCGCCGTGCCGGGTCCGTGACATCAGACTACTGGATCCAATTATGCGTCACTCAGAGCGGGACTCGAATCCAGTACCGTCCGATCCAAAGGCGAGAGTCATTTCACAAGATCACATGCATAGTCGCACAAAAAAGTGACGAGAGAATAGATTCATATGTATTGAAGGAGGAGAGAGCGGATGGAGTGAGTAAAGTTCTTGGATATTTATAGAAGGAACCAAATTGACGTCACTCATCTCATTGTTATTGTTTTTAGACACCCATTTTTATGATTAGTTCTCATTAAAATATATCAGACTATAACGTTCAAGGTTCCATGTAGATCTTTGGGCTGGAGTGATATTTCTGGCTGGCGGACTTTGTGAGTATTTTAATTTAACACAGAGCATCAATAGAAGGAATGAATTTGACGTTAGTCAACCCGTTGTTATTGCTTTTAGACAGCATTTTATAATTAACTTATCACTAAGTTATATCAATCAGACAATGAACGTTCGCGTTTGCAGTTTTGTGTGTTAATATGTTATACCCCGATGGAGATGTCGTGAGTATTTTTCCAATACGCATAACATCCATACATTTACAATCCGATTTAAGTTTAAAAGCAACGTAGACCACGGAAATTTTTCCATTTTGTGGACAATAAAGATTTGTTATTTATCGTCATTATTATTATTATTATTATTATTATTATTATTATTATTATTATTATTATTATTATTATTATTATTATTATTATTATTATTATTATTATTATTATTATTATTATTATTATTATTATTATTATTATTACTATTATTATTATTATTATTATTATTATTATTATTATTATTATTATTATTATTATTATTTATAAAACAAATCGACAGTGTTCCCGTGGCAGGTTAAACGGGTACTCCTCGGGACTACTCGCATTCGCACCCCCCCCCCCCAACCACCACCGCCACCACACACACGCACACAGCTCTTTTTTTTTTTTTTTTTTTTTTTGGGGGGGGGGGGGGCGTTGTTTGTAGATTATAATTCAGGGTTACAATGCCCACCTCTGTCATCACGTAGTCAAGGCTTTTTGGCATCTGCCAATCCCAAATGTCTGTGTCAAGGCCGGCCGTCATGTCGCGACAACGGGTGAGGAGGAAAAAAAAAAAAAAAGAACTGGCATATTATTATATCATTAAATTGAAAATCATGAAAACTATTTTTTATTTTGTATGAACGAAACTTTTGCCATCTACCTCTTCCTGGCGCAACATTTATAAAAATATTATTTAAAAAAATAATAACACAGCATTTATTTGGCGCAATATCCACGTGCTCAAATCGCTTTACAAGGGGTCCCAAGGCAACAGCAATATTAAACTTGAAAGACGAGACATGACGCCTGTCAGGCGATGTGACATTTTTTTCCCAACAAAGACAACGAACGGTCATGTACTCATTTCACACCTGAGTACGGTGAGAGAATGTGAGTTAAGAGCATTTTCCAAGGACTCAACTCTGCACCACTCAGAGCGGGTCTCGAAACCTGAACCTTCCGATCCGAAAGCGAGAGTCATACCACTTGATCCATCACAAAACAGGGAGAGGCCCTGTTCTGTCGGCCAAATAGCCTCAATATTAATTAAAATTTATTTCTAATTTCATCAATTTTTGGAGTAAAAACATAGTTCTTGGTATCAAACCTATTGTAAATTCGACGCTGATCACGAATCTGACGTCAAAACAGCGAAAATCCGAAAAAAATTGTCCAATTTTTTATACTGCCACGCCACCGATCGCCGATCGCCTCGAAAAATTTTAAGCAAGACGGGCTTTGCGAGCGATGGACCGTACCTAGGTTTATCGGCCAGGTATTTGGCCTCACACATTGCGTTTTCACCCCGGTTTGCCTGATCGGGGTCTGGACCAGGATCATATCCGGGCGTGTATGGAGCCTTTAAGGAGAGAGTTAAATGCTTTGGAACGGGAATTTTAACTAATACCCCAACCAAACGTTTAGGGGAGTGATCATCGCTGTTACAAGTTCCATGTATACATTGTTCCAGCATTTTATAAATCTTTGTACACTTATTCTTTGTTAGTAGTACAATGGGATGCAACCTGGGTGGGGTTCCTGACCTCCCATAGTGGGCAGGGAGGTACTTGATGTGTCTTCTATACCCCTTATATAATATTTCTAACATGTTTTCTGTCTTTGTCTTGAAGGCTCCATCAGGCAAACCGGGGTGAAAACGCAATGTGTGTGGCCAAATACCTGGCCGATAAACCTAGGTACGGTCCATCGCTCGCAAAGCCCGCTTTGCTTAATATTTTTCGAGGCGATCGGCGATCGGGGGCGTGGCAGTATAAAAAATTGGACAATTTTTTTCGGATTTTCGCTGTTTTGACGTCAGATTCGTGATCAGCGTCGAATTTACAATAGGTTTGATACCAAGAACTATGTTTTTACTCCAAAAATTGATGAAATTAGAAATAAATTTTAATTAATATTGAGGCTATGTGGCCGACAGAAAAGTGCCCCTCCCTGTCTTGTGATGGATCAAGTGGTATGACTCTCGCTTTCGGATCGGAAGGTTCAGGTTTTGAGACCCGCTCTGAGTGGCGCAGAGTTGAGTCCTTGGAAAAGGCTCTTTACTCACATCCTCTCACCGTACTCAGGTGTAAAATGAGAACATGGCCGTTCGTTGTCTTTGTTGGGAAAAAATGTCACATCGCCTGACAGGCGTCATGTCTCGTCTTTCAAGTCTAATATTGCTGTTGCCTTGGGACCCCTTGTAAAGCGCTTTGAGCACGTGGATATTGCGCCAAATAAATGCTGTGTTATTATTTCTTTAAAATAATATTTTTATAAATGTTGCGCCAGGAAGAGGTAGATGGCAAAAGTTTCGTACTTGTTCATCGTAAAACTTATAAAGGATTTCATACAAAATAAAAAATAGTTTTCATAATTTTCAATGTAATGATATAATAATATGCCAGTTCTTTTTTTTTTTTTCCTCCTCACCCGTTGACGCGACATGACGGTCGACCTTGACACAGACATTTGGGATTGGCAGATGCCAAAAAGCCTTGACTACGTGATGACAGGGTTGGGCATTGTAACCTTGAATTATAATCTACAAACAACACCCCCCCCCCCCAAAAAAAAAAAAAAAAGAAAAGAGCTGTGTGCGTGTGTGTGTGTGTGGTGGTGGTGGGGGGGGGGGGGTGCGAATGCGAGTAGTCCCGAGGAGTACCCGTTTAACCTGCCACGGGAACACTGTCGATTTGTTTTATAAATAATAATAATAATAATAATAATAATAATAATAATAATAATAATAATAATAATAATAATAATAATAATAATAATGATAATGATAATAATAATAATAATAATAATAATAATAATAATAATAATAATAATAATAATAATAATAATAATAATAATAATAATAATAATAATAATAATAATAATAATAATAATAATAATAATAATAATAATAATGACGATAAATAAAAAATCTTTATTGTCCACAAAATGGAAAAATTTCCGTGGTCTACGTTGCTTTTAAACTTAAATCGGATTGCAAATGTATTGATGTTATGCGTATTGGAAAAATACTCACGACATCTCCATCGGGGTATAACATATTAACACACAAAACTGCAAACGCGAACGTTCATTGTCTGATTGATATAACTTAGTGATAAGTTAATTATAAAATGCTGTCTAAAAGCAATAACAACGGGTTGACTAACGTCAAATTCATTCCTTCTATTGATGCTCTGTGTTAAATTAAAATACTCACAAAGTCCGCCAGCCAGAAATATCACTCCAGCCCAAAGATCTACATGGAACCTTGAACGTTATAGTCTGATATATTTTAATGAGAACTAATAATAAAAATGGGTGTCTAAAAACAATAACAATGAGATGAGTGACGTCAATTTGGTTCCTTCTATAAATATCCAAGAACTTTACTCACTCCATCCGCTCTCTCCTCCTTCAATACATATGAATCTATTCTCTTATCACTTTCTTGTGCGGCTATGCATGTGGTCTTGTGAAATGACACTCGCCTTTGGATCCCCCCTCGTGGATCTTTACCTTGCAGTTGGTGAGGGGGCTTGAGGCACACGGGAGGGCAAAGGTGTAAATCCCGGTCGACCGTCACGAGACCATCCCGGGTATCGAGCCAACGAGCCACATGAGCTGCTCGCCCCGGTGTGTGACTAAATTTGATCCAAACCCGGTGCCCGAATAGCAGCCCTATCCCGGGCGCCACACTATTGTCCTTATGTCGAGTCCCAAACAGTCCCGTCAATGGCGAAGCGGTCTGCCGCCTAGCCAAATAATACCGCGTTCGTGTCGCCCGGGTCGTCGGCACGTCCGAGAAAAAAGCAAACGTCCCATGCATCAATCGATTCGCGGCCTGCCGATTGGAAAATGCGACGGCGGGGATGGCGAACTGACGCGTATATTGTCCCTGAACGTCGAGAGCCAGAGTATGGCAAAAAATGAGCTTTTATCAAAGCTACTGGCCGTTCATTGCGTTGATATCCTCCTTTTACAGGAGACCCACCTTTATTCAGGCGCGCAATCTTCCCGATTCCAGATCCCAGGCTATACGGTGGTCCAACGCGAGGACACTTCGAGGCTCAAAGGAGGGGTTAGCGTTTACGCTAAAGAGCCATCGAAGGTAAGGGTCATTGAGAGCGTAACGGACAGCAATGGGGTGAACCGAATTTCCGTGGAAGTAGGTGGACTGTGTTTGCATAATATTTACAAACCACCTAGAGCGACTTGGACTACACCACCGGTACCGGTGGTCAGCCATCCTTCCATCTGTCTGGGAGACTTTAATAGCCACCATCACGAATGGGGCTACCGAGACTGCAACGAGGCAGGAAGACAACTCCGCTCATGGATGGACTGTAATGATCTACACCTAGTGTACGATCCTACAGCCAAGGGTACCTTCCGGGGTACCCGCCATAAGAAGGAGTATACTCCAGACCTCACCCTCGTAACGAAAGGCGCGAACGGTGAACCGTTGCAGGTGAAGCGGACAGTCCTCGGGGACTTTCCGCATAGCCAGCACAGGCCGGTTCTTGTCACAGCTGGGGTGACAATACCGAGGGTGCAGTCTCTCCCACTTTGCAGATGGAATTTCAGGAAGGCTGACTGGGAGGAATTCAGTTCCTATATCGAGCAGGTCTGCCCTGCCATTCCTCCCAAGTCCAAGAATATAACCAGATTTAGTAGGCTACTGGTTAAGAGCGCTCAACGCTCTATTCCACGGGGCAAACGGAAATTCTACACCCCTTGCTGGACAGCAGAGTCGGAAGAGCTGTACCGAGAGTACCAGCAGACCCAGTCCCAGGACACAGCCGATAGACTACTCCAGTCTCTGGCAGAGGGAAGGAAGCAACGGTGGCAGGAGACCGTGGAAAGTCTCGACTTTACACACTCCAGCCGCCACGCTTGGCGTTTGATAAAGAAATTGGACCCAGATCGGAATTTCGCGAAGGCTGCACCGGAATGCGAGGCAGACACAATTGCCAAGAATATTAAGAACCGTAGCAAGCGGGTCCCTAATCAGGCTTTTGAGCGCGGTGTCCGCAAGGCGTACCGTACGATTTTGGACTCGCTACCTGCGGAGGAGTCGGACTGGACGGCCCCGTTCAGTCCCCGAGAAGTGGGTGCAGCCATTAGCGAAGTGAAGAACGGCAAAGCAGCTGGGATAGATGGTGTATATCCCGATATGGTGACGCATCTGGGCCCCAGGGCACGGGCCTGGCTAGCAGAGGCAATGTCTGACATCCTTGCAAACGGAAAGCTTCCACAAGTGTGGAAGCATGCGAAGATAGTTGCCATCCTGAAGCCAGGGAAGCCGGCGAAGGAGGCAGACAGTTACAGACCCATATCGCTGCTGAGTTGTCTTTACAAACTGTTGGAGCGTGTTCTATTAAACCGATGGGGGCCGGTCCTAGACGCTGCCCTGCCACCTGAGCAGGCAGGCTTCAGGGAAGGGAGGTGCACCACGGAGCAGGTCATTGCCCTTACAGAGCATATTGAGCACGGGTTCGAGAGAAAACAGCAAACAGGTGCTGTGTTTATAGACCTATCAGCGGCGTACGATACGGTCTGGTGCGATGGGTTAATGCTCAAACTTGCAAAAATCATAAGGTGCAAAAAGACCTTGAAGTTGTTCTCTTCGATCTTAGGGGAAAGGCAATTCCACGTCGCGCTGGGAGACGCCACGAGCAAAGTTAGGAAATTGAAGAATGGGGTCCCTCAGGGGTCGGTACTTGCGCCAATGTTGTTTAACGTTTACATTAGCGATATGCCGAACACTTCCTCCCTGAGGCTGGGATACGCAGACGACTGGGCACTCGTTACTCAGAGTAAAGTGTGGACCCGTCTCGAGAGCGTACTCAGCGAGGACGTCACCAGACTCAAATCCTACTTTGACAAGTGGTACCTGAAGATGAACACTTCAAAAACCGTGGCCACTGCATTTCACTTATGCAGTGGTTGGCACACCCGTAAACTGAATGTCCTAGTCGGGGACCAGCCACTCCCATATGAGCCGCGTCCAAAATACCTAGGGGTGACGCTGGATCGCAGCCTTACCTATCGGGTTCATCTCGAAGGGGTTGCCCGGAAGATAGAGAAGCGGAATAGTCTTCTGAGGAAGCTGGCGGGATCGACTTGGGGCGCTAGCCAAGCGCTCCTGAGAACATCCGCCCTGGCACTATGCTATTCCACCGCGGAGTATTGCGCTCCAGTGTGGGGTAGAAGCAGAAACGTTGAGAAGGTGGATGTAAAACTTCGCAAGTCGATGCACATAGTGTCGGGAACGCTAGCAACAACCCCTAGAGAATGGGGCCCGGTGATGGCAGCGATCCAGCCCCCCGATGTCCGGAGGGAGACCATTACGGGAAACTGGCTGAGTAAGATCAAAGAGAGAGGGAATGGGGATACCCCTCTCATGCGCATAATGAACGGTGCCCCCGTTTCGAGCCGAAATAAGTCCCGGCAACCCTTGTACGCAGAATCCCTGACTACGGACAGAGCTGCACATACGAGATGGAAGTCGGTTTGGACGAATTCAATCCCTCGTGGGGGCGGGGACCTACACTCCTCTAAGCTTGGTGAGAAGTTGCCAGGCTTTGATACCAGTAAGAGGAGACACTGGGTAGCTGCGAATCGGCTTCGGTCGAGGAGCTGCCTAACGGCCGGTGCGTTACATCAGTGGGGTCTAACTTCCTGTCCTTTATGTCCACGCTGTGGGCAAGAACCCGAAACGGCAGAGCATCTAGTCGAAAGGTGTGTTGTGACGATGCTACCGGGCGGGTTCGCGACGGTGCACGAATGCGGACCGGACTTTGCTGATTGGGTCGATCGTCATAACATAATAGTGTGAACCATAAGAAGCTGCTGCCTTTGGATCGGACGGTACTGGATTCGAGTCCCGCTCTGAGTGGCGCATAATTGAGTCCTTGGAAAAGGCTCTTTACTCGCATTCTCTCACCTTGTTCACTGTTAAAATGAGTACCTCGCTGTTTACAGCGTCGTCTCTGTCGGGAAACAATTGCAATATCGCTTAACAGTCATGTCTCGTCTAACATGTTTTTATGTTCGCCAAAGACCCTTATAAAGTGATTTGAGCACCTTTATTGAATATAGCGGTATATATAGCGCAAGTAAATTTTTCTCTCTTTCTCTTTCTCTGTCTCCCTCTCTCTCTCTCTCTCTCTCTCTCTCTCTCTCTCTCTCTCTCTCTCTCTCTCTCTCTCGACATGTTAGATTATTATAGCTATTGCTACATATGTGCGAAATTCTTGGACGGTTATTGATGCTATGAGTTTAGGTAAAATGCTCACAACATCCACCAGTCGGAAATAACGTACCGTCATACAAAACTACGAGTAACCTTGAACGTTAAAAGTCTGATTGATATAATTTAGTGAGAACTAATTACCAAAATGACTGCCTTAATACAATAACAAAGAGTGGAATGATGTCAATTTCGTTCCTTCAACAGTCTAATTGTTATAATTTAGTGAGAAGTAATCACTATTGTGCGCAAGACGAAAGATAGAATAACAGACAGTAGCTGGGATCGGTTCTGTCGGCCACATAGCCTCACTATTAATTAAAATGTATTTCTAATTTCACCAATTTTTGGAGTAAACACACAGTTCTTAGTATCAAACCTATTGTAAATTTGACGCTGATCACGAATCCGACGTGAAAACAGCGAAAATCCGAAAAAAATTGTCCACTTTTTTATACTGCCACGCCCCCGATCGCCGATCGCCTCAAAAAAATATCTCCCCGTATGTGGGCAAAAATCATCTGCGATAAACGCAGGGATCGGGTCACAGCGATAGGTCATCCGTCCCGCTATCAGCGGATGTCGGCGTCTATGGGGGGCTTTGGAATGAGACTACTAGGTTTTGTCCTGGTCCTGGTCGGAGTCCTGACTGGGAGGGAAACAGTCAATTGCATAATTATTGTTCTGGGAGATGATATTTTTTCCTTGTAACGCATTTCTCTTTGATGTATTACTATATTTGTTATTTGGAGTATATAATGTAAGCATTTGAGTATATTCCTCTTTGTTGGATATTGTGCTTGTGTCCGTATGAGACTTATAGGTGATCTCAAACTAAGTACAAAGGTGGTATGCTCTTGGAATCTACATCTGATCCCTATTTGTTCCCAGTTCCCATTTGTCTTACTTTTTCCTGGGTGCTTTAATTGTGATTCTAGAATATGACTATCCCATTTATTTCCTTTTTACTGGCGATGATATAACCTTAATTTGATGCAAGCGCCGTAAAACCTTATAAACAAAAGAAACAATCGGAGGCACCGAATGTTGTCAGACAATTTTGTTGACAGGAAATAAAATGTCAAGAGTACTTCAATATGCAGAACGGCATGGAATGTACTCTTTGATAACGATCGAATTGTTAATTACATTATCGAATTTGAAGAAAACTCTTAAGACAAAGCTATTTATGTTAGTATTTTCAGTGTGAAACGAATTCGACTTTCGAACTTCTACGAAGCTATAAAAATGGTATTGTTTTCGTGAAATGAATAGGCAAATGACTAATTATTTATGAACGTATCCCATTCACGAGAACGTAAGCCTCTCACACACGCAGTCACTCAAACATCGACGGACTTCGCGCACTCATTTATAAAAACCAATGCAATCATCCTTAACAGAGTCATTGGGTTGATTATACATATTGTAATTGAATAATTTACATATACAAGTTTTTGAACATGCCAATGCTTTATTCATTCTGCTATTACAAAATTGTAAGCACGAAGCAAACTTGTCTAATGTATTAATAAAATGTGATACAGTTGAAAACAAACATTCGAGCATATTTTGAAGAAAAAAAAGATTATTCGCACCTGAGGGTTGTATAGAATCATTTGTGCCATATTTCTTCATGTCGTTAAGCTTAATGATAAAAGAACGTTTAACCTCTGATTAATCGTTGTCTTAAACAGAATGAAAACATTTGCTATATTTCAAAATTGTGTCAACATCTAACAGATATTTTACAAAATGGAGAAAGTGTTGTGTCGAAATTTCTTTTCACTGTGTTTGTTAATATGGTGTGTCCACTCAAAATCCGTGTTTAAATTCCGGGCAAAGTCAACAGTTAAAAATTTGATAAATTCAGAGGCCGTTGACAAGATAAGGTCATCACTTGAGTGTAGTGTTATTTGCAGCATAAAGAATAAAAATACAAATATTCATGGAGCCTGTGAAGCATACAGTTATGATTCAACCAACAAACGGTGTCAGCTTTATAAGGGAACAGGGAATTCTTCCGCTGTGAGTGTGTCCGTCTATACCTATAAATGTAAGTTACATAAATCACAACAATCATCAATTATATATATATATATATATATATATATATATATATATATATATATATTATATGAATTTATATATATATATATATATATATATATATATGTGTGTGTGTGTGTGTGTGTGTGTGTGTGCGCGGCTACGTGGTCTATGTCATTCGCCTTCCGATCGGAAGCACCCTGTCTGAGCAGAACATAGTTGAGTCCTTGGAAAAGGCTCTTTATTTACATTCTTTTCACCGTACTCAGATGTAAAATGAGTAACTGGCCATGTCTCGTATAACATATTAAGTCCTGCTGTTGGCTATGGACACTTTGTAAAGCGCTTTGAGCACTCTTTTGGATATTGGCCTATGTTTAATCTCAAGGTTTTTTAAATCAGTTGTATTTGTTAGGCAAACTGGCTGAATCAATCTGCATTATGTCGGGGGGACAAAAAGATAATAGGGTCTAATACAGATTAATATTTCTAATGCTATATTCACATAGACATAAAACCTTTTGGGTCAGTTGGTAATCCTTTTTTTTTACGTTACCCTGAAATAATAATAATAATAATAATAATAATAATAATAATATATAATAATAATAATAATAATAATAATAATAATAATAATAATAATAATATATAATAATAATAATAATAATAATAATAATAATAATTAATAATAATAATAATAATAATAATAATAAATTAAATAATAATAATAGCAATAATAATAAATAATAATAATAATAATAATAATAATAATAAATAATAACAATAATAATAATAATAATAATAATAATAATAATAATAATAATAAAAATAATAATAATAATAATAATATAATAATAATAATAATATATAATAATAATAATAATAATGATAATAATAATAATAATAATAATAATAATAATAATAAATATAATAATAATAATAATAATAAATAATAATAATAATAATAATAATAATAATAATAATAATAATAATAATAATAATAATAATAATAATAATAATAATAATAATAATAGTTGTGATGTATTAGGAATAGGAATATGTTTTGGATTTTAATATAAAGGAATGCAGTAACAAGACAGGCATTATCAGCAGATCAACTGGATCTCCTACAATGGTTCTTAGTGAGTGAATTAGAAAACAAATAGTAAAATGCTAATATACCACAATCCGCCCCCCCCCCTATTCTAAAAATAATGAATGAACATTAAATGTTTTGTTTGTTTTTGTCTTAAGCTGTCATTGTTTAATGATTATGTAATACCAATGGTAGTAATAGTAGTAGTAAACAGTAATAATTAATTATAGGAGATGCGACGTAATGAGAAAATTAAATTACATAATCAGAGATGATTTTATATAAACATGAGGTGGTAGTCGTTAAAGTGTGTCTGTATTTGCGTTAGCTTTTGAATGTATGTATTCAATGTTGTAGTCAAAACCCGAAAGAGACGAAACATAAGATCTTTGTTATCTGGTTGCTGACATAGCTGGTATTCCTCTGGTTGGGTTGAAGATGTATTTGAGTGGTTGGTGGTCTGTAATCAGAGTAAAGTTTCTGTCGCAAAGGTAGTAGAAGAATAGCCCAAATGATTGAAAGAGCTTCTATATCAATTTGTGCTTAGTTTTTCTCTGCATTGTTCAGTGTTCGTTCTGGAAGCATAAGGATGGGTCGCTCTTCATCGTTTGGTGTGATGTGGGAAAGAACAGCGCATCAGTTGCAATGCGAAGTGGCAATTTTGGGTCATATCGAATCAGGACTTTGTTTGAAGCAACCATTTGTTTGATTGTATTGAATGCTCTTTGAGCGTTGTCGGTCCATATGAAATTTTGATTGTATTTGAGGAGATCATATAATGCGTGCGATGTTGTCTACCCATTTGTGGTAGTAATTTACCAGTCTGATGAAAGATCTTAGTTGTGTTTTTGAGGTCGGTGTTGGAGCTTTTGTTATTGCTTGATTTTGTCATCTGTCTTGTGTAGGCCATCTTTATTATTATTATTATTAATAATAATAATAATAATAATAATAATAATAATAATAATAATAATAATAATAATAATAATAAATGGCATTTATATAGCGCTTTGTCACAGGCTCTAAACGCTTTACAGTGATATTAAACAAAACATATTACAGTAAGACAAGTTTGATAGAAAAGTGATACGAATTCAATTTAACAGCAACAGAATATGTTAATAGTATTGCGACATTATGAAGTAAAAAGATAAAACTATAAGCGAGATTTGAAAGTTGTCAACGAATCCGATCATCTCACGTGTGATGGGAGAGAGTTCCAAAATTGGGAGGCAGAAAATTGAAAAGATTGTTCACCTGTTTTACGCGGCTTAGGTTTGACAAGGATTGATTGGTCGTTGCTTGACCTCAAGTTTCTATTTGGGACATATGTTTAGAAGGGCTTTAATATATGAGGGACTGTTGGTGCTCAAGACTTTGTAGACAACAGTACAAATCTTATAAGCAACTCTATTTTCCACAGGAAGCCAATGTAACTCACGGAGAAGGAGAGTAGCTGACGGGTATTTTTGGTTATTGCGCACAATGAGTCTGGCTGCGTATTTTGAGCAACCTGAAGTTTACTCATTTTGTCTTTAGCTAAATTCGCCCAAAGGGAGTTACAATAGTCCAATTTAGATAAAACAAGGGAATTAATTAAAAGTTCTGCTATACGCGTTGGTATTAAATGACGAATTTTGCTTATATTTTCATTTCTATGTACATTGAGTGTTATTCACGTGGCTTGTCATGGAAAGATCTTTATCAATGATGACGCCAAGGTTTTTTGCTTTTTAAAAAAATTCGATTGTGCTATTTCCGAGAGTAATAGGTGATTTATTTGCCTGTTTAAGGATACTGGACCTTTCACACATTAAAATCTCAGTTTTACTATCATTTAATTTTAACTTGTTATGGTACATCCAAGATTTAATCTCATTAAAACCGCTCGAAATTCGTTGTATAAAGAATTGTATTATTGATTTTTATTCCGCAGAAGAATTTGAAAAATTGTCATATTTCCATGTTGACTTTCATGCCATAATCTTGAAATCTCTGTAGAACAGTACACATAGTGTTGTAGTGGGCCTGATCAGTTTCCCCAGTGAGGATCATATGATCTTGGTTGCACTGAACGCCAAGGATAACTGTACTTGGTCGTTGGTTTTCTGCCATATTGTTAGTGATGATATGATGCCGAAAGGAAGTCTATTGAACGAATACAAGCAAGACGTCGCCAAAATTATAGTGTCCCGATAGACTTTTGAAAGTGGTTATGTCGTAGTCTGCAACTGACTCACTACTCAGCTAGTTCCGTAGATGGAATTTATATCTTTCGATTATTTCCAGCGGGACTGGGTTGAAATGCTGAGTGTGTTTGTTTTTTTTTTTTCGTAGCTTGTAAACCAGGTGCTCTTAATGACCTCAGCGTATTAAAGGTCTTTGGACCTATAGATGGACAAGTAGTGCCGTCTGGTTTGTAGTATGCACATCATTTGCCATGATTTGGGCATCCAGCCTTTCGATGTAGCTTCGAAATGACTCGCTTTCATCGTAGAGTGCTTGGGCATTTCAATTTATATGAATTATAGGAAATAAATACTTTTAAATCAATAAATTTACCTCGTCGCCAGTATGATGTATTGGGAATAGGAAGATGTGTTGGATTTTTATATAATGGAATGATGTAACAAGACAGGCATTGAAAGTAGATCAACCGAAATGGAAGTTTTTATTCTTGGAACTGTTACAAAGGTTCCTAGTAAGTACATTGAAATAGTAAACAAATAATAATATGCTAAATATACCATGATAATAACAATAGTAATAATAATAATAATAATAATAATAATAATAATAATAATAATAATAATAATAATAACAATAATAATAATATAATAATAATAATAATAATAATAATAATAATAATAATAATAATAATAATAATAATAATAATAATAATAAAAATAAAAATGATGATGATGATGAAGATAATAATAATAATATCAATTACAATAATAAAGGTATGACTGTTTTTGGCTCGAATAGGGCCATTTAAACCGATTGATATTTGAAGAACGAGTTGTCTGGCCTGGTTAATAATATAGATTGTATATTATGACCATTTGCAATGACAAAACAGTAATTAAATCCCTCGTTGACTTAGGCACTACTAAATGTAAAATAATCATTCTATCATTATCTCTTCAGTGGACGGTGTATATGGAGACTGGTCGTCATGGGGTTCGTGTTCCACTACCTGTGGAGGAGGTACTCAGACTAGGAACAGGGTATGCAAAGCTCCAAAACACGGTGGTGACGACTGTGTGGGACCAGCAACGGAATCAAAGGGCGGATGTAACACTAATCCCTGTCCAAGTAAGTATTCACATTGACTTAGTGAGCAATATAGACCTTTCAGAAGAATAACTTCCCGTCATTATTATTTAGGGGGATAGAAGATACAGTAAATGTCAGTCTCATTGGATAAGTCAGTTTATATTATGATGTAGAAGAAAGTAATTACGTTAACGATAACGTTTGGATTGAGCCACACTTTCGTGCCCATCAGGTCGTGGGTTGAAGGTTCTAAAGTTGAAAGAGAGTAAAAATAGTCCTTCAGCAGATCCATTAGACCCATAAGGCCGGAGTTTATCCCGGTTTATATAAGGCGAAACGGAAAGTGTTTGCTACCCTTTAGATAGGAAGCTAGTCTACTGCAAAGTATTATCCGGCAGATAAAATAGACTCGGCTAACCAATCACTAATGCGTGGACTACTTAGTCGGGGAAAATATCTTGGCTACATCCACTAACGATATCTGTCCATTTGCATGTGAAGTGAGTGATCTAAAAATGCTATCAGGACCCCCTTTATTGAAAAGAACGAAGGTAATAGCCTAAATAAACAGGGAAAATATCTAAAATCTTTCATTTCTTGTCATTTTAACTTTGATTCCGACCTTATGCAGTTTTTTTTACGCCAGGCCACAATTATTGATATTATTATATTATTTGAATTGGATTTTTTACCATAACATTTTTGCCCTATTGGCATTCTTTAGATACAAGAAAGAATATTGACGTATCGAACCGACGTAAACATAAATGCTGGTCTGACATCCGAACCCAGTTATGGGCCTAGTATAACATTGTTGTAATGAACAATATTTTGCGCCATTTTTTAAAATTTCCACTTCAACGTTGAGCAAATATGGAGGGTTATTTGTCTCAAACCAAAAGCAGAGGGAATTTTTGTAGCTATTTCCAGCAAAATAGATAAATAAAAATAAATAAATACGTTTTAGTAATCCGTAAGGAATATGGAACAAAAATAAAACGCAAGATTGAAAAAATAAGGCATAAATATTATCACGTTTTTTAATATTTATACAGCAATGTATAAAATAAAAGTACTCAGTGAATATTCTTTGAACAATCAAAGGCATTTATTGATCTTTATGTTTAGCCAATGATTTATTCGTATCATTATGTCATATTATTGTATAATGATGATATTGATTATTATGATAAAAACCATTGTATACAACATAAATTGGGTGCGGTAAAATCCTGGAATTGCACAAATGGAGAACATGTTTTTTCATTGATTCAATTTATGTATGTGTTTTTCATATCTATCTACAACAATCTCTAAATACAATCAAATCTACATTTTAGTTCCAGGTGATTGGTACGCTTGGACGCAATGGACAGCTTGCCCAGTCACATGTGGTGGAGGCAAACGTGTTCGGACCAGAACATGTAACTGGAGCAGTCACGGGACTCTGACAGGCCCTTGTGAAGGGGAATCCCAGGAAGAAAACGATTGTCACACATTCTCATGCACAAACTTTGGTGAGTATGAAAAAAAATAAGGAAAATGTAGGTGAAGGTGAATATTGACGAAAAAAAGAGGGGAGTAAGGAGGAGGAAAAATAGGAGAAGGAGGATGATGAAGAAGAAGAAGAAGAAGAAGAAGAAGAAGAAGAAGAAGAAGAAGAAGAAGAAGAAGAAGAAGAAGAAGAAGATGATGATGATGATGGTGATTTTGATGATGATGATGATCATGATGATGATCATCATCATCATCATCATCATCATCATCATCATCATCATCATCGTCATCATGACAGCTCGTACCTGTTCAGAGTATAAAAGTCAAAGTATAAATTTTTTAAAAACAAATAAATTAAATCCCCTTTATTCACCTCATAGGGGAAACTTGTTTCAGGACTAACCCAGGCGTCAGACAGCGCAGCGGCGGGTGTTCGAACTGGTTCCGTTCGGGTACGAAGCAATGACCGTACCGCTGATCCACGCTCCCGTCTTATTCACTGAATACATGGCTTTATACGTATTCGTAAATATAAATATAGATAAGACTTATTTCTTTATTCTTGTTTTCTGTTTTTGTAAACATAAATTCCTTGTGGATTAATAAAAAATCTCTATTTATTGATTCATTTATTTATTAATCTATTTTGAAAAAAATAGCTACAAAATGCCCTAAGCATTTCGTTTGACATTATTTCATTTTTTGTTGTATCTAAAGAATGTGAATACGCGAAAGCTATGACGGTAAAATATATTCAATTCAAAACAAATGATACTTGTAACGCATTGAAGTTAATACGACAATAAATGATAACGATATATATGGAATTGTAAGCTTCAACTTATTAGATGAGGACAGATACTATAAACGTTTCGGGTTTCCCCTTTATCAACAAAACAGGATGAATGAAACACGACAGACGAATGAGATAATGTGATAGCGGCGTTAAGGGGAATAAACAAAAACATTGATGGAGAAAGAAGCAGTGTGCTCTTTTCTAAGGAAGCACGAAATAAAATAGATTTTTCTGTGGGGCAGAAAAGGGCCGAAACGATCGGTCTCCCGGGGGGGGGGGGGGGGGGGGGGCAAAATTAGACTAATCCCTAATCCCTTACATTTTCTATTTATTTCCAATTCCGTTGTACTTATTTTCTAACATTAGTCTACGCTTTACTTTGTTTCACTTTCAATACTGCACTACATAGGTCCTCCCCGCCCTCCTTTTTTAATTATTTAATTGCACACCTTTTATAAATATCTATCGTTCTATGTTAATTGGTGTTTCCTTACAAAGGAGCATACTTTTTCCTGCTCCATCAATGTTTTTGTTTATTCACCTTAACAACGCACTATCACATTATCTCATTTGTCTGTAATGTTTAATTCATCCTATTTTGTTGATAAAGGGGAAACCCGAAACGTCCACAGTATCTGCCTTCGTTTATAAATGGAAGTTTACAATTCCATGCTTATAGTTATTTTCTTTTTTCGAGCTTCAAGCAGCAACATTTTCATTATGACAAAAAATGTAAAATTTTAGAATTTTGTTTAAGACAGTTATCTTCAATCCTTTCAATAACACCGTAAACTATTACATTTTTTTCATCAACAGCTCGTACATGTGCAGAGTTAAGAAAACGAGGTTTGACTGTCAACACACAAGCTGACATTGATCCAGATGGCCCAGGAGGAATGTCACCTGTGAAGGTCTACTGTGATATGACGTCTGATGGAGGAGTGGGAATTACTATTATAGGTATTTTACCAGTTAATTGTACAATCTTGTATTTTAAAATTTGGCCAGATACACATCCTTCAAATATCTGAACAAGTGTATATGAACGGTACCAGGCAAATCAAGAAAGAAAAACACAAGAAAAAGAGCATTTTCTTAAAAATCTGTTTACCTCGACTGGGGAATCGAATCTTATACCTTCTGATTACCGATCGGACGTGCTACCAGAACACCACAGAGGTTCCTGATAATTGGGACAAGTTTGATACCCATATTCTTGTGAACCCTCGCTTGAATCACACAACACGAACATTGAATTACGAGAGGACGAGGACGAGGACGAAGATATATTTGAGTTTTATTTTTTAAAAGATCAAATCGACTGATTTTTTAAATAGAGTCATTGCCTAGTGAAGTGAAAAAAAACTCGAGTTGTTTCACATTCGTGTAAAAGTTTATTTTTCTTCACAGTTGGTAAGATTGGTATCTTTGAAAAATATTTGGTCGATTGGAATTCCAATTCGACCACTTGAAGGTCAACCAGAGGTCACTAAAGTTCAAATGAAGTCAACTACATTTAACAATCAATTACTCGTTAATTATCGATATTTCATAACATCTTAAAGAACATGAAAACGTTACTATAATTTGTAAACAAATCACATGTACACTTTTTTTAATATTCTCTCAGATTTGGACGAGTGATGACCCTTGATTTGATTTTTAGATGAATAAAAACATTTCTCTTTTTAAAATAGCATGCGAACCACACTTTATATTACACTACTCAAATAATAACTTTTACTATTTTGGATGTCAGCAACACGCGTATAACGTTACAAGCAAAGTAAACAATATTTGATTGAGTTATCGCCTATTATAGTAGAGTCACTGCATCATGCAAAGACTTGAGTTGTGTCACCTTTCGTTTATTTGTCTTCAAATTTGGTAAGATTGATATCTTAGGTACAAATTTGGCCGATTGGAATTTCATTCGACTTCTTGAAGGTCATTCAGAGGTCAATCAAGTTCAAGGTCTGCTATATTAAACATTTAATAACTTGCAAATTATCGATATTTTATAAAATCTTTAAGAACATAAATATTGTATTATATATTAAACAAATAACATGTATACTTTTTAAAAAATATTCCCTTCGATTTGTACGTGTGACAGCCCTTGAATTGATCTTTAGATAAATAAAAACATTCCTCTTTATAAAATAACTTGCCAATCCCACTTTATCTTCTACTACGAAATAATAAGGTTTAAGGTTTAATAAGGATTGAGTTATCGCCGATTATGGTTGGTAGAGTCACTGAACAGTGCAAAAACTCGACATTTTTCACACTCGTGAGTAAGTTTGTTTTTCTTCAAAATTAGTAAGATCGATATCCTTTAAAATATGTTGGCCGATTTGAATTTCAATTCGACCACTTGACGTTCATCCAGAGGAAACTCAAGTTCAAGGACAGCTACATTTTACCTTTAATTACCTCTACACTTTTGGTAATATTAAACATTTTAGAAAAGGAAAATGTCATGGTCTAAAATGAGTATTAAGAGCTACTCGACTATGCATACAATAAAGATGTGAAGAACAAGGCCCCCAGAATTTATTAGTTATTTTAAAATGAAGAACAATTAACTATTTGTTTAAAATGATAATGATTTAAAAAGAAAGATGAATTTTAATTAAATGAGATGAATAATGATTAATAACAATAATAATAATAGATCTTTATTGTCCATAAATATGGCAATTTGTCATTTAGTTACACGTGTTATAACGTTATATGATAACTATAACATTATAAGATTATGGCAGTTACAATTAGAAATATAAAGATATAACATATCTTTTGACAATTTAATATCAGACGGGTAGGTTTGTGGGATTCCACTTCCAATTGAGAAGGGTTGTATTATTCCTCCGACGGCGGGCTCGGCTTATGAAGAATGGGCTGGAACTGTTGGTCGTTTCGGATATGGACAAACAAACGACAGAGGCCTGAGACTACTTGAGTTCGCCAAGACACATAACCTCACAATTGCCAATATATTACATCCACAGAAGATGCCAAGAACCACCACGTGGCATTCTTCATGATGGACAAGTACATAATCAAATTGACTATATCTTAACACCTCAACGCTTTAAATCAAGCATAAACAAAGCAAAGACAAAGACAAGAACATATCCAGGCGCAGACATTGGCAGCGATCACGATGTTGTACTTGGAACATTCAAGATATAACTGTTGAAAGGACACTCACAAAAGACCACCCGTTTTGACCTAGACAAACTGAAAGATCCAAATGTCGTTGATATTTTTCAAGCCCAAATAGGGGGCAAATTCGCAGCGTTAAACGTGATAGGTAAGAACGTGGACGGCATCTATAGATACATCAATGAAGCCCTGTCCACAACTGCAGAAGAAGTGTTAGGGCTGAGAAAAAGAGACAAAAAACAATCACGGATGACAAATGAGACACTGGCCCTTGGCGATAAACGAAGAAACATGAAGAGAAAGAAACACATTAGTGCTGAGGATAAAGCAAGTACCAACAAGTAAACACAGAGGTGAGGAAAAAACTACGTAACACAAAAGAAAAATGGGTGATGGAGCAATGCCGTAACATCGAACAAGGAATGGAACGGGGGTACAGCAAATATGCCAATGAGGCTAATTACAAAATCTGTACAACCAAAAACTACCGCAATCGAAGACAAAAAATGGCACTTGCTGACAAACAAATATGAAGTAACTAAAAGATGGACTGAATACTGTAGTGACCTGTACAACATAGAGCTAAATACACTCAATTCAGTACTTCGTCCAGTTTGTCATACAGCGGAAGTGAGCGATACCCCACCCATTTTAAAGGAAGAAGTTGGAGCAGCAACAAAAAGCCATAAACCTAATAAGTCACCAGGAAATGACAACACACCATCAGAACTGCTAAAATACGGCGGGGAAGAAGTAATAAACGTGCTCACAATGCTCTCCCAAAGGGTATTAGATCAGAAAAAATGGTCCAAAGAATGGACACGATCCATCGTCATACCCTTCCCAAAGAAAGGGAACTTAAAACAATGCAAGGATTACAGAGCAATAAGCTTGATAAGCCATCCAAGCAAAGTCATGTTCCGAATAATCCACAACAGAATGAAATCTAGAACAGAAGAAATACTGGCAGAAGAACAGGCAGGATTCAGAAAAGGAAGAAGTACCATGGAGCAAATATTTAACTGCAGGGTGCTCACAGAGAAATGCCTTCAGTACCAGCGTGCGCTGTACCATAATTTTATAGACTTCAGGAAGGCATTTGACAGAGTCTGGCATGATGGTCTTTGGAATGAGATGAGGAAATATAATTTTGATGAAGGGCTCATCCAGACAATAGAGGCATTGTATGGCAGGTCAAACAGCACAGTCCTGGTAAATGACCAATTAGGAACTCCTTTCAACACTACTGCAAGAGTCAGACAGGGTTGCATATTATCTCCGGTGCTATTCAAAATTCCTTGAAAGCATCATGCAAGATGTGCTGGAGGGTTACCACACCTCGATATCCATCGGCGGCCGCCTTTTATCTAATTTAAGATTTGTGGACGATATTGACCTAATGGCAGGCACAGAACCAGAACTACACGACTTAACAGAGCGGCTAGCTGTGCATCGCAATACGGAATGGAAAAAAGTATCGAAAAATCACAAATCTTGGTGAACAGCAACGCAGAAAGCAACACAAACATCACAGTGGGAAATGAAAAACTAAAAGAGGTCACGACATTCAAATATCGAGGTGTGACACTAAGCAAAGATGGGACTAGCACAATTGCAATTCGAGAGAGAATTGCAATGGCAACATCAAAGTTGACTCAATTAACAAAGATTTGGAAAAGTAGCATGAGTCTTAATGTAAATGTCAAACTGTATAAATCACTGGTTTTGTCAACCTTGTTGTACGGGTGCGAATCCTGGACACTTACAATTGATTCACAAAGGCGCATAAGGGCGTTTGAAACCAGGTGCTATAGAAGACTGCTACGCGTGTCATATACAAAGACGTCCTGGAAGAAATAGAAGCTCGGGCAGGCCGACAAGAACCTCTTCTAGTGACTGTAAAACTGTCTTGGTTTGGACATCATACTCAACACGATATCCTAAGCAGGTCAGTCCTACAGGGCACAGTCGAAGGCCAGGGCAGAAGATGTGGCTGGACAATATAAAGAATGGACAGAGATGTCGGTTCCGGAGCTGCTACATAGGGCTAGTAACAGACAGGCATGGAGGAAGACTGTAACTTCTGCTTCACGCAAGTCCCCCCGAGACCATACAGTCATGGGATTGATTGAGTGAGTGAAAGAGAGTAATTAATCTGAACAGCATCACCACAAATATTGGCCAAGAAACTTGCAAATTCCTTGTATTGTTTCACGCATTTTTGGGTTCTATCAGCATATCTGCTTTCAAGTTTAAAGGGAATCGGTCATCATATTTGTCTTGTTTCTCGCCCTGAGACATTGCCAATAACCATGATGCAATGAATTTGTAGGGAGGCAGAAGGAGAGGACGGCAAACAAGCTTCTGGGAGTATAGTGTAAAGGAATGGACAAGAAAGGACATACCAACACTATTGAGGATATCTGACGACATATCTTGATGGAGGCCCCTTACTGTTGTCATCTCACATGTCTTTTTTTTCATGTCTCATCTACGACCACCTCGCACATAAAAATGAGGTGAGGTGAGGTGAGGTTCACGTCATAACATTGCCAAAGATCGTGGATGCTCCATTACAGATAGCTCAAAGTCTCTAATGTGACTCTTTGTATGCCAACTATACAAAGGTGAAGCCAAAGAACACGATATTTATCTCGTAAGGATGAACATTGTCATCCACAAAACGGGAGACGATGACAAAATCCCATCAAGTGATGTTCTGTATCAGCACAGAATTTTGAGTCAATGAGTCATTGATGTCTTACCAAATCCAAATAATGCAAATAGAAGGAAGATAATGATAGACTGATTCATGTTTTGACCACGCTGCTTGAAGCCAAAGCTGTCTTCCATGTTAATAGGGTGTTCCGCTTTCCTATGCAAAGGCACGAAGGCAACATTGGACTGCAGTCTGTTTTGTAAATGTCAATATGCAAATTAAACATCTCTCTTATACGATATTTGAAATCTTGGCCATTTCTTTCCCTACCTGTACATTATTTCTTTTTGAATCATTGTTAACAACCAATAACATCATAGTGTCTGTAAACGACAGAAGTCTGGTTCTTAAACAACATAATTCTTTTCAATATGAAAACGATAATTTAAACAGCTCCGTTGAATTATATTTCGTTTATGATTTATTAAATGATTATTCTGTTTAGAAACGTTTGCAGTAAGGGATATTTTGTACATACAATCTCCAATGAAGAGATGGAGTATGTCATTAAAAAGCTCAGATCTAAGTCTAGACGTCTAGTACTAGATGGCATATATTTCACAACGAATAATCTGACGGTCTTCAAGAAAAAAGATACAATTGTAGTATGGGTAGATATGGTTAAGGAATCTGACAAGTAACTATAAATCAAGGGACTTCTCAGGAAAATCAAAAAGGCAAAAATCTCTCACAGAACGTTAGTCAGGGTCATGAACTCCCTGACAAAAGGCTCTAGTCGAAACGGGAAGTAGAAGGGCTGGTAAGCCATAATTTATAATTCATGTTTATCCCTTTAGTAGCTTACATTTGTTGTCTACTGATATTTTGTTTTGTTAACTGTTTTCGAGGCATTTCACAAGAAGAGACTTACTGCAGTAAAAATCTGAAAAAGTACAATAACTCTTTTGAATTGAGGCAAGATACCTAAGTTTTTGTATACCGGTTCATAACATATCAACAATATATTATGTTATTTGGTTGGTATTGATTTCCCAATAGGTTACGAGTATTATAATTAGTTACAAGGTTTAATGGGAGATAACTCCATATAATATCTGATTCATTTGTGATCTACAAAATAATTTTAACTTATTCAGTTGCTAATATTTTTATTCTTAAAAAGTATAGTTTTATCAACAATATTCTACATGTTTCACAAATACACACTTGTTATTTTCCAATGTAAAGAAAGGGCGATAACTCATTTGAATTCTGATATAGAGCTAAGATTTTTTGTATAGAGCCTAAAGACACATGACCAAATTTTTGTTGTTCTTAGAGTGCTATAGATTTCCTATTAGTTTTTTAGTTCTATTTTTGGTAACATAATTTAATGAGCAATAACTCCATTAACCATGATCCAATTCATTTACAATTTTGAAATGATTTTAATATCTGTATGAGTTGTTATTTTTTCTCTTTATAATTAATAATTTTCTTAACAATTTAAGTGATATTCTGGAAAATCGTGTTCGTTTTAGAAAGGACGACGTAAATAAAAGGCAATAACTCCTTGAAATGATGCAAGATTTTAGTTTTTGTTTTTTTTTTCTTATGTGATATATTTAGATCGTCTTGAAGTTTTTTGGTTTATGGGAGTTCTGAATGTAACCATAATTTCATCTTCTTTGACCTTTATGTGACCCTCGCAAGGTCAGATCCAAGTTCCAATCGGACAAAATGATATTTTTTGTCTTCTTCTTTGGCTTATTAAAAAAGTTAAGACTTTTACACGAATCCGAAATAACAATGGTCTCGGGAACCCTACTATTTAGGATGGGTTTTTTCTTGTATTTTTCTTTCTTGTTTTGTCCAGCACTTTCACAAACTAGTTCATATATTTTTCTTACACCGGTGTTGCTCCCTAGTTTCTTTATTTGATATTATCAAAAATAAAAGCCTCTGGGGTGCAATGGTAGCACGTCTGTCCGGTAATCAGAAGTTCTCCCTAGTTTCTTTATTTGATATTATCAAAAATAAAAGCCTCTGGGGTGCAATGGTAGCACGTCTGTCCGGTAATCAGAAGTTCTGAGGTACGATCCCCAGTCGAGGTAGACTCATTTTTGGTGTGTTATTTTTTTCTTGTAATTTCTTTCTTCCATTTCTGACATATCTAGTACACACTTGTTCAGATCTTTATCTTACTGCTCCCTGGTTTCTTAATTTGATACCTTCAAATATCGATCGATTTAAATGGCCCTTATCTTGGCAAAATCTAAAAATGAATACAATTACAGGAAATGCCGTCTTTTGACTAATAATTATATAGGGAGAATGAATTATATTGCGGAAGGCTCGGCGATGGTGTCAACCATGGTAACAGCAAAACATGTCTCCGCTTCATTTTGTGCCTACGATTTCTTGCCTTGAATACCTTATGGTATGAGATAAATGAGATGACAAATTCGTGTCTTTTATTACGGTTTTTATTTTAATCGATATATTCTATCGATATATTGATTACAACTCGCAGCAATACAGTTTTTAGTAAAACTCCTGAAAATATGTAGTAAAAGACAATCACATCTGCAGGGTATCAAATCAACTGCTATAACAGGATTAAATTTGGTGAAAATTTTACAAAGCAATAAGCACGTGTATTACAACAAAATAGCCCTTCTCTGAATATCTTTAGATGTAATACTGGATGTCCATAAAGTCTTTCTCTGATTTCAAAAGACTTACTATTCCCAAATCGTTATAGTTATTTACATCTAGTTTTCACCATGTTCTAAAGAAAAGTCATGCATTTATGCCTATTGGTCATCACTAAAGTTAGCAAAATGATCATGAACCTAAAAGACCACATTTTTCTCTCCATCTATTTCGTAATCACAGTAGTGCGTCAAAATTCACTATGTGAAATGTGATTGCATGAAACGAAATCGGCTTTAGTAGTCCAACAATGTTTTATAGCTCAGTTTGGCTGACCATTATAGGACATGAAATATATATTTTTAAGGAAACAAATAAAGAAACATGTATTCTAAACTTGTTGAGACACAACGTGAATGTTTTGTATTGACAGATGTACAAAAGAGTTATAGGCACATCTTTCTTTTCTTTGCAAACGATTACTGTAAATGTCAATTTAGACATGCTCTAATTATATGCTACATCCCATTTTCAAGAATATCAGATAAATTTTCAGTAAGGCACTTTCCTCCACCTTAGAATCAGGCCGTTATAAAATTTCTAACTGGCTCGTTTTCAGACAGATGGGTTGAGAGATTGGGGGAGATGGACTTGATTGCCTGGCCACCTGGATCACCGGACATTTCTCTGTATGTTTTTTTCCTACGGAGCTACATCAGATGCATTGCTTATATAGCTCCCATACCCGATGTTGGCACGCTTACCATAAGAAAAAGAGTTGCTATTGAATCGACAAAAGTCTAAAACACAGAAAAAACTCGAAAAAAGTCGAATTTGCTTGTATGTAACCGTAGCTAACCATACTGAGGCACATTGTGGAGTACAAGATAATAGTAAACAAAATGTAAAGCATTTATGTATTCATAAGTCCGTGTTATAAGTATATTAGTCGTAACGTTTTTCTGTTAAAGATGTTATTATACAGGGACATACTTAATGGACTACTTAATGGAATGGACTACTTGATTAGTGATTTATAATATTTGGTACTTAGGGTGTGATCATAACTGTCTAACATCTACAGTTTGAAAACTAAGATCTTCTTAAATAGTTACCCCGGTCATCTAGTTGATAATTTCATGAGCATTGTTGATCTACGCGCTCTTTTTTCAGAGCTATTAGTCTCAACGAAACTTCAAGGCTCGTATTTCAGGGGAGACCAAACATTGATGATATATATCATCATGATACGCATCACTATAAAATGGGAAGGAGGAGGAGGAGGAGGAGGAGGAGCAGGATGAGTAGGGGGAAGAGGAGGATAATGATTATTGATTAGAAGACATGTTGAAAACGGATAATTCATTATCATTCTTCTTCTTTTTTCAGCTTATCCCGAATTTTGCAAGGTTGCCATAATAAATGCCATATCTGCTTGCATCTCGGTTCATAGGGTCATCCTCCTACAGGCCCAATTCTTTCAGATCGTCCTTTCCCCTATCCATGCATTTAGTCTTTGGGCGTCCCTTTTTCCTCTTTCCCGATAATTGTATATCCAATACTTTCCTTCCCAGGTACTCCCTCTCTTGTCTCATGTCTGAACAATTTCCATCGATCTTCTCTCATCTTTAGCTTGGGGAATGAGGGACACAAAACCCCTGAATCGTGCAAATTAGTGATGAAAGCATGAATTATTTATGAAAAAAAGTTTGTGCTCTAAGGTTTAAATTGTGATATAGAACCACTTTCTTATTATTCCAAGACCTGAGATATCAGCAATTTAAATTGTGTAAAAATTAACGGTGGTGATGAAACTTGCCGCCATCAAAACGACATTTTGCTTTGGTGTCAGAAGGTCACTGTGACTACGTCATCAGTACCGAGAACATGTGTGCCCTGTTGCTTAAATCGAAATCGGAAGTATAACTTATCGTTTATTCATAACATACAACTTATCGAATTCATTCATTTACCAAGTGATTAACATAAATTTCAATACTATTTTTTAAAATCCAAAAGTAGACCAATTTGGTTATTTCAAATTTTACCGCCATTGGAACGCGGAACATGAGATTGTGAAATCGAAGAAATCAAAATTGTGGTGGTTGAATACGAATACGGAGAGAAAAATATTTTGATGATTTTTTTTCTCTCATATCTTTTGTATATTCCGATAGATTTCAAAGAATATCCTTTTTTATTTCCTTCATGTCTTATTCCCTTCAGTTTTTCCCGCCTCAGCGTTTGTAACATTCAAAAGTACTACGTAATACGTATACATCTTGTTCCATCCTGCCTCATGCCAAATGAGTTCTGTGACAACATCCATTGCCACTGCAAACAGCAGTGGGCTGAGAGCAGATCCTTCGTGTAATCCGGCTCTTACATTAGTTGAGTCACCAGTTGTCCTTACCATTGTCTTGTTTCCGTCGTAGATAACTAGGATAACTTTGATATATTTCTCAGTTACCCCTTTTTCTCTTAGAGAGGACCACATTTCTTCTCTTGGTACCAAATCATATGCTTTCTCCATGTCAATGTCATGTAATTCTCTTTTCTGTTCTCTATACTTCTCTGCGGTCACTTTTAGAGCAAATATAGCATCCACTGTACTTTTATCAGTAGCAAACTCAAACTGTTCCCTCACTTATGTCTACATCTTTTCTAATACTCTTATCGATTACTCTTTCCCATTATTTCATTTTGTAGCTCATTAACTTGACGCCCCTATTGTTGCCACATTCTTGAACATCGCCCTTATTTTTGTATACTGGGATCAATGTACTGTAATGTGTTGTTGAATAACCACACAAGGAAATCTAACCTTTCATCTCCAAGTGATTTCTAAACTTCTGCTGGTATCTCGCCTGGTCCATTGCATCCCACATCTTATTCCTGCTTATCTTGTCTACTATCTTCTCTCTAGGTTGTATAACTGCACTTCTCCTCTCCCTGTCATTCTCTTCATTCATGAGGTGTTCGTAGTATGTTTTCCATTGTGTTCGAATCTCATCATCTTTGTCCAATATCCTTCCATTCTCATAGTTGATCATCTTAATATATTGTATATCTCTCTTAGTCTTGTCCCTCTGTTTCGCTGTTCTGAAAATATTTTTTCTGGCCTTCTTTACTTTCTAACTGCTTATACATATCTTTGAATGCCTCGGCGTTGCTTTTGCAACGGCTCTTTTTTTGCTTCTTTCTTTGCCTGTTTGTATTCATCTACTTTCATAGCATCCCTATTTGTCTCCATATTCTTCCTTGCTTCCCTCTTTTTCTTTATTGCTTCTTGGACCTCTTCATTACACCTCCATGTTTCTTTTCCAATTTTCCTCTTCCCGAGCTCACCCTTAGCACTTATTTGGCCACTTTACATATTCTATCAGCGGTTATATTCCATTCCATTGGGAAATCAATTCCCAGTCTAACTTTCACCGTTGTAGAAAATATTTCTCTTTGCTCTTCCTCTTTAAGTTTCCACCATTGTGTTTTTCCCTCACTTCGGTTCTCTTTAATCTTCCTCTTTCCAAATGCTACTTTCGCAAAAACAATCTAATGCTGCGCTGCCACCCCCCCCCCTCTCTCTCTCTCTCGGTCTCTCTCTCTGTGTGTGTGTCTCTCTCTCTCTCTCTCTGTGTGTCTCTCTCTCTCTCTCTCTCTCGGATAATTTATTATCATTAATATCACAAGATTATTCAAAGAACGTTTTCACATAATGTAATGACAAATAGAAGAAAACACACATATTTCATTATTTTCCAGGCCACGACAGAGAAGCTGTTACACCTGTCAACGGATATGTATCCAGAACTTATCAACTGACCTACGAAATTCCATTTGACCAGGTGAAGAAAATTGTGGACTATTCGCAACAATGTAAACATCACGTGAAGTGGAGATGCCATCATTCCAATATTAACGAAGGCAGCAAGATGGTGACTAATTTTATCCGAAGGTAACAGTATAGTTAGAACAAAGATGTTGGTCCGTTATGGGTAGTATGCGCTTGGCTAAGAAGTTAACAATATTGCCATCCAGAATTATATCAGACCAACACACAAAACTATTTGTAACCTTGAAACGTTTATAGTCTGGATAATACAGTTTAGTGAGAATTACTCATGAACGCGGATGGCAAAAAGCAATAACAAAGACCTGAGTGACGTCAACTTCATACTATCTAAACTTCCGGATGTTGTGAGCTTCTGAGTCAAACACATACTATCTATACTGTGCACTTTATGGGAGCACACCAAAACCTTGAAAGTCACGACACCAGTATCGTGGTTTCATCGATTCATCCGCAGTCGAAAGGTCAAATATTTGAAAAGTTTTTATTTTGTGCATGATACAGTGCCAGAATAAAGAAAAATAACAAAAATTAAATGTCAAATATTTGAAAAGGTGTGCGTGAAATAGTGCCCGAAAAGCATAAAGAAAAATAAGAAGAACAATAAAAACATTATTTATAAATCAAACGACTCGAATGGGGATCGACCCTCAATGCCAGTTCACTAATTTGTCACTTTGATATTTTCACAATAAATACGGAGCATGTTCTAATTTGCCACACTCTGACAAAAAAACAGCACCATATTTTATCTGATCTAGATTTTGGCCAGAAATTTCGTCCTTCAAATATCGGTTGATCAACTAAAGTGACCCCAATCTTATCAAAACTTTTCAAATCTGGAACTTCACCTTTGAGAGTTTTGGACAAGATAATGGTCACTTTAATCGATCGATATTTGAATGACAAGTTCCTTGATTATTTTTTAACGATGTGTTTTTGTAGCTACCGTAATAATCTCTTCCCCCTAGTCCTCTCGTGTTCAATGTTTTGTATTTTATGACAGATCTGAGGGTTCACAGTACAGCGGAAACGCGTATTCTTGTGTGATAAAAGAATTAAATTTATTGAACTAATGATGTCATGCGTTAAGCTAATATGCTCACAAAATCCGCCAGCCGGATATAACGTCCCAACGCACGAAACTAGGTGTAACCATTGAACGTGTGTAGTTTGATTGATAGAATTTATAATAATAGCTAGCTAAAAACAATAACAAAGAGCTGAGTCATATCTGTTGGGTAGTTCTATAGATAGAATGAAGTTGACGTCACTCGAATCTCTGTTTTTTCTGTTTCTGGGTTTGTTTGTTTTTGCCATCCACATTTATGAGTATTTCTCACTTAACTATATTATCCAGACTATAAAAGTTCATGGTTACACAGATTTTTGTGTGTTGGTCCGTTAACCTTCCGGATGGCAATGTTGTTAGCTTCTTAGGCAAGCGCATACAGTCTATATCGTAGTGCGTATGAAAAGTAATCAGAAGGTCTGGGGATAGATCACGCTTCAAGGTAGACTGAATTTTTAAAACGTTTTTTCGTGTACTTTTCTTTCTTCTTTGTCTCGCACTGTTTCATACAGAACTTTTCAGATTTTTAACTTTCAACAGTACCTGCTCCCTAATTCATCCCTTTGATATTTTCAAAATAAAGATTTCGTCCTCGTCCTTCCGTGTTCAATGTCTGTTTTATTGCGATCCAGGCTATGGTCCACAGAGAAATGGCGTATCATTGTGTGGATATTAGCATTAAATCGTCCTAACTATCAGGTAATCTGTTTGGTGTAATGATAGCACGTCTGACCGGTAATCAGGAGGACCGTGGTTCGATTCCCTGTCGAGGCAACCTGATATTTTTTTCTAGGGGGTGGGGGAGGTGTGTTGATTTGGTTTCTTGTATTTTTCTTTCTAAATTGTCTGGCATTGTTTCACTCACATCTCTTCAGATATTTATCTTATATGTCAGAGCCTGATCTCGAATATTTTTTTCACGTCAAAAAATTACTACAAAAACCTAAAACACGAAAAGGAATCATTTTATTGATGCTATACGGTTAGCGAACAAACTCATTACATCCGCTATCCGGACATAACAAATCAACAGGCAAAATGATGTGTAATCGTTGACTAAAATGGTGGAGACATGAAACTTAGGGGATCCCTCCGTATGTGGGTGTTCAATGTCAAGTCGGTAAACGTGGCATTTGTGTATTAATGGTATGTGATTAAATAAAATACATACCATTTTTCCCGCTATATCAATCGTACAAATACACAAAATCTTTATAGTCTGAGAGAATCTACAGAGAATAAATCGCATCTGAATATATAGAATACTGTGAAAACCCATGCCAAATTTCAATTTATTACATTTTATAAACAATATGAGTGAAAGGATTTTTACCGACTTGATCGACCTGACATAAATTCGCACCCTCTGCTTTTGTCACTTCAGAAGTTTCGAGCGTCTATCTATCACTGTCTCAGGTGTAACCGTAAACGTTTATCATACAATTGACAGAATTTAGTGAGAACTAATAATAAAATTGGCTGGCTAAAAGAATAACAAAGAACTGAATGACGTCAATTTCGCTCCTTCAATTTTCTTCGGCAAAGGTTTTTAAGGCGGGGGTCAGACCTACCTTTTAAAAGTAAACAAAAACAAAACCCAGGGTAACAAGCTTGTATCATTTGTTACTTCAATTAACTCGTTATATGGATTGGTGTTATAATGAAACAGCTCAACGTCATCTGGTGCCCTGCTTCCAAGCGTGGGCGATTATGCCTTTCCAACCCTCTATATCGTTCGTTGCCCTGAATCAGATGGTCTCCATAATATAAATTCTTCCTAGTGCCCAGTTCCTTACGATGTCCACGAATTTCATCCTCTGTCTTCCTATTACTCGCATCCCTCTCTCTCTCTCTCTCTTCATTACATGGCCAAAGAACCTTGCTTGTCTTCTTCATATTCTGACGAAAAGATGTCTTTTGTATCCGGCCTCACGAGTCCCTTTTTGTTTGATTTTCTTTCCGTCCAGGATATTCTCAGTATACGTCTCAAGAACCACACCTCCAATACATTTATTTTTCTTAGCAGTGTTGTATTGATGTTCCATGTTTCACACTCAAAATAATAATAGTAATAGTAATAATAATAATAATAATAATAATAATAATAATAATAATAATAATAATAATAATAATAATAATAATAATAATAATAATAACAATAATTATAATAATGATAATAATCATAATTATAATAATGATGATAATAATAATAATAATAATAAAAAATAGAAAGAAGAGAAGAAGAAGAAGAAGAAGAAGAAGAAGAAGAAGAAGAAGAAGAAGAAGAGAAGAAGAAGAAGAAGAAGAAGAAGAAGAAGAAAGAAGAAGAAGAAGAAGAAGAAGAAGAAGAAGAAGAAGAAGAAGAAGAAGAAGAAGAAGAAGAAGAAGAAGAAGAAGAAGAAGAAAGAAGAAGAAGAAGAAAGAAGAAAAAAAGAAGAAGAAAAGAAGAAGAAGAAGAAGAAGAGAGAAGAAGAAGAAGAAGAAGAAGAAGAAGAAAGAAGAAGAAGAAGAAGAAGAAGAAGAAGAAAGAAGAAGAAAGAAGAAGAAGAGAGAAGAAGAAGAGAGAAAGAAGAAGAAGAAAGAAGAAGAAGAAGAAGAAGAAGAAGAAGAAGAAGAAGAAGAAGAAGAAGAAGAAGAAGAAGAAGAAGAAGAAGAAAAACAAGAAGAAGAAGAAGCAGAAGAAGACGAAGAAGAAGAAGAAGAAGAAGAAGAAGAAGAAGAAGAATAAGAAGAAGAAGAAGAAGAATGATGATGATGATGATGATGATAATGATGATAATAATGATAATAATAATAATAATAATAATAATAATAATAATAATAATAATAATAATAATAATAATAATAATAATAATAATAATAATAATAATAATAAATAATAATAATAATAATAATAATAATAATAATATAATGATGATGATGATGATGATGATGATGATGATGATGATGATGATGATGATGATGATGATGATGATGATGATAACATCAATAATAATAATAATAATAATAATAATAATAATAATAATAATAATAATAATAATAATAATAATAATAATAATAATAATAATATAATAATAATCTACATTTTGTATAGCGCTTTCTATGCAAATGCATCTCAAAGCGCCTTACAATAAAAAAAAATATAATTCAATAACAGAGGATAATAGCGTGACAGAGACTACATGATTATAAAATAAGACCTATGAGTAAAAGTATTTTTGAATTAAAATGTTTTAAGATGCGTTTTGAATGTTTCCACTGTTTGCTTTTCTCTGATCTGCCTGGGCAGAGCGTTCCAGACCTTTGGACCAAAAAATTTGAAAGGGAGATCACCGAAAGTTTTTGGAATTCTTCTTTGGTACGATTCACAATGTGATGTTGCTGGAGCTCCTCTTAAAGGGGGGGGGGGGGGGGAGCGACATTACAAATGATTAATTTTGACCCAGTTTGTTAAAATTAGATTTTGGTGGGATGTTGTCATGTGACCATTTGTCTGCATAAAAAACTGCATGAGAACTTTATTTTCAGTTTTTTTCGACTCAAAATAACGTATTTTGTGACCCATAGTATGGTTAAATCCTGCCCATTTTTAGTTTCATTGGACTGATTTCATGAAAGAATATCAGTCTTTATAACTAAATAAAAGCAAAAACATATCAATGAAAAGTAGAAACTCTCCTCTATCTTCAGCAACGAATCATTTTGTTCTTAATTATGTCATGTGGTCACAAACCAATCAGAGAGCGAGAGGAGAGTTTTTTCCCTAAACTCGTTTACTTTGACTTTTAAATGCGTTTTTCTCAAAACTGCAATTTTCGTCAATAAAAACCTATCTGCTCCCTCAGTTTTCAACCAATCTTCTTCAAACTTTCTATAAATGAGTGTCATACAAATACGCAGGTCCGAGCCGGATTTGAAATTATGTAACATTTATCAAGGGGAATAATCGAGTAATAATTTTGAGCTTAATTTTCAAAGTTTGTTATTTAAAAAATTAAAAATCGGGCTTCTAGAGCCTCTTTATTTTCCTTTTTTCTACCTCTGAACAAAATATTATGGCTATCGGTTGATAAACAAAAAAGCCTTTGACTTGTTAAGATTTGTTGTTTATTTTCCAATATGGCGTCGTTTCCATAGCAACAGGCAACTTTTTTCGAAAAAAATTATATACAATCATCCTTCCCAAACATATACATTATGACTGTGCATGGAAGTTTGGGATATTTCATCAAATTAAAAAAATGACCCTTTAGTGCTTCTCAAATAGTATTCAATAGTCTGATGTCACGTCCGCCCAGCAACCAGCAGCTTGGTTCTAAACAAAGAAAATCGGTACTTTTTATTCTTCATGCTGGCTAGAACTTTTTCACATGTCATGTAATCAGAATGTATAAAAGTGAAAACATGATCAGATTTATCATGTTTTTCTCCTCTGTATACGCTTTTATGCTCGTCGGAGAAGTATTTCATAAGGGCGCCCGCCATTGTTCAGATAGTTTAGAACCAATTGCTAAGTTACTATGTGCCATTACTAGGGAAGTGGCGTCACGACTGTTGAAGCCTATTTGTTTTACGTACAAAACTTAGTACTATCCTTTTGGATCTCGATAGAGACTTGGCAACTCAATTGTTAACGGGCACCTTTTTACTATCACATTCTTTTATTGAGATGTGATATTACGACATATTGTGTCGCTTTTTAATTCGTCATCGACCGACCAGCTTTTTATATTTTACAACACAGTGTTTGGTCTCCTGTGTTATATTTGTTTTATTCTGTACCGGCCTGTATAACACAGTTTCGGCCTGTGTTATACTTTTATTGGGACATATAGTAACAGATTTGCCTTCTCTGTACTATGATTTGGTCACCCGTTCACTGACTTACACAATGCAGTAGCCTGCACTATGCCTTGCTATCTTCCGGCCCCGAACGTACTTCACAGTCACTGCATTATGTGAAGGATAGCTAGTGACCTTTTGCGGCCTGCCAAGGGTTTATATAACCATGGTGTCGAGTAGTATTCATATGACTACTGAGAGGCGTTGTCATCACAAGATAGCATAGCAACAGATTTGAAAAATAACAACGCTTGGTCGCCTAAAACTAATTTACCATTGAGACTTAAGCTCTTTCTACAATAACGTGACAATTATGATCATCATTTTTATTATCATCTTTATTTGTTATTATCATATTAACAATACTATCATCATCATTATTATTATCATCATTAGTTTCAATCTTATGGTTAGAATGATGATGATGATGAGGAGGAGGAGGAGGAGCAGGAGGAGGGGGAGGAGAAGGAGGAGGAGGAAGAGGAGGAGGAGAAAGAGAATGGTGATGATGATGATGATGATGATAATGATGATGATGATGATGATGATGATGATGATGATGATGATGATGATGATGATGATGCCGATGGTGATGACGACGACAACGGTAATTGATCCAAATATATGTTTTAACAGAGACAAAACTACAATGCCCGATTATTTTCCTGGAGGAGGAGCTGGAACGAAGGGTTGTGCATGTTATCAAACGGGTACGTGTGCCAACCCGTCACGTAGATGTCACTGTGACGCAAATGATGAAACGTGGCGTTTTGATGAAGGAGACATAACAAATAAGAATGATTTACCTATGTACGCCTTTGTTGCAGGAGATACAGGTAAGATCAACTACCAGAAGATTTTTAATCAATCAATAACACGGAATTTGTGACATAACTATGTTATTAGCAGCAGGTTGTATAGGCAGATTCTTAAGATTACGGGACGTAAAAGAATGAGGATGGACGATTTTTATATATTTAGATTAGAAAATGAGATGTCATCATCTAAAACGATGAGATATGTATTACACAAAGTATGTACCCAACCCTTCAGATGAATGGTCTTACATTTCCACTGAAATTTGAACAATTTTTTGACATCACAAATCGTTCCCTGTTGGGGAAGGCTTTGAGCTTTGCTCTGTATAATCATAGCTTTTGTTGCATTTAGTCTGCCATTTCCCCGAAAAATACGTCACAACCAACGTGTACTTAATAATAATAATAATAATAATAATAATAATAATAATAATAATAATAATAATAATAATAATAATAATAATAATAATAATAATAATAATAATAATAATAATAATAATAATAATAATAACAATAATAATAATATAATAATAATAATAGGCTTCAACAGTCGTGACGCCACTTCCCTCGTAATGACGCATAGTAACTTAGTAAATGGTTCTAAACTATCGGAGCAATGGCGGACGCCCTTATGAAATACTTCTC
>NC_088360.1:41047392-41062392 GCF_034508935.2 Berghia stephanieae
GCTCGACCATCCCGTTTGCTTGTGGGCGGTATGCCGTCGTGTTGTTGGTCTTGATGCCAAGCAACTTCCCAAATTCTGACTAAAGCGTCGAGGTGAATTGTTTACCTCGGTCAGAGGTAATGTCTGTCGGCACACCAAACCTCGATATCCAATGTTGTAGAACAGCTTTTGCGCATGTCGTAGCATGTGCATCTGGTAGTGGAATTTCTTCGGGCCAACGAGTAAAACGGTCTATTATGGTGAAAATGTATGACATGCCTTGACTTGTTGGTAAAGGGCCAACAAGGTCAACCTGTAGGCTAGAAAATCGTGTATCTGGTTGTGGTAAGCGAACTGATAACGGTGATTTGGTATGTCGACTGATCTTTGATGTTTGGCAGGCATGGCACTCTTTACACCAGCTACGAATATCTCGTTTCATACTCTCCCAAACAAAACGCTGACAAATGAGTTTTTGTGTGGGTCTTGGGCCAGAGTGTGATAGGCCGTGCAATTGGTCGAAAATCAGATGTGTCCACGATTTGGGTAGAATGGGCCTTAGTCTTCCAGTTGACGTGTCACAGAGGATGACATGGGTGTCAAAGTCGACATTTTGGAGATTTAAGCCTGTTGTTTTCGACATGTAACTCTCCATCTCTCCTGAATCACGTTGGTCTTTAGACAAACGTGCAAAATCTCCCGGTTGTGATCTCCCTTGGATGATGCATTGATTGTGAAACGGGAGAGGGCATCAGCGACGACATTGAACTTTCCTCGGAGATGTTGTATATCTGTAGTAAATTCGGCTATGTAGGAGAGGTGTCTCGTCTGCCGCGGCGATCTATCCGTTTGACTTCTGATCGCTGTAACTAATGGTTGGTGGTCAGTGTAAATTGTGAACGACTGGCCTTCCAGAAAATGTCTGAAGTGTTTGATTGCGGAATAGGCGGCCAGGAGTTCTCGATCAAACGCACTGTATTTCTTCTCTGTTTCAGACAATTTCCGTGAGTAGAAAGCAAGGGGAATCCACGATTTTCCATCCTGTAGTTGCTATATTTGCGCACCAATAGCTACGTTTGAAGCATCGACAGTGAGGCTCGTCGGCGCATTTTGACGAGGATGATGGAGGAGGACGATGTTTTTGAGAGAGTTTTTGGCTTGTTCAAAAGCCTTTTGACAGTCTGTGGACCATTCGATGCGTTGGCCTTTGCCGCTTGCCTGAGCATGCAGTGGAGCAAGTGTGTCAGCGATGTGTGGCATGAACCGATGATAGTAATTGATCATGCCGAGAAATCGTTGGAGCCCGGTGCGGTCGGTTGGTGGTTCACTGTTGACTAATGCGGAAACCCGGTCAGGGTGTGGAAGAATACCTTGCGATGTGATACGGTGGCCAAGAAAGTCAAGTTCGCTAGCCCCAAATACACACTTGCTTTTGTTGATAACCAACCCGTTGTGAGAAAGAAGCTGAAACAGATGAAGGTGTTCACGGTGTTCTTCATGGGAGTGGCTGGCTATTAGAATATCATCGATGTAGCCTAATGCAAAAGGAGCGTTTCTCAGGATTCCATCCATAAGCCTCTGGAATGTCTGGGCAGCATTCTTAAGGCCGAATGGCATACGTACAAACTCCCAGAGGCCAAATGGAGTAGTTATTGCGGTTTTTGGAATGGATGTAGTTGCGACGGGTATTTGGTGATAACTCCTAACAAGATCGACTTTAGAGAAAACTTTGCACCCTGCAAGTCGTCTATTGAAGTCCTGAATGTGCGGTAAAGGATATCTGTCATCTTTTGTTTGTGTGTTGAGGTGGCGATAGTCACCGCAAGGTCGGAGTTGCCCGTCAGCTTTCGGAACAACATGAAGAGGTGAAGACCATGGAGAGTTAGAGCGTCGAATGATCCCCATTTCTTCCATAGCCAGAAATTCTTGTCGAGCTGCTGTCAGTTTATCCTCGGTAAGACGACGAACTCTGGCGTGAACCGGCGGTCCGTGTGTAACTATATGTAGCTCCACACCATGCTTGTTGACAGGTAAACTGAATCTTGGAGTAAGCAATTGTGGAAATTCTGATAACATGCATGAGTATGAGGTTTTCTCTGCGAAGGAAAGTCCCGAAATCGAGTGGGAGGTTCTAGTTGGCTGAAGCGAGGCTAAAACACTGCCGAATGACATAAGGCGTCTACCTTTTAAGTCAATGAGGAGTTCATGTTGAATAAAAAAAATCTGCTCCAAGTATAGGTCTCGTGACGTCTGCCAGAACGAACTCATGTGTAAGAAGTTTTTTTTGTCCAAAGTGGAGCGTGAAGGTTCGTTTTCCCCATGTACGGATAGAGGTACCGTTAGCTGCTAATAACGGTGAGGATTTTCTCTCGTGGACAGATGCTGGAAAAACTGAAACGTCCGCTCCGTTATCTATTAGGAAATGTATTCCTGATCGTCTGTCAGTGATTGAAAAGGTGTTCGTGGCTGTGTCTGGTGTGCCAGCAGTCGCCACTTCTAGCTGCTGGCCTTGTCGTTTCCCAAAGGAGTAAAACTACACCCTGGCTGACACCGTTGAGCTTTGAATCCAAAACTTCGTGTGGTAAAAACATACAAACCGTCTCTGTTGACCAAATGTTCTGTTGCCACGTGACTGTTGTGCCCGATTGGGTTTGAAACTCGCGGCGTCGATGTGGGTTTGTCCATTGTTTTCAATAGGTGTGAAACGGCCACTGGATTCTTGTCTTGTCGACGAAGCTACGACATTGTTTGTGTTTCGTATATCCATAGTGCCATCAGCAAGTCTTGCAGTTGCTTTTGTCTCCCAAATCCTGTCAGCAGCCTCAGCTAGAAGTTCTACGTCGACGATATTCTGACAAGCTAAAATGCATTGGATGTCAGGAGGGAGGTTTGACAGGAAAAGTGCCCGTTTCAATGTTTGGGGGTCATCATTCAATGAGTTGATTTTCCTCAGCAGCGCTGTTGGTCGTTTGTCACCCATTCCGTTGAGATTAAGCAGTTCGAAATCCTTTTGGGCTTGAGACTTGCCGAATTTCTTGATTAGTGATTATTTATCGTAGTGTAATATGCTTGTTGTGGTTCTGCCCTTGTGTTTGTTATGTCCGCCTGGTGTAAAGTGAGTACCTTTGGAGTACGGATATCCTTCTTTTCTTGTCCTAGTCTCTTCGACTGCCAGCGTTGCCTCGAGCGATACTTCTGTGGTTCGCTTCCTGTCCAATTCGATTGGCGTCTATAATCAGGAAGAATTGCTCACTAAATAAACCGCAAGAAATTTCCATATTTTCTAAAACATCTCTCAATGGCACCGTACCATCATTAAATATCAGCACTGCCGTAAGGCTTAGAATTTTCTAATGTTCTAAAACTATTTGTATCCCCATCACCGATAAATCGGGTGTATCGCAAATGATGCTCCTCCGCAGAGCGTGAAAAGATTTCTGTTGCGACAGCGGGCTCTATGGAACCCGAAGAACCGAAATGCGTCAATGTACATGCGTTATTCTCCATCTTACAAACTCTTCCGAATCTGCCCTATGCTTAGCTTTCCACCAATCGCACGACTTACATACCTTTGATTTTACACCAGTATCGAATATTTTTTCCTGTCGTACAATCGATTGCGGTTACTAGCCCACACTTTGCGGAAAACCCTCTAATCAAAGTCTAAGTTCACTCTAACAATGAATTATGTGCTAAATTGGACTTAAAGATAATTCTAAAAGAAATTTTACATATTTACTATTAGCCATATCATTTGAAATTATGGATTCTATATACGTTTCCTTTTTTAAAAAAATAAATTCCTATGTATTTTGTCCACTATCGGTCACCATCCAATTTATTCACTGTAATATTTGAGGTTTACAAAAATTATGCGGTTTTAGTTTTCGTAATGACTCTTAAGTTCCGTATAACTTGTAAGTATCAAACTCAGATAAATGATGATAACTAATAATTGCAACCAATCGTTTCTAAACGGTAGTAATCTGATCATTAAAAAGAGGTTTTAAGCTTAAATCGTAAAGCTTCCGTTAAAATAAATCCTTAAATTAGTAGATGTTTGTTTGTTTAGAAATTTAAAAAAAAAAAAAACCCCAACGTATTTTTCCTCAGTTTCATGACTTTAATTTCAAACTCTATTCTCTTTATTTTCACAACATAAATACAATATATAAGATTATATTATGTTAAGATTATCAAAATGACAATTAAAGCAACCTGATTATAGAAATTTCACTGATCTTAGGAGAATTGGATAATTGTTTACCTTACAGCCATCTAGCTCGTTAGTCTCATTTAGAATAATCTAAAAGCATTTTTTTCTACGTATATATTGATTTTGTTATATTACTGGTCTACCTCTCCTCCTTCAACACTAAGATGTGCTTTACCTTTCATTCAATTTAATCTTTTTGCGGTTACTTATACCAAGGGAGGCAACGATGTCAAAACAAATGGCGCATGAATAATTTCACGGGTTATTTCCCTTATATTGCAAAAGAAATAGGTGATCTCATGTAAATGTAAGCATAAAATTGTGGAGTTGTTTAATGATTATTTTAATACCATGCAAACAGTGTTTGATGTTTTGGGGTTTTTTTTTTTGTTGTTTTTTTACTTGTTTGTTTGTTTTCGTTCGTTTTTTTTTGTTTTGTTTTATTTTTGTTTGTTTGTTTGTTCTTTTTTTGGGGGGTTTTTGTTTCCTTTTTAAACATATCTACTTATCATAAATTCCAAAATGTCATATGTGACCCATCGTCTCAAAACGATTTATCGGGGTAAATCAGATATCAAAAAGGGATTATAATTATAAAGCTAAAAGCACAATATTTTTGTAAAAAAATTTGGGAGTTTGTTTGTTTTTCTTTTGTATGTTTGGGTTTGATTTTTATTTTTTGTTTGCTTGTTTCTTTCTTTGTTTTTGTTGTTTTATTTTTTTTATCCTCTTCAATAAAAGACAAAACTTTTCATAAACAAGTCTCAAATTTTGACTATAAGTTCAATATTTATTATCTAAGCCACCCTGTACATAATATGATATGATTTGTCTGATATTAATGGAGCATCTCAATGTATACTGAACATGTTCAAATGCAGAGGTATTTGAAGACTGGCTAAAGAACTGTTTGCTGCCTTCCTTCCAAGCACCCAGTTGTATTGTATTGAACAACGCTACCATTCGGTGACCCATTAACACTTCAAGGCGCCAACTTCGGCAACTAAAAAAGCTGACATGATTTCATGGCTTCAGTCGGTTAGCAATACATACATATTCTGACCATTGACCAAAGGCCTATCTAATACTCCTTAGTGAAAAGAAACATACCAGAAACCGTTTTCATTGCAGACTGTCTAATCAGGGAGTTTTGATACGAGGTTGTACGACTTTCCCCATGTCATTATGAGTTCAATCCAATCGAGCTCATTTGGGCCCAAGTAAAGGGAAAGATTGAGAGGAAGTACAACAAATTTACTCTCACGGATAAGGCAATATATGATATAACAAGGGAAGACTGGGAAAAGGCATGCTCCAACCTTTGCAAACTGGAGGAAAATTACATTTTATTGGATAGACTGATGTCAAGAAATCTTATGTAGTTGTTCATCATCATCCTCACCATCCGCATCATCATGCTATATCAATAATCTTTAATATTCACGCATTATTATTATCATTATTATTACTATTACCATCATCATCATCATCATCATCAGCAGCAGCAGCAGCAGCAGCAGCATCTTCATCATTTCGTTGATTGTAATGTAATATGGAGTCATGAAGAAACTGTGTGGAAATCAAAATCATATTAAAAACGTTATGACCAGTTCACCATACAGGCCTCATTTCCTTTATTGCAGAAATATTATGAAGTATATGCATGAAGAGGTCCCGATAACTCAGTTTGTAGAGCATTCGCCTCATAAAGCAAGGAATTCATTTCTTGGTACCCACGAGATATCTTAAGAAACCTGCCCCCCCCCCCCCCACACACACACACACACAAACACACCAACACAACTGTGCACCCATAGGTGATTGAGCAGCTGGATCTGTTGGATCTCAGGGAAAATACTTTTTGATTGACTGGGTCCTGTTATAGTGATAACAACCAATCTCTACTGACAGAAGGATAACTCAAGCTCCGTGTACCTTACTGCTCCAAGAGATTACAGACCACACAAGCAAAGATAAAATGCGGTGCACTCTCTTCCAACTAGCCAATTTCAGGATTTTCTCCAAAGCGTCACACCAAACGAACACACTTTTTTTAAATGTGCGGAAATGTGGTCTAGTGGTATGACATTCGCTTTCGGAAAGTCCTGAGTTCGAGCTTCGCTCGGCGCATAATTGATTCACATCCTCTCATCGTACTCAGGTGTATAATGAGTTTCTAGTCGCCTAACAGACGGCATGTCTGGTTCTACGTGTCACATGTTGCTATAGGTGAGCTTTGTGAAGCACTTTGGGCACATTAAGTGGATATTGCTCTGTATAAAAGAACTTTTTTTTATTTATTTTTTACTCGAACACAAAGCCCATGCTATGACATTCTTTTTTTTCCGAAAACGAGCTCTACAGCACAATGTTAAATGTTTGTGACTATAACAAATAATAGAAAACATCAACACAAAATTACACATCTTCAATTCCAATGTAAAGGCTATACTTTTATAATTTATACGGCTCAGAAACATGGCAGCAGCCTCTTATGGTTCACACTATGATGTTATGACGATCGACCCAATCAGCGAAGTCCGGTCCGCATTCGTGCACCGTCGCAAACCCGCCTGACTGGTAGCATCGTCACAACACACCTTTCGACTAGATGCTCTGCCGTCTCGGGTTCTTGCCCACAGCGTGGACATATTGGACAGGAAGTTAGACCCCAGGGATGTAAGGCACTTGCCGTTAGGCAGCTCCTCGCCCGAAGCCGATTCGCAGCTACCCAGTGTCTCCTCTTACTGGTATCAAAGCCTGGCAACTTCTCACCAAGCTTAGAGGAGTGTAGGTCCCCGCCCCCACGAGGGATTGAATTCGTCCAAACCGACTTCCATCTCGTATGTGCAGCTCTGTCCGTAGTCAGGGATTCTGCGTACAAGGGTTGCCGGGACTTATTTCAGCTCGAAACGGGGGCACCGTCCATTATGTGCATGAGAGGGGTATCCCCATTCCCTCTCTCTTTGATCTTACTCAGCCAGTTTCCCGTAATCGTCTCCCTCGGGACATCGGGGGGCTGGATCGCTGCCATTATCGAGCCCCATTCTTTAGGGGTTGTTGCTAGCGTTACCGACACTATGTGCATCGACTTGGGATGTTTTACATCCACCTTCTCAACGTTTCTGCTTCTACCCCACACTGGAGCGCAATACTCCGCGGTGGAATAGCATAGTGCCAGGGCGGACGTTCTCAGAAGCGCTTGGCTAGCGCCCCAAGTCGATCCCGCCAGCTTCCTCAGAAGACTATTCCGCTTCTCTATCTTCCGGGCAACCCCTTCGAGATGCACCCGATAGGTAAGGCTGCGATCCAACGTCACCCTTAAATATTTTGGATGCGGCTCATATGGGAGTGGCTGGTCCCCGACTATGACATTCAGTTTGCGGGTGTGCCAACCACTGCATAAGTGAAATGCAGTGGCCACGGTTTTTGAAGTGTTCATCTTCAGGTACCACTTGTCAAAGTAGGATTTGAGTCTGGTGACGTCCTCGCTGAGTACGCTCTCGAGACGGGTCCACACTTTACTCTGAGTAACGAGTGCCCAGTCGTCTGCGTATCCCAGCCTCAGGGAGGAAGTGTTCGCCATATCGCTAATGTAAACGTTAAACAACATTGGCGCAAGTACCGACCCCTTACTTTGCTCGTGACGTCTCCCAGCGCGACGTGGAATTGCCTTTCCCCTAAGATCGAAGAGAACAACTTCAAGGTCTTTTTGCACCTTATGATTTTTGCAAGTTTGAGCATCAACCCTTCGCACCAGACCGTATCGTACGCCGCTGATAGGTCTATAAAGACAGCACCTGTTTGCTGTTTTCTCTCGAACCCGTGCTCAATATGCTCTGTAAGGGCAATGACCTGCTCCGTGGTGCACCTCCCTTCCCTGAAGCCTGCCTGCTCGGGTGGCAGGGCAGCGTCTAGGACCGGCCCCCATCGGTTTAATAGAACACGCTCCAACAATTTGTAAAGACATCTCAGCAGCGATATGGGTCTGTAACTGTCTGCCTCCTTCGCCGGTTTCCCTGGCTTCAGGATGGCAACTATCTTTGCATGCTTCCACACTTGTGGAAGCTTTCCTTTTGCAAGGACGTCGGACATTGCCTCTGCTAGCCAGGCCCGTGCCCTGGGGCCCAGATGCGTCACCATATCGGGATATACACCATCTATCCCTGCTGCTTTGCCGTTCTTCACTTCGCTAATGGCTGCACCCACTTCTCGGGACTGAACGGGGCCGTCCAGTCCGACTCCTCCGCAGGTATCGAGTCCAAAATCGTACGGTACGCCTTGCGGACACCGCGCTCAAAAGCCTGATTAGAGACCCGCTTACTACGGTTCTTAATGTTCTTGGCAATTGTGTCTGCCTCGCATTCCGGTGCAGCCTTCGCGTAATTCCGATCTGGGTCCAAATTCTTTATCAAACGCCAAGCGTGGTGGCTGGAATGGGTAAAGTCGAGACTTTCCACGGTCTCCTGCCACCGTTGCTTCCTTCCCTCTGCCAGAGACTGAAGTAGTCTATCGGCTGCGTCCTGGGACTGGGTCTGCTGGTACTCTCGGTACAGCTCTTCCGACTCTGCTGTCCAGCAAGGGGTGTAGAATTTCCGTTTGCCCCGTGGAATAGAGCGTTGAGAGCTCTTAACCAGTAGCCTACTGAATCTGGTTATATTCTTGGACTTGGGAGGAATGGCAGGGCGGACCTGCTCGATATAGGAACTGAATTCCTCCCAGTCAGCCTTCCTGAAGCTCCATCTGCAAAGTGGGAGAGACTGCACCCTCTTTATTGTCACCCCAGCTGTGACAAGAACCGGCCTGTGCTGGCTATGCGGAAATTCCCCGAGGACTGTTCGCTTCACCTGCAGCCGTTCACCGTTCGTGCCTTTCGTTACGAGGGTGAGGTCTGGAGTATACTCCTTCTTATGGTGGGTACCCCGGAAGGTACCCTTGGCTGTACGATCGTACACTAGGTGTAGATCATTACAGTCCATCCATGAGCGGAGTTGTCTTCCTGCCTCGTTGCATTCGTGATGGTGGCTATTAAAGTCTCCCAGACAGATGGAAGGATGGCTGACCACCGGTACCGGTGGTGTAGTCCAAGTCGCTCTAGGTGGTTTGTAAATATTATGCAAACACAGTCCGCCTACTTCCACGGAAATTCGGTTCACCCCATTGCTGTCCGTTACGCTCTCAATGACCCTTACCTTCGATGGCTCTTTAGCGTAAACGCTAACCCTCCTTTGAGCCTCGAAGTGTCCTCGCGTTGGACCACCGTATAGCCTGGGATCTGGAATCGGGAATATTGCGCGCCTGAGTAAAGGTGGGTCTCCTGTAACAGGAGGATATCTACGCAGTCGGCGGCCAATAGCTTTGATAAAAGCTCATTTTTTGCCATACTCTGGCTCTCGACGTTCAGGGACAATATGTGCGTCAGTTCGCCATCCCGGCCGTTGCATTTTCCGATTGGCAGGCCGCGAATCAATAGATGCATGGGACGTTTGCTTTTTTCTCGGACGTGCCGACGACCCTGGCGACACGAACGCGGTATTATTTGGCTAGGCGGCAGACCGCTTCGCCATTGACGGGACTGATTGGGACTCGACATGAAGATAATAGTGTGGCGCCCGGGATAGGGCTGCTATTCGGGCACCGGTTTGGATCAAATTTAGTCACACACCGGGGCGAGCAGCTCATGTGGCTCGTTGGCTCGATACCCGGGATGGTCTCGTGACGGTCGACCGGGATTTACACCTTTGCCCTCCCGTGTGACACAAGCCCCCTCACCACTGCAAGGTAAAGATCCACGAGGGGGAGAAACATGGCGAATTACCAATGCACTACATCAGAAGACCTGCGACAAATATACAGAATTAGATGGCTAGAATAAAATTAGCATTGATGAACTTGTGGAAAAAGCAAAGCAAGAGCCTGTCAACGTAGTAATCCAGTGCCAGGAAATGAAGATGGATTGGGCACACGCTAAGAAAGCCACCGAACAACATCAACCAGTAGGCCCTTACATAGAATCCGCAATGAAAGAGAAGTGGGGGAAGGCCCGGAAGCACTTGGGAGGAAGTCAAAAGCGGAAGAGCTTTTAAGAAGGCTGGAATGAGCAGGAGTGAAATGGAGAAATGGCCCAGAGCAGAGCGAGATGGAGACATACAGTTGACGGCCTATGCTCTTTGGGGTGCTTACTTAGGTAAGTAAGTGTTTACAAAATGTGACGATTTTCCAATAGTTTGTATGGTGAGGGTTAAGATGTACTTGTCTCTGTCTTTAAATAAATCTCCTTGTCCAAAACATTTTTCCCATTACCCCAAAATAGTATTATATCGGAGGGAACTTTTTTCTGAAAAGAATAATTATACGGTGAAAATATGCCATTTTAGCAGTTTAAAATGCTTTTCACGCAAAATGATGATTATATTTTCTTGAAACGTCTATAGCCGATTTTGTAAAAATTCCAATCATTTTTGCTTTAGAGTTCAATTGTTAGCAAAGTTTCTATCCCGACATAATACAAAAATGTGGCGATGGGTCTTTTCTGAGATGCAATGATAAATTACGTATTACAAAAATTATGATATTTTAAAAAAAGTAAAGATGGTGCCAATACGCCAATGTTCGAAAATTACTTGTTTGTGACATGCCGTTGTTTTCCTTGTGCTAATATGAAGTTAAGAGTATGTGAGCCTGTGCCAAAAGGTCGTTATCGTAAGATTCGTCACAAACTCATTATAACAAAAGACTAAGTTATTAGGAAAATCCAAAGATTTTTTTTCCATCAATTTTTAAAGGTTAAAATGATGAAAAATAAACTAAAAATTGATAATACAGCCTCAAAGTTATAACAGTTAAAGCTTTTTTAAAGTATCGAAAAAGTATAGATAGACAACATTTTTATTTGTCTACTTTTCATCGACACATTATAAAAGCTACAACTGTAGATCAAGAGGGGAGGTAGAATGAGCACATGAAAGTGAAAGAAAAAGATATCTTTTTCGGTATAAGTAATTTTCTTTTTTTCTTTGTTATGATATATATCTATTTCTTTCCGTCTTCCTGGCGGTATTATAAAAATGGTATAGTAATAATGATATTATCGTTGCCAATATTCTGCCAATGATAATACGATGTCAGTGTAGTAAGCTCAATGATTCACCTCGTGCAAGAGTTATCTCAGGAGAGGAAAACCTGTCCATTTCACTTTTCGTTAATTGTTTCATTTTCTTCATTTTGTTTTTTACGTCCTTTTGTCATTCTACCTTCAAATATGTTTCCCATTTTTTAAACTTCTTAGGGGGCAGGGTGGCTCAGCGGTAAGGTCTTTGCTTCGTACCCAAAAGGTAGCTAGTTTGAATACACGCTTCGTTGTGTGGCGTTGAGCAAGTCACCTCGTACTAGTTCATTTTGCGGCGCTGCATTGCGGCTGACGCCTGGGCTCTTTATTTTTTACAACAATTAGTGAAATAAATAAAATAAAGCATGAAATCATTAACGTAAACATTTTATTTCAAATCAGTGTAAGGTTATAGGGAAATTATAGAATATCTTTGTGTATTTATTTACAGTCTGAAATAACTTAAATCGTTATGACATGAACTCATAGGAGAGAATCAATCTAGCTGAAGAGCAGTGACATTTCAAGAAAGATCAAAGTTTAATCATTATCATTTCAAAAAGAATATCTTTCTATTTTTATCGCATGAGACATAATTCTAATATATAACAGTAACAGTAATAGTCTGCTTTATTTGTTTAATTTTTTTTTTTTTTTTTTTTTTTTTTTTTTTTTTTTTGGCTTTCTTTTTTTTTATAGGATGACGTTATCAGTTTTATCATATTATCTAGCTATTTTTGTCTCTAACGAGATAAATATGAACAAAATTCGCTGACACTCTGCAATGGCAATTTCGGTCGACACGCCCCGATTGTTTAGAAGTGTAACCCAACGGTTGATAAACGGGACCTTAACAGATTTCTCAGAAATAAACCAGGTCGACAAAGTCAAGTGCCCCTCCCGGGGCTTCCTTCCTTCCTTCCTCCCCCCCCCCCCCCCCCCTCCCTTCCCCACTCTCACCCTGCAACGCACGTAAATCTGAGATTATGATGTTATGAATCAACAAAATATTATTTTTTTTAAATTTTAATTTACGTTAAAAAAAAAATTAAAAAATAAATTAAACCAGCGCAATATCCACTTAATGTGCTCAAAGCACTTTACAAGGGATCACTAGCCAACAGCAACACTTAAAATGTAGAATAACGAGAAGTCCTAGATTTGAGAGTTTTTTTTGTTGTTTTTTTTTTTGTTTTGTTTTTTTTTTTTTGTTGTTTTTTTTTTTTTTTTGTTTTTTTTGTTTTGTTTTGTTTTGTTTTTGTTTTTTTTTGTTCCCAAGATAAGGGTCATTTATTATATCGATCGATATTTGAAGGCCAAGTTCTCTGGCCAAATTTTAATTTAATTTAAACGTATACGTTTATCCAGGATATGGCAGTTCACTCATTAAGATTGCTATTCGGAAAAGGCACCAAAATTATCATTTCTTGAGGTAGACCGTCTAGATAAGTTAAGTTCTTCGTGCAAATATTTTTAATACACAATTGGAGCAATAGGTGATTAAATGGTGTTACTTTTTCTGTTTAAAAAATATCACAAACGAAAATAAATAAACCTATTGAATTGCCATCTCTAATTCATATTTTAGATTCATATTCCCGTTTTTTTGTTGTGGGAGTGTTCCATAGGTCACATTTTTCCACCGTTGCCTTTAGCACAGCAGCAATCTGCAGAAGAAGAACAGCCAGTACTCTTTGACTTTGACTGCATGGCGCTCATACCTGAATGGAAGAACAAAAACAAAAGATGATTATTTCTTTTTCTATCAAATCACGATTTTTTAAATTCTTTTTTTATTATTTTTTTTTTTTGTAAAGCTCTTTTAAAGTGCAATTTCCATCAAATGTAATTAAAACCCTTTCCAGAGGGTATCAGAGCCAGCAGCAACATTAAACCTGTAGAACGAATCATCATTCAGGCGCTTTGTTTTGTTTGTTTGCTGTTGGTTTTTTTTAATGTGAAATGAGATCAATCATTGATAGCCTAAGTTTCAAAATAAAACCGTTCAGAAAATGGGGTGAATTTTTAATTCAGAAAAATTCACTCCATATACCGGAGCATACTCAATGCCTCACTTGTTTCTATGTTATATGTTTGTGTTGAGAATATTGGCTATTAAGCTTAACTGCTGGCTAAATACTTCGCGTTGGTTGTGTGTGTGTGTAGGACCCGCGGTCTCCAGTACTGCCCTAACCAACAAAAGGACAGTATCTGGGCTGACCCAGATCCAACCAGTTTTGCCGCAATCGACACATTTAGTTTTTTCATTCATAACTCTTTAATTTTATTACATAGTGGAAGTCTTCTAACATTAAATGATAGCTAATGACAAATTGCGTTTTTCTGTTAGTCGGCGATTTCATTGACGTAATATGTTGCGTAATATTTGAGATACTGTTCTTTCTTGGTTAAAGCCAAGCAAATAACTCTACCTGTAACCAACAAAAGGACAGTATCTTATACGACCGTCTCACATACTGTTCACCCTGGTTAACCGCAACGCAAAATGCCTCGTCCGTATTCACCAAAAGAACAGTATCTCAGTTAAGAATATAGCAAAATACGAATAACTCGATCGACAAACGTTTTACGTCAGCGATGGCGAGCACTCGCCATCACGGACGAGTGAGAGGCAAGGCTAAGTGTGGTTGACCTGGCGTGAGGGGAATGAATAAATTATCTCCGTCAAGTTTGTAGGCGTGCCTCTGATATAATATTACTACATTAGACTATTCCTCAATCTTTTAGACCCTGACTCCTTTTTCAAGATGAGTCTATTTTTATTAAGCATAATAGCTTTAATTTACGCTTATTGATGATTTTGGCTATGTTGTAAATTAGACTTTAATTGTGTATCAGGGTTTTGTCATTGTACAACGATATTGGGTGAGTGAGTGATAGTGAATTAAACCTAAGAATAGCTGGAAAATAGGGAATGTCCCCCTTCCCCCGCCCCCAACACGTACAACACACATACCTTTTTGTTTTAAAATCAATATCTTCATTGTCATAGGAAACGAAAAGCATGAAATGGAACGAAATCTGTTGGTACATTTATACTGAATGAAATAGGCGACATCATTCTTACTAAATTTAAAAAGGTGCCCAAATTATGAGCTAATAAGATGAACAAAAAAAATATTTTGTCTTTAGCTAATTTCGCCCACAGGGAGTTACAATAGTACAATTTAGATAAAACAAGGGAATTAATTAAAAGTTCTGCTACATTAAATTACGAATTTTGCTTATTTTATTCATTTCTATGTACATAGATTGTATGGTGTTATTCACGTAGCAGCTTGTTATGGAAATATGTTTATCAATGATGACGCTAAGGTTTTTTGATTTATTTGAAAATTCTGTTGTGCTATTTCCGAGAGTAATAGGTGAATTATTTGCCTTCCACACATTAAAATCTCAGTTTTACTATCATTTACTATCATTTAATTTTAACTTGTTATGGTACATTCAAGATTTAATCTCATAAAACAGCTCGAAATTCGTTGTACTAAGAATTGTAAATTACTTAGGGTACTGAATCATAAATTTGCGTATCACCAAAATTAAAATGATAACTCAGATTGAATCTGGATATCACACGAGAAAGGGGGTGCTTATACAGAAAAAAAAAAGGACAGGGCCAAGAACGCACTCCAAAGTTTAGTAAAACTTGTTCTGACTGAATACCATTCACCAC
>NC_088360.1:41067392-41104892 GCF_034508935.2 Berghia stephanieae
TACCGATTATGTCATTCACTGTAATATTATGACAAATGTAAACCATTACCTCAGAGAAGAATCACGTCATGATTATCTAGAAGAGAAAAATTAAATTTTTGACCGAAAATATAGATTTAGATAAATATAGGTGTCCGAATTGTAAGATATTGCGTGTACAATTCTTTTGTTTTCATAGTCCTTCAGAGCTGGCATTTAACCCGGTTTCTATAGCATGAAACGGACAATAGCAATTGTTTACTACCCTTAGGATAGGACGCTAGTTTTTGTTTATTCATCTTAACAACGCCACTACCACATTATCTCATTCGTCTGTAGTGTTTCATCCATCCTGTTCTGTTGATACATGGGAAACCCGAAACGTCTATTTTATCTGTTTTCGTATATTAAATTGAAGTTTACATTCAATTTCACATTGTTATTTATCAGGTCAAAAAAGTATTTTAAGAACACAGCGACCAGAGGACTTGCATGCATACATGCATGTATGCTTTCTGCCTTGACCTTTCGTGATGAATGTAATTCTAAAGAGTGAATGTATAGCTACGAGGATTGAACAAGGATTTTTCACGTTCTAGTCATTTTCCTCGATAACATAAGTTTAAAGATAAAATAAATAAATAAATAAAATTACGCCCATTCCGCGCGGCATCGTTTGATGCCGTTGCCTCAGACAAACATTTGATGTCAACAGGATTCACCTTTGTTTTCCAAATTGGTTTGACCAAATTCTAATAATATTTGTAATTATAAATTCAATTTTTAGTATACAAGTCACCCCAATATAAAACCTATTTGAGGCGATGGGTCTGTTATATTTTTTTTTTCTAGACTGATACATATTTTATTGGGGAGGATATGATCTTTTTACCTGGTCCTGGTTTTGGCATGAAAGTCCTCCTACACATACAGTCCAGGGGACATCGACATGACGGATGGCAGCCTGGGTTGACGATTGGACTAGGAAATGATGACGAAGGGCCTGCAATTCACATTGAATAAAAGTAGATTAGTCAGGTCTGGTTAGGTCACAGTGACTCTACAATGAATGCTTGTAATAGCGTAACTTTTTAGAAATAAGGCCCATCCGCGCGGCATCGTAAGAAGCCTTGCCTAGGCATTCCATGAAAGAACGCATGAGCGCTCTGGTCTTAAGTGACATAATACGAATAGCTTCTTCCTGTCACATGACACTGTTAGCCGTGACTCATTTTTTCCTATAATTTCCAATTTCCTATAAGTACCCTAAGATATTTTATTTCTTTATTTATTCATCAATATTGTTAATATTTATCTAATTAATTTCTATATACTCCTTCATTGTGTTCAATAACTTTTTTTTTAAAATTCCTTTTCGATATTTATTCCAGTCCAAAGATAGAATTAGTTTGATTGTTTTATGAGTTATACGGCGCTTGCTCATTATCATTATGTCATTTTAGCGCCAGTAAAAAAAAGAATGTGTTAGAGGAAAAGTCGTAGAGCTGAAGTTAAAAGCACAAAATAAAAATCAAGACAAAGGGGACAAATTCAAACAGGGAAGAGAAGATTGTAAGATCAGTCCACTAATGTGACTATTTTGACATAACCTTAAAGACCCATTCAGGTATAAGTAAAGGATCTTTCTATTTTAAAAATGAGCTTTTAGATAACGCAATATCCACTAAATGTTCTCAAAGCGCTTTACAAGGGATCCCTGAGCAACGGCAACACGTAACATGTAGAACGAAACATGACGCCTGTTAGGTGATATTACAAATTTTTGTGACAGAGACAACGCTGTCAACGGCCAGGTACTCTTTTACAACTGAATACGATGAGAGTCCTGAGAGAATGTGAGTAAAGAGCCTTTTCCAAGGACTCAACTATGCGCCGAGCGAGGCTCGAACCCAGGACCTACCAATCTGAAAGCGTCATACCACAAGACCACATAGCCGCACAAAGGATCCTTTTATGAAGGATGCAATCAAATTTTAACAAAGTACAAATCAAAACCAATAACTATAATAGTAATAGTACACAACAGAGAGATGATTTACAAGGATAAATATCATCTCTCAAAAAAAAAAAGTACTATTCATTTGACTCTCTCTCTCTCTCTCTCTCTCTCTCTCTCTCTCTCTCTCTCTCTCTCTCTCTCTCTCTCTCTCTCTCAGCTAAGGATCCCTGCCAGGACCAAGGGAAAAATCGAACAATCGACATCCAGAACAAAGGCAGAGAAGCTACCAGGACAGGGAAGATATGTGTGGGATAGAAGACACAGCAAGTGATCTCTTGCCCACTGTGGGAGGTTCGAGGACTCCAAACAAATAGCTTTTTAAAAACATGAACAAACTAACAACATGCACTTAGAAAATTATCAAAGTTTTGATCTATTGACCAATAATCATCTCAAAACACAAAGGGCAAGTAAAAGATGATGCAATAGTCTAGTCTATGCTTCATTCCGAAAGATAAAGTGTGTGTGTGTGTGTGTGTGTGTGTGTGTGTGTGTGTGTGTATGTGTGTGTGTCCACTTCTCATCGATATCACCACGTGGCTTCCTCGTTGAAAGGTCATTACCACCACGATACATGTTACCTAAAATTGACCTCTTGGTATCTTCAGGCCAGGAAACCTATCCCTGGGATTCCTACTTAAACCAGAGGTGCGTCCTTCATCAAGCAGGTAGCCTACTCCTGATTTCAAAAAGTTCACTGGAGTTTGTTATGTAATCATTTTGTGTGTATTTCATTTTGTAACACGAAGCGTGCAAATTTCAAAACTCCTTTTACACTCCTTTATTTGAATATCTATGAGAGGACGACAACGATAATGATATCGATGATAACATAGACGATCTGCAATTTCCAGCCACCTATAATATACTTTACGAGGGTTCTAAAATCAAAATTGCTATGTTAATAGTTGTACGTAATATATATATATATATATATATATATATACAAAATTATTTGCATTGCTTTGAGAGTATTTACATTACACCAATAGTCCAATACAATTTGGGTTACCAGACCTGCAAATAAGTGTACGCTGCTATTCCCATGATTTGAATTTTATTACAAAAACGTTACTAAAAAGCGTGTTTTACGGACGGAAGTGGGTAGTCTTATTATACAAGCTCAAAGCTTGAATTAGATCAAGAAAGTGTCTACACACTATAGATAGTATGCGCTTGGCTAAGAAGCTCACAACATTGCCATCCGGAAGTATAACGGACCAACACGCAAAACTATGTGTAACCTTAAACGTTTATTGTCTGAGTTAAGTGAGAATTACTCATAAACGCGGATGGAAAAAAAGCAATAACAAAACCTGAATGACGTCAACTTCAAACTATCTTATAGCATTTTTCATTTAAAGACATGGAAAAAGCGTCCTTATTGATCTAATAAAACTAAATAGAATGCCGCTTAGAATTTGGTTTAAATCAGTTAAGAAGTAGAATCAAGACCCGTAACTTCTCTTCGTTTCTCTTTTCATTTTTTTTTATTCCATTAAAGTGAATATGATATTATTCTCTCTCTTTCTCCCCCCCCCCCTCTCTCTCTCTCTCTCTCTCTCTCTCTCTCTCAATCTTTCTCTCTCCCTTTCTCTCTCTATTTCTCTCTATATATATTTCTCTCTTTCTCTCTCTCTCTCTCTCTCTTTCTCTCTCTCTCTCTCTCTCTCTCTCTCTCTCTCTCTCTCTCTCTCACACACACACACACACATTATCTATTCTTCGTTCCTCTTTAAAAAACATTTTTGCAGTCAAAATTATTTCTCACATTTAAAAATTGGACTAATTCGACTTTTCTAAGATATACATTTTTAAAAATAAAAAAATAAATTCCCACTATTTATCATTAAGGGTAAATCTGTCTTTAATGTCTATTCCAAGGAAAGACTGAAATAACACTGGTGCGAGGTCAGAAAGTATCTCCACTCTACATGGGATCGACATCGTCCCTCTATGTGCAAGGCATGTGATCTAGCTTAGCAACAACACCCTTCCCCTTCTCCCTTCCCACTACACCCAACTCTAATTCAAAGCAGTTTTCGCCAGACCTAAACATTGCTAGGTCAGAAAATAACTCAACTCCACTCCACATAGGACCGATATCGGTCCCTTTGCGTTGTAGTGCGAGTGCTCTAGCCTATCACCAACACTCCCCCCCCCCCCCCCCACCCCATCCCCTTCCCACTATCCCCATAAAGAATTATTACATGTAGATAGAATGCGCTTGGCCAAGGAGTTCACAACATTGCCATCCGGAAGTATAACGGACCAACACACAAACTCTGTGTAACCATGAACTTTTATAGTCTTGTTAATACAGTTTAGTGAGAACAACTCACAAACGCGGATGGCAAAAACATTAACAAAGGCCTGAGTGACGTCATCTGCATACTATCTATATAAATGTTCATTCTACAACACAATTGGTCGAATTGTGAATTCATATGAGTGATGAACCATCCATTTACCGATCACTTGGAATCTTTCCGTCTAACTGATCACACGCATTTTTGGTCTCTCTCTCGTATTGGTGACGAGAATTATAATACTAATACTACCCAGCTATTGTAGGAATCTTTACTTCTTTTTGTAACTTTTTATTACGTTAATGATGTGTTTAATTCTTGAGTGTATTTCAGTGGATTATTGTGTATCGTGTTTTAAATAATTCGTTACATTGATTTAATTTTGTATAATCACTGTGTCTGGAGATTGAGAGTAAGTTGCCTCATTTAACACCCTGCCTTTTCCATGATTATACAAGCATCGCCGTTTCTTATCTTTATTACGTTTTTATATATATAATTGATAGCTATTCAGTAGCTGCTATATGATATTGTTGTTATGATTTTGATGAGTTCTATTTAGTTATTTATATGTTTTAGGTGTTTTTGCTCATGGATTGTTTAGTTGTAGGAACTTGGCTGCTAGATAATAGATTTTAGCATACTTGGGGACCAATACGATGAGGGCGCGGTTGGACATTATTGCACAACCCGGCATCATCAGTGTTCCTCAGTCCCCTGTTGTAGGGGGTTCAAAGGAACTGATTACGGCTTAGACGTGATTTCCACACGTCTTTTTCTGGTAGGGATGTTCCTGAATCCACGGGAAATGACATAAGTTACGTCAGGACAGAACATCAGAGGTTCACATTAGTCTTGTTTCAATAATTTGTCACATCAAACTACGGGCATAATCATAATATGAGGGGTGTGGCCATATCGGGGACTAAGGGTGTGGTTTAGTTTTGGAGCGGTCTGATTCGAGGGATATAGACGGAATGACTACACCCAAACACAGCGAATGTTATGAGGCTTGATCTAATCAGTCAGATGCATAGCCCTACTATAACTCTTTTAGTACGCCATGGTCAGATGTCACGGTTTTGAAGAAGAATTATCCATATAATTAATATTCATTAGCAACGTGCATCCTTAGTGGCTTAGTGGTATCTGGTACTTAGCACCCCCCCCCCTCCCCACATAGACACATAGATAACACAGGACGGTAGTCTGTGGATAGACACTCAGTAAGTGTAGAGGAATATAGCCACGCCCCTGGGGACAGTCGCAAGGCTCAACTATGTAAACTATCGGTAACCTACGTTGGAGACGTGAAAATTAGGGGCTCCTTCTATTCTATATGGGCGTGTTCAATGTCAAGTCAGTAAAAGTGGCATTTGTGTATTGATGGTGTGTGATTAACTAAAATACACGCCTTTTCTGCCCACTGTATCTTACCTTATAGTTGAAATTACTCAAAAATTAATCATAAATTACTCACTGAATAGACACCTTCGAAACCCGTGCCTAATTTACTATACGTTTGATGCTTATATCATAATTTTAATATGATAGATGGGATAGATGCCAGGACATCATTGAGTACTATAAGTAGAATTTAGATAGATGCATTTGCTTCCATGGCCAGTGTTGCGGTAAGTCGCGTCTGGAGGGTAACAGTCGTGACGTCACTTCCCTCGTATAGAATACGTATAGTAACCTACTGATCATGTTTTTTACTTTTATACATTCGGATCACATGACAGGTGAAGTTCTAGCCAGAATGAAGAATAAAAATAGTGCCAATTTTCTTTGCTGGGCGGACGTGACTTCAGACTATTGAATCCGATTGACACCCCCTCCCTTTACTTTGAGTAGATGAGACGATGAGACGTTTCGATATTACTAAGAGTCGGAATAACATGACATTTCGCGGTTATAGCTTTTAGATCTCGCAAAGCCATCCAAACGCTGTGGTGGAGTAGCTCTTTGATGTCATCGCTTCCATCGCTCGTTGGGTATTGCAACTACCCTCTGGTGGTGCGGAAGGTGTTACATATTTTGCATAACAATAACGTAATCCCGGGACGGGAGGTAGCGTCTTTGTTTCGGCCGGCCAGTTAAAGAGCATGTGATTAGTCGAACACGTTGATATGCTTGACTCACAATTCTACAGGAATGGACAGTGTCGGTTGATCAAAGAATATAACATTGTTGTTTACCAACCATTTTTCCACTCTGAAGTTCCTATCTCTCTATTATAATAAAATTGATACTACGAATGACAAAATCGACCAACAAATTAGGGAGTTACAAGTTATTCATAATAAGAATAGGTACTTTTAAAAGTTTACAATAATCCTTATCTAAGTCACTTTTCATCATCAAAGTCGAACCTTTTTCCCGATTTTTATCACACAAAGTACAAAGTTAATAATTTTCACCCGCGGATAATATGGGATCCATATCTACATGTTTTAATTTTTTGAATCAAAGCTGGAAACATCCTGCGAAACTGGAAATCCTGTCATTTTCTTCACAACGATTAGGTTTTACTGATTGAGAACAGTCTTGACTACTCCGCCCATGGATATTTGGTGGTTGTCGCTATTGGCGGGTTGAATTTTAGAGTTAAAGCGGCCTTGACTATTGTTGTGACTGCGCGGGATCATTATGGCGCGGAGTTGCTTGGTTGATGTTGAATAATACGGAGTTATAGTTAGACACCGAAGCTTGCCTAACGAACGACTTGCCCAACACGTGACCATTTTTTTTCTCGCGTCCTCTCGTCTAATCTCGTCACTCCGGAATAGAAAGAGGAGGCGGAGCTCATATGATATAACGCAATGAAAGTTCTGTCCGATGACGGGTGGGGGGATATCACCTCTCCAAAACTTACCTTATTATATGAGATCTTGAGATTCTTATCCAATCATCGATTGCTCGTTTGACAGTTCGCTTGTGAACAGTTAGGAGACCATCTCTTGATTTATGGGCAGGCGGCTTTGCGTAAAGGCGGTGAGTGTTGTATACATCAAAGAGTACCACTGACCGATGGGTAAATAGTGGTTGTGTAACCCAAAAGCCCTGCCGTCTCGACTGCAAGGTCTTGTATGTAATAGTTGCGTCACCATCTCAAGGCTCAGGAATTAATTAGTGAGCTGATTCAAACAATGTGGGTTTCAAATTTATCGTATACGTAATCATTTGGAAGCTACAGAGAAAGGTGTTTTTGTGTAATCCCTTTCACACACACACACACGCGCGCGCGCACACACACACACACACACACACACACACACAAACATATACAAACAGTACACATCCCTGGTCATCTATTGCCTATATTATTAATGTTAATATATACATCCCATGCTGATTGTCACTACCCCCCCCCCCCCAACCATTTCCACCATCCAAGTACCAGCGGCCTTTTCTCTTTGATTTCGTATCATGGTCTACCCGAAGCCCAACACCTCGATCGTTTGTGGGTCAACCCCACCCCCCTCCCCCCACCTTCCCCCGTAATCAATTTATAATTTTCTCTCTGTATAGAGCGCCACATGCACAATTATATACTATTGAATGACACTGACCTTGCCCCTCCCCTAACACAAGCCAACAGCAACCCAAGCTATCCTCTATCACGTGACCTTAGATCCGATGCTGCATACCGCTTGAGAGTCTTCACTATCCAGATCTCGTTCATGGTCACGTGAGAAGGCTATATCCGTTCGGGTTCGGCGTTCGGGTTCGGCGTTCGACCCGATTTCGTTAAAAGCCTAATGTAATGTTTATACAAGAGGCGATATGGCTAACCTGAGAGTACTTCGGTGTATTTATTTCAATTGCACTGCAGTATAATAGATTACACCCTTTGATGCTATTTATTTTTGGAACCATAATTCTTAGGCAATAATAATTATGGTTTTTGGTTGTTATTATGTACCGTTGGCTTCGGGGGAAGAATGGCGATTTTTTAATCGTTATCTATATTTTTAATGGGGCATATCTTCTGACATCTATGGCTAGCAGCCAGCGACATCTATACGAAGGCCTTGCTAGCAGCTCTATCGTCGCATGAGGTTCTCACATGTTTTGGCTTAAGTTCGTTTTGGAACGGGTAATTCGGTTACTATCGGCTCTTTATGATTATGCTGAGGAACATAGAATGGATGAGTTATGGGCCTTGTTATCCAGTTAGTATTCTCTTTACCGACATGTGAGAAACTATGATGGAGGCTATGTGAGCTAGACCTGTAACTATTATCTACTCATAACCAATTATCCGCGGATTAAAAAATATTGACAAAATGTTTATAATGTGCGGCTATGCTATGTGGCCTTGTGATATGACACTCGCGGTCGCATCGGAAGGTGTCGGATTCCAGCCTTGCTTAGGGTATAGTTGAGTGCTCGGGAAAGGCTCTTTTTTCACATTCTCCAATGATTTACTATATTATATACTTGTTGCTTTCTCTCACCTACTCAGGTGTAAAATGTGTATTTGACCATTAACGTGCTGTCTGGGAATTTGGTAATATCGACCAATATCATTGACATCTAGTAGCGTTCTACATTTTAAATGTTGCTGTTGGACAGTGACCCTTTGTAAAGCGCTCTGAACACATTTAGTGGATTTGCGCTATATATATATATATATATATATATATATATATATATATATATATATATATATATATATATATATATATATATATATATTATAAGATCTTATTTGTATGTAAATATGACCGTCTATAATATGATCGCATTTCCTTAGGGTCGGATTACCTTGGAGAATTTCTAGTCTATTTGGCAATGCGTCTGTTGATTTCTAACAACGAAGCCATCTCACACCCTCACAAGACTATATATGTTTCTTCTTTATGCCATGATGGTGGACCTCCATTCACTCAGGGGGCATATCTTAGCACAGTTTTTTGTTACAAAGGATTGGAATGAAGACTTCAAGATTTTGTCTTCTCTATGCCTAATATAGGACTAATATGACAACAATGATTTATTGGAACTGGTTTATATATACAGACACTGACATTTTTTCAATACTCATTATATGCTGTTATGATGGCATATTATAATGACGATATATAATTTTTGTTTTTTGTTTGTTTTTGTTTTTCTATTAGGAGCATTAATTTATTTTAGTACTATTTTGGTGCTAGGACTAGGAGAGGAGTAAGCCTTTGTCTTCTCTATGCCTAAAATATGACATATCGATTTTGGCAACATTGATATATTGGAGCCGTATACATAGTCTATAACTTTGGGGAGATATGTGGTCTTAGTTAGTGCGGGGCGGTCCTTGGCAAGCTTAAGGACCACGGTCCTACGGTCCTTGGGAAATGAAGACCGCAAGGACCGGTCTCGGTCCGTTCATTCTTGAACCGTTAAAGACCGCTACACGATGAAAACCGTGGCCTACAGGAGTAAAACACACGGAGTAGTCACACTCATTTCAAATTGTAACCTAATTAGAGAAGAGGGGTGATGCCTTCTTTATTTGCTCACCGTACTTCATTGTTACTTCGATAATTTAATAAAATTTGAAATTTATCCCCATTAACGGAGATAATGGCATCGCCCAAGGCGTTGATCGAGTTGTTCGTGGCGTTGATACACACACGCAACTCCTACCCCCCCCCCCTCCCCCCCCCCCCACACACACACACATTAGAGGGCAGCGAGCATTGAAGAGTAAGAGAGAGACGTGAAGTTATAATAAGAGGGGGTGGATGAGGTGATAAGAGGGGTCGATGGTGACTTTTCGCCAGATCTAACAAACTCAGCTACCCATTCATTGCTGAGTAGACAGGGATTCAGAAAAAAATCGACTGCACCCGGGATCGATCTCTGGCCCTTTGCGTATAAAGAGAGTGCTCTATCAACTGAGCTATCGGGGTCCCCAAATATTCTATTGGACCTTTTAAAAATACAGACGTTATAACTGTTTTTTTTGGACGGAAGAAACTAATGAAACTCATATTACTTGATTAGTTAAAACACCAAACGAAATTTTAATATTATTGTATTATTTTAAATGACAACAATGCGATAGAAAGGAGTGGCGACAAGAGATGGACAAAAGAAAACAAAAAATCAGACTTGCAACTTGCTAGGTTCGACACACACACACACACACACACACACACACACACATCTTTAGTAGTCACATACATTTCAAACAATAACCCATTAGAGAAGAGGGGTCATGCCTTCATCATAGATCATTGTCATTGCGATCATTATGGTGTAGTAAATTTGAAATTTACCCCGTATAATGGAATCGTCCAAGGCGTGCGCCTCCTGTTCCCCCATCTCACACACGAAAGGGCGGTTTGCGGAGTGGAGGGAGGTGGTCGTCTGCCTCTATGGTCGTCTGTGTCGTTTAGTGTATGGCAAAGGGGGGTGGGTGCGATTAATTAAGTGGGATGGGTGGTGATTGTTGGAAGATAGGCAAAGGACCGAGGCAACGAATCGCTGGGGAAGTAGTATGGCGCGAGACCGTTGAAAGGTGATAAGAAGTGAGGACCGCCGGCGGTCTTCCTCTTTGGGACTGGACCACGGTTCACAGCTAAAAGACCGTGGGACCGGTCCTCGGTCCGGTCCTCAGCGCGGCACTAGTCTTAGTCTTAGTGACTAACTAGACGTCACTAATGGTCCCAGCTTTATACCATTATGTTATTGAGGCACACTACTTAATAGCTGGCACTTCCAGCTAATTTGTATTTTATATGTATAGACACGTGTCAATTGTTCAATATTTCATTAGATGCTTTTACGATGGCATATATTATACTGATGATTTTGCACCTTTTTTCAATCAGGAGCCTTAATTTATTACTACGGTATTTCGTTACTAGGAGAGGAGCATAGGCTTTTTGCTCTCGATACCTACTATGCTAGTGTGGGAGAATGATTTTTTGTAGCTGCTAGCATGGTTTATTACGTGAGAAGATAGAAGGTCTTAGTATATCATCAATTTTCTCAGCTTTACACTGTTATGGTAGTATGACAGAGAATCTAACAGTTAGTGGTACTAACAATTGACTAGTGTATTATATGTATACAAACATTCTGTATCTGCTTTATCCATTACACACACATATCTATCTGTTTTTATATGGGCATATTCTAATGATAATAGATTCAGTTTAGTACGAGTGGACAGGAATGAAATAGGATTACTATGTTAGCACCGAGGATTGATTAATTTAGTCTTGGGTTCAGTGTAAAGTTGTTTTCTCTCGAGGAATATTTTTTTGATGGTTAGACCTCGGCTGTCTTCACCCGTGAATTCACGTTTGGAGAAGTCATAGGTGCAACACGCCAGACTATGGAACCCTCTTGTGAGGTTTCGGACATAGCTTATATGTCCAGGATTGATCATCCTTTTTCACTGTCATTACGACTCTAATGACCTACGGGACTCTAGGTGCTTAATCTTTTGTCCTGGCCCGGGGGTAGTGTGCACTAAGTCACCTGTCACCGGCACGGTTTTCTGCCGTTATACGTTAGACAACCCAGACATTAGATGTCTGAGGCTCTGTCTAGGCCTCATCAGCCAGATTGTTTGTATCAAGCAATCTTTATGTATGACCCACATCATTTCCAGACTCTGGCTGCCTAAGCCTTTGGCCCTGGACCGGAGATAGTATTGACTAAGCAAGTCATCTATCAATGGTACGGTTTTCTGCCGTTTTTTTTTTAGCTCTTTTGGCATTCATATTTTAGACATTTGAGACGGTTTTGTGTCTCAAATGCTTGGGTCATACTATAGTTATATTTTATTTTTATTTTTCAGGTAGATCTATGCTGCTTCGCTCGTGGTATTTGCGTTTGGAGCAGGCATAGGTAAAGTTTGTCAATGCCAGGGAACCCTCTTGTGAGGTTCCGGACATAGCTTATATGTCCAGGATTGATTATCCTTTTTCACTGTCATTACGTCTCTAATGACCTACGGGACTCTAGGTGCTTAATCTTTTGTCCTGGCCCGGGGGTAGTGTGCACTAAGTCACCTGTCACCGGCACGGTTTTCTGCCGTTATAAGTTAGACAACCCAGACATTAGATGTCCGAGGCTCTGTCTAGGCCTCATCAGCCAGATTGTTTGTATCAAGCAATCTTTATGTATGACCCACATCATTTCCAGACTCTGGCTGCCTAAGCCTTTGGCCCTGGACCGGAGATAGTATTGACAAAGCATGTCATCTATCAACGGTACGGTTTTCTGCCGTATTTTAGCTCTTTTGGCATTCATATTTTAGACATTTGAGATGGTTTTGTGTCTCAATGTTTGGGTCATACAATAGTTATTTTTATTTATTTATTTTGATGTAGATTTATGGTGCTTCGCTCGTCCTATTTGTGTTTAGGGGCAGACATAGGAAAATTTGACAATGACATGAAACCTCTTTGTGGGGTTCCGGACATAGCTTATATTATGTCCAGGATCGATCATCCTTTCTTACTGTCATTACTATTCTAACGAACTACATAAGCTTAATCTTTGGGCCTGGAGCATACAGGTGAGAGAACATTTATTTCAATTTTTCATCATGTGAGATAGCACATATTATAATTGTTGGATATTTACTCACTGCATAGGGATTGTTGGGTTTGGATAGGGATACCTATGAGATTTCCACTCGTGTTTTTGGCGTTTGGAATAGTCATTGGTACAAATAGCAATGCTAAGGAACCCTCTTGTGAGGTTCCGAACATACCTTATATTATGTCCAGGATTGATCATCCTTTTTCACTGTCATTACGACTCTAATGACCTACGGGACTCTAGGTGCTTAATCTTTTGTCCTGGCCCGGGGGTAGTGTGCACTAAGTCACCTGTCACCGGCACGGTTTTCTGCCGTTATACGTTAGACAACCCAGACATTAGATGTCTGAGGCTCTGTCTAGGCCTCATCAGCCAGATTGTTTGTATCAAGCAATCTTTATGTATGACCCACATCATTTCCAGACTCTGGCTGCCTAAGCCTTTGGCCCTGGACCGGAGATAGTATTGACTAAGCAAGTCATCTATCAATGGTACGGTTTTCTGCCGTTTTTTTTTAGCTCTTTTGGCATTCATATTTTAGACATTTGAGACGGTTTTGTGTCTCAAATGCTTGGGTCATACTATAGTTATATTTTATTTTTATTTTTCAGGTAGATCTATGCTGCTTCGCTCGTGGTATTTGCGTTTGGAGCAGGCATAGGTAAAGTTTGTCAATGCCAGGGAACCCTCTTGTGAGGTTCCGGACATAGCTTATATGTCCAGGATTGATCATCCTTTTTTACTGTCATTACGTCTCTAATGACCTACGGGACTCTAGGTGCTTAATCTTTTGTCCTGGCCCGGGGTAGTGTGCACTAAGTCACCTGTCACCGGCACGGTTTTCTGCCGTTATACTTTAGACTACTCTGACCATAGATGTCAGGTGCTTTGTCTAGGCCTCATCAGCCAGATTGTTTGTATCAAACGATCTATTTACGTCTGATTTTTATTCGGTCGGGGCTTTGACTGTTAGTCGGCCTCTGTTCCGGACCAGGGATAGTATGGGACGGGGCTTTGACTGTTAGTCAGCCTCGGTTCCGGACCAGGGATAGTATGGGACGGGGCTTTGACTGTTTGTCAGCCTCGGTTCCGGACCAGGGATAGTATGGGACGGGGCTTTGACTGTTAGTCAGCCTCGGTTCCGGACCAGGGATAGTATGGGACGGGGCTTTGACTGTTTGTCAGCCTCGGTTCCGGACCAGGGATAGTATGGGACGGGGATTTGACTGTTAGTCAGCCTCAGTTCCGGAACAGGGATAGTAGTATGGGACGGGCTTTGACTGTTAGTCAGCCTCTGTTCCGGACCAGGGATAGTATGCACTCAGTCAACTATCACTGTTTGCCTGATTTTTAGACTTTGTAAGGTGGGCAGTTATTTGCTAGGGTCAAAGTGCCTTGATGACCCTGATAACTTTTGGGTTTTTTGTGAATGGCTTCCTCAGCTTTGGCCGGGGCCAGGGATAGTATGCGCTTAGTCATATATCTCTGCTGGATTACCTAACTTTGCATACTGGGTGTCAGGGATATCTGTTGTGTAGGGGTGGTTTACCTCTTGATTTTGGATTATACATATCCTTAATAGACCTGGTTGGATATTTTGTTCACATCTTTTTAAACTAGATATTTTATAGACATCTCCTTACATATGGCGTTAGACAGGCGCTCTTTAATAAGAGCCGTGGTGTATTCACTCAGAGTGGCATTACTTAACACTCTGTATTGGTTGATTTGACAACATTCTATGTTACTTGGACCATTAACCTAGGTGGTTTAACATTTTCATACTTAGTAGGGAGTCCTTCGATCAGACATTTGCGCTGGATAAAGGGGGAGCTGGTTTTCAACAGTTTTGCCATCTCTGGAAAGAATTTCTGATGATATTAGATTCTAGATCTTTATTGATTGGAGACTATGGGTAACGACTTATGGTTGTGAGGCTGATGCACTAACTTTTATACTTAAGTTTTTATCAGTGTTGTTAATATACAATGACCTACAGTATATTTTCCCTTGTTTCGATTGAAATTGTTTGGGATTTTTAGCAACTATTTTGTGTATAATTTTTTAATGCATACATACAACATGGGTCTTGATTCCCGTTTAAATGCAAAAGACTCATCGACCCACGATTTGCGGCAGTCTTAGTTTCCAGCATAGTGTAATATACACATGACGTGACACGGATATCGGTATATTTAGTTCATTTTATTATTTAAGTGGGCCGGAGCAGAATTTGTCAGATTGTTCCATGGAGGTCTTTGTATATTTGGTTACAAAGCTGCACCAGGGGGAAACTGGTGACGATGAGGATTAGGGACGTGTGAGGAATGATGATGAGATGATGATGAGGATGATGATAATAGCGTTGGTGATGGTGAAGAGGATGAGGAGGATGAGGCTGTCTGAGTCACATCTTATTGACAAGGAGTGAAGACAGATGGATGTTTATGAAGGTGAAAGGAGAAACTAATGTAGTATCTTAAACATTTTAATTGGTGAACAGGTCCGATTAGGCAATTGTCTTTCGGCTTGGGCAGGCATGCCTGTTATGACTGACGGGACTGGTCGGTTTGTCAGAACTTCGGGTTTCGGGCGTGTCCGATGTTGGTTTCTGGTGTGAACGCTGGTAGGAGTTAATCTCTTATTCTGTAATGTGAGTCACTTACTTTAGCCTAGTATGGGGATGATTCTTCCTGGTTTGAGTTCCAGTTGGTGACATTCACGAAGATTTTCTTTGTACTTGTTCGATTGTATTTAGGTGGGCTTTGTTGATTCGGGCTTGATTGATGCATATTCTAGTATTTATGCCTAATCAAGGCAGGATTAGCGGTGTTTTAACTCACTCAATCCTAGAATTTTTTGCTACTTTTCAAAATTGGATATATTAAAAATGAGCATATACATAGACATTTTTGTTCAACCACCATTAACATGTAAAACTAAAAACATTAGCTTTGATACTACGCCTATAATTTGTCGCATAAAATACGCAATAAATAGGCATGGGGCAAAAGTAACCCTGTTAAACTACGGATATAGTCAGTTTTAGGGTTGAGCGAGTTAATGGCCTTAGGGATGGATCCAGAGGCCTTATGAGTTATAAACTGTCGCCTCTATGTTATGGAGGTTCTGATCCCAGCCCGAGGACTTGCTTGTTGTCTACGTGCCATCATCGCTGCTACGTGCTAATGTTTGACTTATATTATTAGCTTGTGGTGTTACTGGAATGATTATTATAGTCCGACTCCCATGTAATTTTGACGTCATTTAAGACAATTGCGTCGACTGGTGTTTTGTTGTTAGGAGTGGCCAGGGAACATAAATACTACCCTGTTGGTTGAACTGTTGTATAAAATCAACGATTTGTTCACTTTTGGTGGTATGACCATGGCCTTCACTTTTGACTGAAATATTTGGTAGAGTCAGGCAGGGTTGCCAGTTTGGCATTTTAAATGCCAGATTCCAAAAATCTGGCATTTTTGAAAACCGTTTGGCATTAGAAAAATCATTTGGCATTTGGCATTTTCATTTGGCATTTTCTTTTCTTGTATATTATACTTCAACTGACACCTTTTCTTAATTAAGTTTCATAAGAAACACGAAACAGTAAGTTTTCTTAATTGTCAATAATTATTTAACTGTTTACGTATTTACCTTTCATGTTAATGTATTTCTTTTTCATTCTTAAAGTCCAACCGTGGTGTAGTGGTTTAGCACTCCACTTAGTAGTCAGTAGGTAAAAAATTACCCCAACAGGAAATTTAGTATAATTTAAAAAAAACGAAAAAAAAAGAAAAGAAAAGAAAACACGCAAGCCACCAGGATATGATAGTAAATTGTCTATCAAAAGTGAGTAGTTTTCTTAGTGGGGGTGGGAGTCAACAGACTTTGGCATTTTTTGGAGTGTTTTGGCATTTTTTGAGTCTTCCCCTGGTATTTTGTTGAAAAATAATCTGGCAACCCTGGAGTCAGGTTATTTTACGGAAGCTACAGTTTAGGTGTTTCTGTAGGGTGCATGCATGTGTAACTCGGGATATCAATTACTCTCTTCGTACAACAGACCTTACTCTATTGCCACAAAGGGTGGTATGCATTAAGTATAATGGATTCGTTCATTTGGACTAATAATGTAGCGGATATTTCATTATATTTTACGATTCATTTAGTTAGTCTTGAAGCGATAATATTTTGTGGGTTTTCATCGTTTTACATCGCGTGCTACTATATGACTTTGAAGTCTCATATGAATTCACAATTCGACCAATTGTGTTGTAGAATGGATAGATAAACGATACTTACCAAAGTTGAAGTTTGTCTGTTATTCTACAACACTGGTCGATTGTGAATTCATTTGCCCTCCCTTACCATAATTATCATAATATACCCTCCCCTCTAGTTCTGGTGATAGATTTATATTATCTTCATACAATCCATGAGCAGTTTATGTTAGAGTTGGGTAGTATCTGGGCTCATAGCGTTTATCTATCCATTTCCCGATGGAAAAGTTTTTCGTGGCGACACATTCAAGCAGTGTTGCCAGGTACCATTACAAAATTTCCGCCAACTTTATGCCAGAAATCCGCAAACTTTATCCTACTTCACCTGGCCATGTGACATTTGCCCAAAATCCACCAAAAAATCCGCCAATTTATTTCCAGATGGAAATTCGACTTTTCTAAGATATACATTTTTAAAATAAATAAATACATTACCACTCTTCATAACTCAGGGTAAATTTGGATTTAAGGTCTATTTCAAGGAAAGACTGTAATAACACCCCCCCCCCCTTCTCCCCACTACCCCCCATAAAGAATTATTTCATATAAATATCATATCCCTATGTCTTTAGCGGCGACACGTTCAAGTGTTTTCGCTTCGAGTCTTTTATTACAACATGACAAGACTGACCAAGGCCAGATTCATACCTTTTGCACACGGTGACCCATTCATTCACGAGTACACCAATGTGATGGTAAACAGAGAGGTCAAGTACGTTTGACGATTACAATATTTCGCGCGCTTTAACCGACCATTATTTCACTTGGGATATTAATATGAATAAGGAAAGATTTGATGATAAGCGTCGTCAACCATTATTATCAAACATTATTTTCCAACATAATCGTCCATATACTCAGTCACTGCTGTATGGACAGCACGATCAGAAAAAAAAAAAAAAACATTCTCGACTGTACCCGGAATCCATACGAGTCCCTTCCGGACTAATCTGCGGTGGAGAGCGAGTATTCTACCGAGCTTTCAGGACCCCCTAAGTTTAGTAAAAGACTGGAATAAACAACCGCAGTACAATCTTATTTGCATGACGTAACTTATGCATATTTTATAATACTTTGGGCGTTTGTCAAACAATCACTACACTTAGTGGTCGTTATGATTTACTCTCTACCTTGTATCCTGACTAAAAATGTTTTGCTTTTTTTTTGTTTTGTTTGTTTTTTTGTTGTTGTTTTTTTTTTTTGTTTTTTTTTTTTTTGGGGGGGGGGGTTTGTTTGTTTTTGTTTTTTTTTTTTTGCTCTGTTGTTTGTTTTTTGTTTTGTTTTTGTTTTTGTTTTTGTTTTTACTTTTTTTTTTTATTTTTTTATTTTTTTTTTTTTTTGGGGGGGGGGGGGTGGTTATTTGTTATGTGGTGAGAAAACGTTTACTTCATAATATATATTTATAAGATTAGAATCAGTAAATCTAGTCAATAAGTCTTAAACCTGATACTTCATGAAGATGTCAGAATTTGTAATCATTTAGCAAATTGGGGGTCATTTTAACAAATCGGTACCATGACTTAAACGTTTCCTCAGAAAGAAATAAGAATGCCGATTTAGCATTGCACAGAACCTAAATATAAAAATAAAATAATGGTAAGAGTGAAACCCCTTCCCAGAGAACATACATTATAGCACTTCCCTGTCCAATGTTGCGTGTAATCTCAGATACGAATTATTTTTTTTAAAAGAAGAAGAAGAAGAAGAAGACGACGAGTAGCAACAAGAATACCACGTATGTCTGACATCGGAATGTTTTTGTGACTGTAGCTAAAGCTAGTGGAGGTAAAGCCATAAAGCTGGGTGGTCTTTGGTGTCGTGTGCAAATGGATATTTATTCCTTGAAAAAGTGATCTTTAAAAGAAAATGGTATTAAGATCGACGTCTATATAATATGGTGGCCTAATATGGTTATTACAAATAAGTGATTTTAAATGAAAATGTATTGAAGATCGATGTTGCGATTTATAATATGTGATAATATTATTATAATATATGATTGTGTGGTGGTGTGATGCTGATACTGATGAATATTATGATATTGGATTGAATTGTGTATGATGATGATGATGATGATGAATGATGATAATAATAATAATATACTAGCATTTAAATCGAGAAGAGGTTTGCCAAGTGTGTGGAATTATATATAATAAACTCGTCAAATTCAAGTTGATAGAATTCAATAAATAGGTGTGTTGCCCACAGTTTGTCAGAGTTAATATCGAACGTCAACATTTCGCATATAAAACTTTGTGCCAAACAATGGAACCGAAAACATAACAGGGCCAAACTAAGAGAAGAAAAAAAAAAATACAAAGAAAATAAACACAACAAAACGTGCTATTCATTAATACTTTCTGAATACATTCAATTCTTTATCGTGCAATTATTAATAAAACACCAAATGTGTTTCGTGGTTTCTTTACGTTACATCCGCTTAATATACACAGACCTGCCTAGTACTACGAAAAATTCGTAGAAATACGAATGTTTGGATGGAGCTAAAGAACTGCGTTCCCTTCTTTGGTTGACTTAATAAATCTTGTCGAAAAGGGAAAGTTTAATTCCTCAGAACCTATATCAGACTTGGAGCATTTTTGGATCATGAGGACATTTTTCTTTTTAATTCTAAAGCTATTTAATGTGAATATTTTTTCCCCCTTGTAAACTACAATTTTTTTGAAATTTCAAGTCGGCAGCTCTGATACACACCCAAAGATAATAATAATAAAACAAGTCTTCTTGAAGGACAGAGGGGCCACCACGATGAACCGTTAACACGTCATAAAATAATGTACAATGCAAAAATCATGAACATAGAAGCAAGATTATGTTTATGACTCGGTGCAAGAAAGATCTAGCCTTCACGTGACCTTCTCTCACATATATTGTCCAATGAAAAGCAAGCTGATCTGAATTGAAAATTAATGGAAAATTTAGACGGACTAGTTTGTCATGCCGTTTAAAATACTATTTTATCAGGCATAAATAACCCTATTATCTTGGGCTTTGCCAGTTGAGTACAGATTTCCGTTTAACTTGACAACAGTTTCAAGTTTCAGAGGAAGTTGACATAGAAGTGTAAACAGATTGCTACGTCATGAGGGGGGAGCGGCCCAGGTAAATTCGAGCGTTTTTCTTCGTATACCAAACCAAACCCTTCCCTCATAATATAAAATTAAATAGATCCTTTATCTAGTAGTAGTAGTGGTAGTAGTAGTAGTAATAGTAGTAGTAGTAGTAGTAGTAGTAGTAGTAGTAGTAGTAGTAGTAGTAGTTGTAGTTGTTGTTGTTGTTGTTGTTGTTGTTATTGTCGTTGTTGTTGTTGTTGTGTAACAGAGGGTTTTTTGTTTTTTTTAAACGAGGGTCATTTAAATCAATCGATATATTTTAAAGGAGGTGTTAACCAGTCAACATTTTAGATACTACGTGTTTGTTTTTGTTTGTTTGTTTTAGACTGCGACAGTGTCCACTTGTGACATCACCGTTCGGTGATTTCAGTGCGTTGTATCCTACACCGCTGACTCATTTGTCCTAGTCCTAGAGACATTTCGGATAACTAAATGCAACTTTCTCATTCCTAAATAATTTGTCCTTCCATTCTTCTGCTTAAAAGATTGCGAGTGAATTACATATAGACCTAGGTACTAGATAAAAACCATTAACAACATGGATAGAGAGAGAGCAGCTATACTCCTCGAATTTTAAACATCTGTGACTAAGTCACAGTCAAACAATTCTCAGTAAGCATCATTCAGACTGCAATGATTATTATTACGTACTACGAGATAACTATTGATATTAACAGTTTACAAATCGCAATGATTTCGTAAGGAAACATTGTCATTTCATCATCATCATCATCATCATCATCATCATCATCATCATCATCATCATCATCACCATTGTTGTCGTCGTCGTCATCGTCTTGATTACCATCACCAATACGATGAACACAATATCTATACTGTTCAAATCAGAGGACTGTTTATTAAAGAATCAGTTTACGCATAGCAATCTGGTGAACAAAACCTGTTAATTTGACAAATGTTTCAGTCAACCGAATCCCATTTTTGCACCGGATAGCTGTTACACGTTACGAGAGTTATACTATCATCGATTCTTCTAATGGCGTAATTAGCTAATATTATCTATTTCATTGCACATAATAAGTGTTAAGAGATTGGTTTTGAAAATCACACAAAATATCAAACCTATAGAAGAAATGATGATTGACTTGTTGCATTGCGTTTTTCCAAACATACAAAAAACTGCGCCAGCGTGATATAAAGTACAAACACACAAAACCAGACATTTTAATTCTGTGCACCAAACTATGTAACCTTGAGCGGTTATAGTCTGATTAATACAATATAGAATAACAAAGAACTGAGTGACGTCAATTTCATTCCTTCTATTGATGCTATGCACTTAGTTTTTAAACAACTCATTACGTCCGCCCACAGGATAAAACGTACCAAAACACAACTGGTTGTCTAGAGAAATGTAATTGCGTCTAGAGCACCCCCCCCCCCTTCTCCCTGGGGATTGGGGGGGGGGGGGCGTGGAGATAAGCGATCTATAAATAAACTTTATTATTATCATCATCATCATCATCATCATCATCATCATCATCATTATCATCATCATTATTAGTATTATTATTATTATTATTATATTATTATTATTATTATTATTATTATTATATTATTATATTATCATTATTATTATTATTATTATTATTATTATTATTATTATTATTATTATTATTATTATTATTATTATTATTATAGCCAGGCATTGTGGTGGGTGGTACCTAATTATCAATGTAAGGTGTATCAAAATAACTGATCTTGCGTTTTAGTTGTGAGTCAGCGATGTTTGTTAACTACATTATGATAGATAAGATATCTGTGTTATAATCACAATAACAAGTAGGAAACGTCAAAAATACACGACATTGGATTGTATTTACAAGAGGAGTCATGTTCATAAAGCTAACTAGATAGATCATCGAGACCACACACACCTAATATTATTATAACAATAGACTATGAAGGTAGAAGAAACCCTAACCTGATAACGGACCGATGGGCCTTCTTGATTCTGACATTGGACGGAAATGGTAATCCTTTAGACCTTTGATTCCCAGAAAACTGATCGTAATCCTCACAAGATTGGATCGTAAACCAACAACCTAAGGTGGATTACGAACAACAGTTATGCAACAAAGCTCATTGGAGAGAAAGATTTAATAATGTTATGCTTCTATCATCTGAAGTTAATTTAGACTACAGCTTTCCCTGGAATACCTTACACACGTAAACGTTTGATGTGTCACGTAGAGGCCTACAAGTATTTAGGACAATAATAAAATTTGAGTAATGATAACATGCCTTTGACTCTAGGCTCTAGGTAGGTTGTCGAACACAGTCGTGTTATCTTTTGACACGGTTCAAATGTTGTTGGCCTCGTCAATAAACGTGTGTTAAAAGTAAAAATGGTAAATGTGTAATAAAAAGTCATGAAATAATGTCACAAATTATATAGACACACATGGACATTACATTGATGCTATGCCCTATAGTTACAAAACTCACAACATCCGCCGGTCGGAATTTACGTATGGACACATAAAAAACCATGTGTAACCTTAAACGTTCAGAGTCTTATTAATTCAATTTAGTGAGAACTACATACTCATCGAAATGGCTGACTAAAAAGAATATCAAAGAGCTGAGTGACTACAATTTCGTGTCGCATATATATATATATATATATATATATATATATATAATATATATATATATATATAAATATTATATTGGTGTGAAATAAGGTGTTAAAGACAGCTGATTGGCAGTTATAAATAGTCTTTTGGTGCGCATGAATACAAATCCAACGTTTTTATGTTTTTGGCCAACTTGTCATTCTAGCAGATGGAGAAAATACAAATCATGGTTAATAGAATTGCTACTACCATACCAATTTGATGACGAAATATCCAATAATTTTACTTGTAGGGGTGGGATAAACTTATTCTTTCATTTCTTTGTATTTATCAAACTCTTTATATTTTTATCGTGCAATAACACATACACGCAAGCTCGTAGTGTTATTGGCACGATAAAAATAACGCGTTGAATAAACACAAAGAAAATAAAGAATCGTAAGTTCATCCTGACACATTTTTAGTTGTCATGTTCACTCAGTTTTCAATGCCCAGTACATACTGACATAATATTACCGCTTTGAGACCGAAGGTCACATACTTAGTTGTGCACTCAGTTTTCAGTACCCAGTTTCTACCGACATATTACCGCTTTGAGAGGGAAGGTCACATTTTTAGCTGTACACTCAGTTTTCAGTCCCCAGTTCAACCCGACATATTACCGCTTTGAGAGGGAAGGTCACATATTTAGCTGTACACTCAGTTTTCAGCACATACTAGAGTGTAATGTGTGGTTTTCAGTGCCCAGTACATACCGACAAAACATGACCGCTTTGAGACTGAAGGTCACATTTCAGCTCTGTACATTCAGTTTTCAGGCAGTGCCCAGTTCAACCCGATACATAACCGCTGTAAGAGTGAGTGGTAAGTCACATTTTTAGCTGTACACTCAGTTTTCAGATCAGTTCAACCCGACATGTGAGAGGAAGGATCATATTATTTACTTTACAACAGATATCAGGTCGTACCGTCATGACCAGATAATTAGCAACGTTGAAATCTTTTGAAAGGTTCGAATATGTCCTTTTATTTCAAACAGAAGGACCATTCAAAATACTCATACCTTTTTATGTAATTGTAAATAATATAATATTATGTTCATATAGATTGCTTATCAGCTTCTATGACTCAGCCTCGTTTGGTGACAGCTGTTGCTCCCCTGTGTAAACAACCCTTTCATATTCTACGCTTTAATTTTCAGTGTTTCTAGATCTTTCCTTGAAAACCATAATAATTACTTACATAATATTATCACTGTCACCGTTGCATTGGATTATTATTACAATTTTATTATTATTATTATTATTATTATTATTATTATTATTATTATTATTATTATTATTATTATTATTATTATTATTGTTATTATTAATATTATTATTAATATTATTATTATTATAGCTATTAAAAACATCCCAAAAATCAGTCAATTCGATTGGGGAAGAGGAAGGCTGATTCTTTGGAATTGATTTTTTCTAGTTCTAGTATTTTTTTTCTGTCTTGCTTTGCTTGGCATTGTTTCATATACACTTTTTATTGTAAACAAACAATCAAACAAACACACAACCGAACAAAAAAGGTAACATGTCTTTAAAAAACCAGGCTATTCTACATTAATCGGATTCGTTGGGACATTAAAACAATTGTGGTACCTCTATCGTATCTACGGTTTTTGAGAGCTATGATTTAAAATAATTCAATTTCAATTTCTTTATTGTCAGAATATAATGTTGCGTATTACTCGAAGTCGTTAGGAGAAATAGGAAATAGAAATAAAATTAAATTTTGGATCTTTATTATCTCTCTCCGACATAATCATATTCTCTGTTTTAGATTGATAGTAAATTGCGTCATGGCCTATGGCTTATGATTAAGATAAGCCTGACGTAAGAGATAATATGTATAGTAGACTATGTGTATTTTTATCCGGTTTTAGTGCTGAGATAAATAAATTATGAGAGGTCGGAATATAACATTATTGTCAAAAAGGAGTGAAAGGAAGAAAAAAGAGTAACAGGATTTAACTGAATTTCATTTTCTGCGAAACAGGATGTCAGTCATGCATAGCATTGCATAGCATAGCATGGCACGGTCGTTCGTACTCATCAGTGAACAAAGAAATAATATGAAATAGGCGTCCCTATTACCATCGTTGATATTACGCATATAATACTGTGACCTCTCCAATTTCCTGTTTACTCAGTTATCAAATGTCAAATGTTTCTTATTTCCGTTGCTCATTTTCCCATTATTGTAATGATCCAATCAGCCAATCAATTGTCGGTAAGGGGGAGGGGTTGGAGGGGGAAGGGGTGGGGGGGGGGGGGGTTCTAAGCATAGATAACACAGGACTGTGGTTCTAAGTCCGTCATTTCCATTAGCCCTAATGACACAATTATGATTAGAAGCTACGGATTGGATAGATAATGCCATCATCCTAAAGATAGAATTCGCTTGGCCAAGGAGTTCACAACATTGCCATCCGGAAGTATAACGGACCAACACACAAACTCTGTGTAACCATGAACTTTTATAGTCTGGTTAATACAGTTTAGTGAGAACAACTCACAAACGCGGATGGCAAAAACAATAACAAAGGCCTGAGTGACGTCATCTTCGAACTATCTATAATAGTTGTTTGTCTTGAGCCTCGCTATAGATAGTTCGAAGATGACGTCACTCAGGTCTTTGTTATTGGTTTTTGCCATCCGCGTATATGAGTAATGCTCACTGAACTGTATTAACCTGACTATAAACGTTCATGGATACACAGTTTTGTGTGTTGGTCCGTTATACTTCCGGATGGCAATGTTATGAGATTCTTAGCTAAGCGCATACTATCTATATACAGCAAGAGTGTATCATTGTATCAATGGGTTGGTGTGTAACCGACGTGAATTATTTAAAGGTCTGATAACACAAATTCTTTTGGATTCATTGCTGTAATGGAAGTAGTATCAAACCAGCACAAAATATGGACCATTACAGCAATGTTAAATCAAGCCATAGACAAAATCTGTAGTACAATTTGTGTGGGTGTATATATATATATATATATATATATATATATATATATATATATATATATATATATATATATATAATATTATAATATATATATATATATATATATATATATATATATATATATATATACGTGTGTGAGTGTGTTTGTGCGTGTGTGTGTGTGTGGTTGTGTACAAGTGTACAAGAAAAGATTGCAAGAAAAAAAAAACATTAAAAAAAAATAGGGCTTATGCAACCCGAAAGAAGAAATTAAAACTCCTGGAGTTGGAGATGGTCAAGTAGGCTTAGGACGGTGAGAAGGAGATAGAGGGCAATAAGTGCGATGGACAAGTGAGCAAGTTGCTCCCCATCCTTCTATCCATCTATCTACAGACTCGTAGGACCCGCCTGGACTCACCTCCAACTTGCTCACTTGTCCATCCCCTTCAGTGCCCTCTCCTTCTCACCGTCCCATCCTTACTTGACCATCTTCAACAGCAGTTTTAATGTCTTCTTTCGGGTTGCATAAGCCCTATTTATTTGTGTGTGTTTTATTTTCTCGTTAATCTTGCGGATACACGATTCCATCACCATTCGTTGGATACGTGTTATTTTCAAATTTATTTCGTTTCCCTTTCTTCCTTTTAAAAAAAAATATTTTTGATTATTATTTTTGAAATTGTTTTTTGATCTATTTAGTTTGAATTCTTTTTTTCTCCCTATATTAATTCTCTTCAAATTACGTTAAAATAACAAAATTCTTTCTCACCTTTTCCTCCATCTTCGTCTCTTTCCAAATACAGACCTACACATTAACACCTTCAACCATACTTAGACCGACCACTCACAGCAACTTACAAACACTCTCTCTCTCTCTCTCTCTCTCTCTCTCTCTATATATATATATATATATATATATATATATATATATATATATATATATATAAACTCTCACATATACACCCTCCTTCCCTAGTCTTTCTCTCCCTCTCTTCTCATTTTGTCCGTTTATATATTTGGTATAGTATACAAACCAACCTATCTATCCCTCTCTAATCCCATCCCCATTTTAAAGACTTCTTTGCAGTTACTTTTACTATGCACACACACTTAAACACATTAATATTCTCTCTCATTCTCTCTCTCCCCCATTTTCCCGGCCTTCCTTCTCTTGCGCCTCTTCTTGCATCCACATCCAACACCCTCTACATATATTTACATTTGTTTCCACACTCGACAAAATGTGATATTCTGTAACCTTACATGTTTGTGTTTTGTCTCCTGACGAAGCCCAAGGGCCGAAACGTCGTTTGTTTTGTGGTGTTCCCTTATACACGAGTCACATTTACTCGCTTTTTCTCTCTCTCAAATTGGGAACAGACGTTGATTCCTAGAGCTTCTTAGTTCTTCTTAGTTCAGGATTACCTCAAAGCTTCATCCAGACACAAGCAAAGATCCCACAAAGAAAAAAACAAATGCACATATATATATGAAAATGTGAAACAACGAAGATTTGTTGAAATATGGAGCCGAAGTAAATAATGAGTAAACTAGTGTGTACTAAAGTATGAGATCAGATGGTCCCATCAAGAAACATACACAGGATCCTACCTATACCAAAATGATTCTTGTTTTTAAGGAGGAATATGTGCTACTCAAAAGGGTTATTGATTTACAATTGAAAGCACACGATTAAGAGTAAGACTAGGGGATTGGTTCAAATAGGGGACAAAGGTAGATTCCATGAGTACGCTATAAGTGTACTTTGTTTGAGATCACCAGCACACAAGCAAAGCCCCCGCTCAGAGGAATACACTCAAATGTTTACAAACCATTTTATACTTAAAACAAAAATTGTAACACTACTTGAGAGATGATTAACAAGGAAAAAAATATCTCCCAAAACCATAGCTATACATTTGATTGTTCCCTCCCCGCCAAGGACTCCGGTCTGGGCTTGGACAAAACACAAATAATCTCATTCCAAGACAGACAGAAAGCAACTGAGAAAAAAAAAAACAGATAGAAGGGTATAGAAGACACAGTAAGTGACTCTATGCTCACTATGGGAGATCAGGAACCCCACCCAGCAAGCAAGAGTCAACGGACCACAATGTTTTAAACTTGTTTTTAGGGGTATTACAATGCTTGCAACACATTAGGTCATATCAGCGCCAGTGTAAAGGAAGAAAATGGGATTGTAAAAAGTTCTAGAATTCCAATAAAAGCACAAAAGAAAAAGTAAGACAAAGGGAGAACTGGTTTAAATAGAGAGCAAGTGTAGATTCTAAGAGCGTACTTGGTTTGAGATGTCTCATCTTGACGAAGCACAGGTCTCCAGTAAGGGGAACACAACTGACTACAAATAATAATATATTATATGTAAACAATAATACAGTCCAAAGCAGAGAGATGATTTACAAGCCAAAAAATATCACCTCCCAAACCTATGCATTTGACTGTTTCCCTCCCAGCCTCGGTGTCCGGCCAAGATAAGGACAAAACCAAGTAATCTCATTCCAAGAGAAAGACAGAAAGGATGTTGGAAAACAGATATAGGGGGATAGAAGAGGGTAAATACCTCCCTGTCCACAATGGGAGGTCAGGAAATCCACCCCGAAGGACTACAATGGAAGAAGCTGTTTGAGTAGATCTCCATTAGGAAAAATGAACCCGATAAATTGAAATACACGTTTTGTTCAATAGATTTTGGTTGCATTGATTTGTTTTGTTAGTTTGTTTGTTTTAAATGGTTTAACGGCGCTTGCAACGCAATAAGGTCATGTCAGCGCTTGTAAAAAGGAAGAAATTGGAATAGTCAAAAGTTATAGAATTACAATTAAAGTACCTTAGCAAAGGTAAGACAAAGTGGAATTAGTTCAAATAGGTGACAAATGTAGATTCTAAGAGCACACTATCAAAGTACTTAGTTTGTGATCACCTGAAAGTCTCATCCAGACACAAGCACAGGTCCCCACTAAGAGGAATATAATCAAATGTTTACGAATCATATATATGTAAACAAAACATAATACAGCGCAGAACAGAGAGATGATTTACAAGAAAAAAATTATCATCTCCCAAAACTAAATATACATTTGACTGTTTCTCTCTCAGCAAGGGCATCCACAATGGGAGGTCAGGAACGTTTGGTTTAAGGGTTTTACGACGCTTGCAACACATTAGGTCATATCAGCGCCGGTGCAAGGTACATCCAGCACATTTTACAACCCCGTGTTATTCCATTTTTTTCATGAACATCTTCAATTTTCACTACAACACGACAATGCACCATCCCACCCACCTATTGTAACAATGGATTTAATAGCAGCAACTAATGTGAACGTTATCAGCCTGTGGCCTGCAATATCCCCCGATCTAAATCCGATATAACATATGTGGAACATAATCGGCCGTCAGGTTCGTTCATTAGACCCGCAAAATGAACAACAACTGTTCCACGCCATAAGAACAGCTTGGGATAACATTCCTCAACACCAGCAGCTGACCAGATTGACCAAGAAGAAGAAGAAGAAGAAGAAGAAGAAGAAGAAGAAGAAGAAGAAGAAGAAGAAGAAGAAGAAGAAATAATAATAATCAATGCAAGTAAAATCGGGCTATCATGGCGTTAATGTTTTATGTACGACATTCATTCACTCTCATGCATATTATGATACGAACTCTAATAAACGTATAAAAATTAACATGATGTGGCATGGACATATTTAACTTATCCCTGTTGAAGATGAGGACGTTGAGATGGTTTGAGTTGGTCTTTTTTTTCTACTGCAGTGATAGACGGATCGAAAATGACGTCACTCAATTCTTTGTTATAATTTACACCATGTTAGTGATTACTTACCTTACCTTACCCGGGTTCCATCTCTTTCCAGAGGTCGGATGTCATGGCTTTCCATCCTTCACGGTCCATTGCAGCCTCGTTACAGTCTGCCATGCGCCGTCCTGTAGCTTCCTTGATGCCATCTGTCCAGGATTTCCTTTGTCTTCTTCTGCCTCTCTTTCCTTCAATTCTTCCCTCCATTATCCTTTTTTCGAGACTATCATGTCTTCGCATATGTCCAAAATATGACAGCTTTTTGTGCTTCACAGTCAAAAGAAGTTCTTTTTGTTTTTGGCCCATTAGGTCGAGGACTTCGATGTTTGTTTTTCTTGCTGTCCAAGGTATTTTCAGTATTCTCCTGTACGTCCACATCTCAAAAGCTTCAATACGTTGTTCTCACAACCATAAAAGAAAATGGACCACACATAGCATTTGGTGCATCTCATTCGTGTTCTGATGGAGATATTTGTGTTGTTGAGGATTGGCTTTAGTTTCATGAACGCATTTTTGGCCAGCATTATTCGTCTCCTGATCTCTTTGTCAGACTTTGCATCGGATGTTACCAACTGCCCCAAGTACGTGAACTCCTTTACTTGTTCCACTGGACACTCTTCTATTTCTATATCTATGTCTATGGGCTCTTTCTTTTTTGTTATCACCATTGTTTTTGTCTTCTTCGCATTCATGAACAGCCCCTTTTCTTTACTCTCTTCGTTCACTTTTGAAATTAGCTTCTGTAGGTCTTCCTTACTTTCCGCCAACAGGACAGTATCGTCAGCGTAACGTAAATTGTTGATGTTGTGGCCACCAACCTTCAACCCTTGTGCTGTTTCTACTTGCCGAAAAATAGACTCTGGGTATAAATTAAACAAGCAAGGAGACATAACACATCCCTGGCGCACTCCTTTCTTGATTTCAATTGCATCTGTTGTATCTGCCTGCACTTTTATCTGAGCCTTTTGCTGCCAGTACAGATTAGCGATTAGAGCCACATCATTCTCTTCCACACCTATTGCCACAAGGTCCTGGATAAGTTTCTGATGACTAACAGAATCAAATGCCTTTGAGTAGTCGATAAAACAGGCATATATGTCTTTTTGGACCTCTAAGTATTTTTCTGACAGGATTTTTAAGTCGAAAATTGCCTCCCTGGTGCCACTGTTCTTTTTGAATCCAGTTTGCTGTTCTGAAATCTCACGATCTACTTTTGACGAGATTCTTTTCAGGATTATTGTCAGGAGGAGTTTCAGTAGATGGCACATAAGACTGATTGTTCTGTAGTCCGAACACTCAATTGCACCCGCTTTCTTGGGTAGCAGTATGAAGATAGAAGTGCGAAGGTCTTCTGGGATGTGCGTTGACTCATAAGGTCCGTTATCACATCAACACCAAATTCACCCAGTGCTTGCAGCATTTCTGTTGATACCCCATCTATTCCATTTGCCTTCCCTGTTTTAATGCAGTATAGGGCTTTCTCTACTTCTGATCTTAGGATTGTGGGTCCCCGTAGAAAGGACTGTATATGGTTGTCACCTCTGTCCGCATTGAATAGCTCCTCCACGTATTCTTTCCATCTATTGGCGATTTCTTCCACCTCAAAGAGGAGTCTACCTGATTTATCTTTGATGCAACCGCCAGATTGAGCGTTTTTATATGTGAATTTCTTGATTTCAGCAAACATTGGTCCAGGGTTTCTCTCATGTGATAGCTTCTCAATACGGTGGCACTTTTCATCAAACCAGTCTTCTTTAGCCTGGATACACTTTTTCTTTACTGATTTGTCCAGTTCATTGTACCTAGGGGTGCCCTTTGAATGTTTCCGTTCTCTCATAAGATTCAAAATCTCATTCGTCATCCATTCTTTCTTTGCCTCTTTAGATTTTTTGTTTAGCATTTTCTCGTTTGTAGTTGTTATTGCACCTTTAAGAGAGGACCATTGTTTATCAATTGTACTCTTATACGTTTCTTCTGTTTCTTTATTTGTGTCTTCTTGTTCTTCCATAAGACAATAATACGTATTTTCTACTTCTACAGCATATTTCGCTCTTAGCTCCTCGTTTCTAAGTTCAGCTAGGTCGTACTTTATGTGTTCGTCCCTTTTCTGTTTGGGAATTTTTAATTTAACTTTTATTTTCACCATGATGGGAACATGGTCCGATCCAATGTCAGCACCCGGGAAAGTTTTACATTGGGTCACACAGTTTTTGAATCTGGTTTTGATGAGAAAATAATCTATTTGGTTTCTGTATATATCTCCTGGGCTCTTCCAAGTGTATAGGCGCCTCTTTGGTTGTTTGAATATGGTGTTTATTATGGTCATGTCATGGGACTCGCAAAATTGGACCAGACGTTCACCCCTCTCGTTGGACTCTCCTAGACCACAACTTCCCATGCACGGTGAGATTGCTGCGTTTCCAACTTTCGCATTGAAATCCCCCATTACGACAACAATGTCACTTGATTTTATGCATTTGAGGGCCTTGTTTACATTTTCATAATGTGCCTCGACCTCCTCATCTGGGTGATCACTCGTTGGTGCATAAATTTGTAGGAGCACTAAATCAAAAGGTTTAGCTTGGATTTTGCACATTAAGATACGGTCGTTCACGGGCCAATACCCAGTTACTGATTTAGCAATTTTGTTTTTCATCAGGATGCCAACGCCTCTGTTGTGCTGAGTATTTCCGGAGTAAATAAAAGTGTGGCTGTCTCTTTTTATTATTCCATTGTCTTTCCATCTTGTCTCTGAGACACCAAGGATATCCATATTCATCGCCTCTGCCTCCATAATTAGATTATGGAGCTTTCCTGCTTGAGCAAGTGTTCTCACATTCCACGTGCCAATTTTTAAAGGAACATTTCTTGTCTTCAAGGTAGGTAGATCAGTCTCTGGCTTTACCGAGGGCTTTCCACCAGAAACGTCATAAGGTGCCATCTTTTGGACATTACTTAATTCCTCTTCCCTGTACATATTTACAGCTTGATACTTAGTTGCAGGGGGCCCAACGTCACAAGCATCTCTAACACTATAGCTCTGACTAGCCATGACTAACTATGAATGATACGTGGTAAGGTTTCCCCCTTTTCCACGGTGGTAGCCGCTATCTAATTTTGTCTCAGACGCGCCTCTTTGTCTACCACAGACTTGCTGTCTACGCCTACTTTTACCTAACCATATCCAGACCCTTGTGCACTAAAAGGTGAGACATTACCTATTCTACCCTACTACGCGAGTCACTCAATGTCGTTTCGCAGGTCAGTCGAGACCCGGTCCCGGGGTGTGGCCGCTGCGTGCACTACAGCTTCTAGGAGCCAGACATGAGCTAGATATGCAGGTGTGGACCAGTGGATCCTGACCATCCGAAGATGCGACTGTCTCTCACAGAAAGGTACTACCACTCCCTCCATACCCTACACCCTATGTTAGTGATTATTACTCACTAAATTACATATAGATAGAATGAAGTTAACGTCACTTGGATCTTCGTTATTGTATTTTTTTTTTTTTTTATGAGTAATTCTCACTCAAGTGTATTATCCAGATTATAAAAGTTCATGGTTACACAGAGTTCTGTGTGTTGGTCTGTTATGCTTCCGGATGGCAATGTTGTGAGCTTCTTAGCCAAGCGCATACTATTCATATTAGACTATTAACGTTAAAGGTTACACACCGTTTTGTGCGTTGGTATGTTTATTTTGACTGGTGAGTGTTACGAGTATTTTACCTAAACCCATAGCATCAATAAAGTAGAGAAAAAGTAAGTAAAGAAAAACCTCGTCATTATACTCGTGACTTAGATCGTAGCGATCGTTAACTAATAGATAGTTCGAAGATGACGTCACTCGGGTCTTTGTTATTGTTTTTTGCCATCCGCGTTTATGAGTAATGCTCACTGAACTGTATTAACCCGACTATAAACGTTCATGGATACACACAGTTTTGTGTGTTGGTCCGTTATAATTCCGGATGGCAATGTTATGAGCTTCTTTGCCAAGCGCATACTGTCTATAGCCGAACACTAGGATCCACCAGGACTTATATGTTGATGTCATTTTTAGCTTGTGTAGCGCCTAGTGAGTTGTCGTTAGTATCTTGTGCTCAAGGAAACAACTAATCCCATTGATTGAAATATGGAATACAATTCACAATTTTTTTTCTTTTATGGCCAAAGACTTATCTTTTGACATAATTTGTTGGTCAGTATCAGGCTTTAATTGTTCGATAATGCAAAATAATGCTATGCGTTTAGGTAAAATACTCACAACATCCGCAAGTCAGACATACCGTACCAACACACAAAACTACTTGTAACATTAAATGTTTATAATCTGTTTGATAGAAGTTAGTGAGAACCAATCATTAAATTGACTGTCTAAAAATAATAACAAAGAGCTGTGCGACGTCAATTTCGTTCCTTCTATATATTGAATCTCTTGTAGATTGATTTACAGCTAAATAAATAATTTTGATAACTCCGTCTAAAACAAGAGACATTAAGCTTCCTTTTCTTCCTGAAAATATAAATCTTAACCTCATATATTTAATTTGAGACAATATTCAAATTTTCGCATCTAAAACATCCTGACATTATCACCCTTTTGAGGCATTTGGTCACAAACAAAGTGTACATCATGGGAACATCATGAGAAACATTCTTTAATGGACAATATATTACGTCATGTTTATTAGATTTCCATTACAACAGTGAGCCACGATGAATTGGATTATCAAACCTGGAAATAAGTGCACGTCGGTCACAACCATAAAATTTTAAGTTTCTGTGATATTTTATAATATATTTTTCGGTTATTTTCTATTGCGCTTTCATTTCAAATAATTTCTAAAGGTCCTTGCTTGCCTCATCGTTGGTGCCGTGGATGTTACATCAGGCCAAGGGACATGCTCAAGTTTAATGTGACAAAATTAGGATTTCACATTTCTGGTCATTTTGATTTTAGAATCCGTTTTTGTCATCTTGGACACACCTGCATGCATTACACCGTTTTAAGGCGATGGGCCACATTTTCTTTCGGATGCTGTCAGTCTTATGGTTTTGCACCCCAAAGGAATACCACACACGTCACCATTCGTGTTTTCTTTGATCTATATGTTGAATAATTATTATAAATTGATTTGGGACGTACGGATGTTATAGAGAAAAAAAATTGTCATCAAGGTTGCTTTTGTGTTTGTTTATTTCGTTTTGTTTTTGTTTATTTCGTAGTTTGTGTGTGTTTTTTTTTTTTTTTTTTTTTTTTTTTTTTTTTTTTTTTTGGTTTGTGTGTTTTTGTTTTTGTTGGTTTTTTTTGTGTATTTTGTTTTGTCTTTTTTTGTTGTTGTTGATTTATTTTCTGTTGATTTATATTTTTGGTTTGTTTTTTTTTTTTTACAGCTAATCATTTGTTAATTGAATATATGTTATATTCTTCTTACACCTCCCCTTTCTCTCTCTCTCTCTCTCTCTCTCTCTCTCTCTCTCTCTCTCTCTCTCTCTCTCTCTCTCTCTCTCTCTCTCTCTCTCTCTCTGCAATTTATGAAACTTATCAACGAAAATGGCAAGACTCAAGATCTGGAAAATTCAGATGAGCTTTCATTCAGAACCCAGAAGATTGTACAAATCACTTGTTCTGAACAATTAAAGCGGAATTAGAGAGACAAATCTGTATTTGACAATATGAGTTACCTAAAGATCCTTCGTGCATCATATCTGAAACATGGAAAACAGGGATGTTCTTCAAGACGAAAAAAGCAGGTGGGACGACGGACAAAGACCATTACTACTCAAAAGAAGGAAATATTCACGGTTTGTAGGAATATTGAACGTGAATAACGCAACTGATACAGCGACGGACGATAGTGGGACAAGTTAACATGACAAGTGCTTCTATGATATGGTATATAAAAGAGATTTTATGTTAATTTAAACCCTGAATTTGGAGCAGCAACTATGTCATTTGTCGATCTTCACTAATAAAGTGACGTTAAAAATGTTTAAATAATAAAAAAAAAATATTAAGCTTATGTTACTTTATTCGTGGCCTGCCTGTAAGTCACATTTGATGTGGGGTTATTTACGATCCTTATCATGAAGAAAACTAAATCATAGATTTCGTTGACTAAAATATTATGCTATTTTACTAATTATTGTTCGTGGTGGATCTTGATAGATCGTAATTAAATCAAAACGTGCCTCCTAATTATAATTATATGTGCTAATAATATGAGTAATATTACCCAAAGAAATTGATTTTGAAAATATTGGCAATGTTAATTACAGGAAGTTTCAAAACCCAATTTCAAAATAAAAATTGAGCTCAGACAAATGTCTTCGTCCTAGTCCTCTCGTGTTTAATGTTTGTGGTTTATGATGCAGCGAGGGTTCACAGCGCAAACACCAACCCTTGTAAAGAATAAAGACTTTTAATCGTGCCAACTATCGAGTAAAAACCATGGTGTAATGCTAGCACCTCTGATCGATTATTATGAGGTCTGAGGTTCGATCTCTAGTCGAAGCAAACTTATTTGTTGGGATGGTTTTCTGTTCTTGGACGTTTTTCTCTGCTTTGTCTGGCACTGTTCCATACATACATTAATCAGACCTTTATCTTTCACCACCGCCTGCTTTCTAATTTGTCACCTTGTTTTTCACTCCGCTACTCTATCACACTTGCTTAAACAATTTACTTTCCTTTATATACACACCCAAATGATGCACTCATCTTGTATTTTCCTAAATAAGTTGCTTTTTTAGGAATCACTACAATAAATGTTTACACCAGGTAATAATATGACATAAAAATGACGCATACACCTTCAAACACGTGAAAAGAATAAACACGAGAAATATTGATACTTTAGTTTTGATATTATCAACAAATGTATATATATATATATATATATATATATATATATATATATATATATATATATATATGTGTGTGTGTGTGTGTGTGTGTGTGTGTGTGTGTGTGTGAATCAAGCCCATAATTGCCTTTGATTATCAGTCCTGCAAATTTCAGCTTAAAATGTTGTATTTTTGTTAGCAGGGCTTTTTGTTAATTTCTATCAAGGTCCCGATAGCTCAGTTGGTAGAGCACTCGCAGCCTGGTGCACCCTGGTGCAGTCGAGATTTTTTGTTGTTGTGAGCAGATCCAGTTTGGTTTGTAATTGTTTGGTTTGGATAACCGACTCTTAGCTATCAATAATTATGTGTGTTGCTGTCTTATTTACAGTCTCACTTTACATAGATATGATAACAAAACGTTGAGTTGCTCATTGCTATTGTGCAATGGTTTATATCAGCGACAACAATAACAAATAAATAGGGAAGAAAATGAAATAAAAAGGCCAAGGTTGATATATTATTTAGTTCATCATGAGTTGTGCGGCTATGTGGTCAAGTGGTATGACACTCGCTCTCGGATCGGAAGGACCAGAGCTCGAGCCTCGCTCGGCGCATAGTTTAGTTCTTGGAAAAGGCTCATTACTCACATTCTCTCACCGTACGCGGGTGTAAAATGAGTACCTGGCCGTGAACACCGTTGTTTTTGTCCGAGAACAAAAATGTAATATCGCCTGACAGGCGTCGTGTCTCGTTCTACATGTTACCTGTTGATGTTGCTCTATATAAAAGCCCAATTTTTTTTTAGTTCATCATGAGTTACTGGATTTTGCACGATGGCTTTTTATTGGATCTAGCATGATTACCTGATATAGCCTTATTGGTGCATTTAAATAATTAAAAAAACAAAACAAAACAAAACAAAAACAAGCAAACAAA
>NC_088360.1:41109892-41114892 GCF_034508935.2 Berghia stephanieae
ATCAGGATTGTTTTTGTGCTCTGGCAACGATCAACAAAAAATAAGATTTGATGTCAAATCTTTTTAAAGTCGAACCATGTAGGCAATGCCGTTATGAATTGCATCATAGAACTAATCTTTATTTAGAGTTAGAGTGGGCACTTTTCAGATTTTCCAAGACTCGTTGTTTGATTTTCAAATTGAAATATAAACACTTAAAATTCTAAGACTTTAGTGGTGTTCAATGATGTTAATATACCTCTATTATCTTCCTCAGGAAACTGCTCCGATGCATGTACCACATCTTCCTGCAAATGTGGCACTGACTGCAAATGCGGTGATCAATGTCCCTGCAATACATGCAAGCCTTGCCAGTGCACATCTGGTAAGATTTATTTTAAGTTATTTTTTGTGTGTCACTGATCCATGGTCAAGTCTAATAATTGAGACATTGGAAATGTCTTGTTAATCACTAGAACTTAACTAGTGTTTTTTTTTTTTCTTACCGTTCCAAGTATACAAATGTATATTTGGAACGGTAAGAAAGAAAAATGCTATTTTGTTTTAAAATGTTTGTTTTAAGTTGATTATAATATAAACTGACATCGCCTGTTTGTTTTAAGTGATTATAAACTGACATCGCCTGTTAGGCGATGTTAAAATATTTTCGGACAGAGACAACATTGCTAACGGCCAGGTACTCATTTTACACCTGAGTACGTTGAGAGAATGTGAGTCAAGAGTCTTCTCCAAGGGCAACTATGCGCAGAGCGAGGCTCGAACCCAGGACCTTCGGATCCGAAAGCGAGTGTCATACCACTAGAACACATAGCCGCACATAAATTGATTGGTATTGTGTCAGAGTGAACCTGCTATGCTTAAAGATTGGTTTGTCAATTGAATTGGCAGTCTAAAATAAATTCACAATATGAAACTTGGTTAAGATGTCGTGCTTTATGGTATTTTTTTATTATTATTATTATCGATTTAACTTAAAAGTTTACTTGCCTAGGCTCTACTTCACCATGACATAATACCAGATTGAGGTCGTACGTCACATATCTTATCCTATAAATTTATTGTAGTCAATGAATGTTTAACAATACAATTCACAAAAAGTAATCATTAAAAAAGGCTTATGAGTCAAGATTTGATCTCAATTTTTGTAGTTTGGTACAGACAGTAAAATTTGTTTGCCAGGCCTCCAATATAATACAATTGTTTGTTTCAAAATGTTTTCTATCAAGTTCTTCAAACACTGTTATGTGAATGGACAAAGTGTTAGCTTTGTAAAAACCAAGACATACGTCAAAATCTCCTGATCAATTCAAACTTGGTTCACCTACTTGTGAGACTATTGTCGATGGGTTATTACATTTTCCACCTTTTGTTGTACCTCTACTGATAAGCAATGATAAGCAACTCTGCCATATAAGTTTAATTGTACGTATGGTGATAGAAATGCTGACATGTCATCTCCACTGCATTTGAATTGTATTTGTACATTTGCCACTCACATTAGCCTGTTTTAGGACCAGGTTTGTCAGTACAGCATGAAGTGCGATTTGTCATCAATAGTATTGCAATTTGTTTACAATAGCAAATTGCGCTTATGAAAACATTAAATGTTCACTTGACTCGGGTGTGAACAGGTACCTAACTATAGGCAGTGAAGAATTTTGTAAGAGTATTTATTAATCTATGTGAAAAGATAAAAAGTCTGTTTTTATAAAAGATCGAAAACATTGGTCTTAGGTTGCAGGGGTCAAAATTAACATAATTATGGGAGAATATAATCCGCTGTAAGTAGGTGATGACAAACCTGGTTTTACAAAATTAAATTGTTAAATAACTTGACTTAATTTACTGTTAGATCTATTTGATAATCTGTAATGAAATTTATTTTCCATCCACAGCTGGCTGTAAATGTGGTGTTGGCTGCACTGGAAGTGACTCGTGTCATTGCTTGGCTGGGTGTAGCTGCAAGTAGAGAGACTTATGCTGAAGAGATCAAGTTTCCTGTCTGAGGGGCAAATGGTGCATTATGTGTGATAAGGAAGATATTTGTTCTAGAGATATATCAAGGGTGTAGGATGACTATGTGTATGTGTGAGTGTGCATTTTGTGTGATAAGAAGGAAGAAAATGCTTGTTTTAGAGACAATCAAGTGCTTATGATGAGGTATGTGAGAGAGAGAGAGAGAGAGAGAGAGAGAGAGAGAGAGAGAGAGAGAGAGAGAGAGAGAGAGAGAGAGAGAGCTACTGAAACTACATATAATGCGAACGAATGTTTCTATGGGTATAAGAGAATTTAAAAAGACCCATGTTCCTTTGGTTTATATTTTGATTACCTATGTTATTGCAGCAAAGCCTCAATACTTAAAAGATGGCTTAGATTACTTTGACTCAAAAAAGAAATCTCATTTTATTCCTTGAATATATTTGGAAGATATAAATTATCATCATATTTCTACAACATGATTTAATAGATAATTTTGCCAGCTAAACAAAATATAACAGTATTAACTTCCATTTAACTTTGAAAGAACTTGTAAACAAAATTCAGGGGCGGGCTTAGCATTTCATTCTACATTTGGGCTTTTATTTTTATTGAAATAGAAACACTGTGTCCGTAGTATAAAATAAAAATCATTGTTAAAAAAACATAACAAGGTTCATTTCGCCCTGTTTGATTTTCATTCGGCCCTAATTTTCAATCAATTTTTGAAATGGTCAAAATATGAAAATATTACTTTTTTCATCAATATTTTTATAACTTACTGTTTGTAATCGTTTTACATGCTGTTACCATTTCATCCATTGTAATTGTATTGTATGTCAACAGTCAAGTGTGTTCAAATTTAGTCATCTTCATTCCTTCATCTTGTGCAGCTCTCATGATCCATCATCTTTCATTACGTTGTTACTCGTCATAAAAATTATTCCAAACTTTTCTTGTCAATGAACTACTACAAGCAGGCTTGCCACGTGTACTGATAATGATTTGAAAAATCTTCAACTTTTTATAAGGTATTTTACAAATTCTGACCCCCTCTCCCCACTTTCCCATCCCCTCTTTCTTATTTCGGTACTACTCATATGAATGAGAGCCAAGATTTACCTTCTAAATTTTACATTTGTTGTCACTGGCAGGTCTGCAAATAGTTGTTAATTTTAATTTTTTTGTCTTTTGGCAATGTTAAGTGATCGGCAATCATATTGTATTACAAATACATAATACTAATCATTGTCCTTTCAATTTAGTCTTGTCAAACTACTTGATGCTCCACATTTTTATGCTTTATTTTTTTTTCTCTTTGACAAAATTTATATAAATGACATTTATTAGTTTGATATAAATTGTTGTCAATTTGAAATCTGTGACTTATGTTTTTTCTTTCATTCTTACTTTGTTACTAAAGACCTATGGACAGTTTGTTTACTTTGTGGGGTCTTCTGATCCATCATGGTGGGCAGAGAGGTCACTTGCTGTTCTTCGACTTTTATCCCCATATCTCTATTGTCTTTCCATCTTGCTCTCTGCCTTTGTTTTGGATTGAGATCGCTCCGTCATTCCATGTGCTGTGACTGTTGGGGGGGGGGGGGGGGGGGGGGGGGGAATCCAAAGCTGGAGACAAGCCAGATATAGCTTTTTCCAGATAGTTTTGTATTTTGTTTGTTTTTTTCCATGTAAATCATCTCTTGACTGTACGTACTAGTTAGTTTTGGATACATTTTACTTTGTAAGCACTGGAGTGTATCCGTCATAGCGGAATCTTTTTCTTGTTCCTGGATGGGACTTGTGGGTATTGTCAAAATAGTCACGTTGATGTATTGTTCGTGGAATCTCCTGTTCCCTTTTACTTTTTGTCTTGCTTCTTCTTTGATGCGTTGACTTCAGATCTACAGCTGACTTTTTCTGTCATCTACCGTCTATTTGGCGCTGAAATGACCTATAGTGTTTCAAGCGCCTTAGAACCCACGACATCAATTTAATTTATTCTTGGGTCTACTTCTGTGCCCTGTCTGAAATCGTCCTCTTGTCTTGGCTTCTAGTTTCTAGCCAAATTTTAGAGCATCTGCATACCGTGTATATTGCATCTTTTTTAAATATCTCATAAGCCCTTCCTACTTGAAATAGGCGGAGAACTCATAAAAATAAACTTCAACGTCAAACGAGTCAGCAGACTTCACCATTACATTCAAACCCAGACTGGGTAACTGATTGGTAACTCCTTATCCTTTCTTTTTTTGGCTGGGGAGATCAACTTTGGCTGTCTCCTTTTTTACTTACGTTGAACATTTTGCCAGTAAACTTAAACTTAAACTCTTCACCACATGTCGATCGATTAAAAGATCCTCCAATTTGTCAAAAAAAAAGAACTTGGGACTTCTTCGGAGTTCCAAGTTTGGTGTCATTATTATGCAGTGGAAACCTGATCAGAAAGATTGGTTGGCTTCCTGCAAGGTTGACTGTATCAGTATCCATTGTCAACGGAACCGTGGCCTTCGTAAAGTTATGGCCTGATACTGACAAAAAAATGACGTCAAAAATGCCAGTCTTTTGCCACAAAAGAAAACAAATCGTGAGTTGTATTCAATAGTTCAACCAATGAAATAACTTGTTTCCATGAGCTCTACTAACGACAACTCACTATGCGGTGCATAAACCAAATAATGACGTCAAACTGCCAGTCCTTTTGGATTTCAGTATCAGGCGATAGATAGTTCGAAGATGACGTCACTCAGGCCTTTGTTATTGTTTTTGCCATCCGCGTTTGTGAGCTGTTCTCACTAAACTGTATTAATCAGACTAACTATAAAAGTTCATGGTTACACAGAGTTTGTGTGTTGGTCCGTTATACTTCCGGATGGCAATGTTGTGAACTCCTTGGCCAAGCGCATTCTATCTATAACATAACGATGGAACACACTTGAAGTACAGAAAATTTGGAACCAACAAGAGGTGTTGACTTTATGCGGAATCCATTGTCATGTAATATTGATGATAAGTGTTGAGTT
>NC_088360.1:41119892-41122392 GCF_034508935.2 Berghia stephanieae
GTATAGTATTTGAGTGTAAAGGGGGAATCGATTTATAAAGAGACTACAGATGTCCCTTACGAGGTGTGTTTCAGAATTAAGTTTCCCTTTTCACTCATAAGCGATCTATAACTACCAAAATTTGAGTCAATGTGACATCATATTTAAGAAATCCCGATGCCAAATTCCAAGTATATTGATTGTTTTACCATAGAGCTGTGGCGTTGGAAAGTTAGTTTTACTTTTGTTGCTTGTCCAAGCTTAATAAAAGGACAATGGCAGATCAAAAAATTGATGCAACATTCTCATGGTAAAATGTTCGGGTTGTCATCAAATTTTCAATTCTTCTTGGCAAGTTTGCTTTCAAAATACGCTGAGACATTTGTAAACTTTTGGAGCACAATGCTCCTTCAATTCTAACTGTTAGGAGGTGGATCGGGGAAGCTGAAGATGGGAGATCTGACATGTAGGATTAGAAACACACTGGGAGACCTCCTGTTGTCACTTGTGGCGATACTGGTGTGAGAACGAGGCCTGTGGAAAAAGATTCAAGAAGAACTTATTGTAGGGACAAAAGTCAATTTGTCGGTGTGTCCATCACAACCGTTTACATAATATTGACCAAGGCCTACCATCTTGGCAAAAAAAGGTCGTTCGCAAAGTGGGTGTCTGATTTGTTGACAGAAGAGCAAAAACAATAATTGCACGTTCAAGCAGCCCGGAACTTTTTGGACCGTGTTGAGGAAGATGTTGTTGAGTTTCTAAAAATAATTGTCACTGGCGATGAAACGTGAGTGAACTCATTTGAACCTGAATTGAAAAGACAATCAGCTCATTCGGATACACCAAAACCACAGAAGGCTTGCAAAAAACAAGGGGAGAAGAAATTGATGGTTAACATCTCCAAAAATTCGCAACAAAAAACAAATTATATATATAAAATAACCCCCCCCCCCCAAAAAAAAAATAACAAAAAAAAAAAACAAACAAAAAAGCAAACAAACAAAAAAAAAAAAAACAAAAACAAAAAAAACAAACAAACTAGAAAACAAACAAAACAAAACCAGAAATACCCCCCATCCCCCCCCCCCCATCCCCCCCCCCCTCCAACAACTTTTTTTTTTAAAAACAGCAAAAAAAAAAAAAACCCATCATACTCGGGGTGTAAAGTGAGTACCTGGGTGTTAACGGGGTTGTGTGTTTTAAAAAATGTCATATCTCCGTACAAGCGTCATGTATAGCGATATATGTTAAGTGCTGCTGTTGGCTTGGGACTCCTTGTAAAGCGCTTTAATCATTTTAGTGGATATTACGCTATATGTAAAAGTCCCCATTTTAAATAGACAGAGCGCAATCGTAGGAAAGGTCATTAAATATTTCTCCCCTTTTGGGTTATAAATCGTCCTTGGAGTCCGTCTACTTTTGAATTTAGTTCATGGAATACAAATTGACATTGTACATATGGAGAGAGAAAGAGAAAGAGAGAGAGAGAGAGAGAGAGAGAGAGAGAGAGAGAGAGAGAGAGAGAGAGGGAGAGAGGAAGAGAGAGATAGAGAGAAAAAAAGAGAGAGAGAGAGAGAGAGAGAGAGAGAGAGAGAGAGAGAGAGAGAGAGAGAGAGAGAGAGAATGATAGAGAATGAGAGGATTGGGAGAAAAACATACATACACAAAGCGAGAGAAAGGGGAAGACAGAGATAGAGAGAGAAAGAACGAAAGAAAGAAAGAGAGAGAGAGAGAGAGAGAGAGAGAGAGAGAGAGTCGGATGAAGGGGGAGGGGGGGGGGAGGCAAAGAGGTAATAATATCGAGAATGTGAAAGAAAGGGTGATGAAATTAACATCGCCACCCCAACATTCTGGAAACCCGCCTGAGGGCCATGGCGAGCAAGTATTTTGGTTCTCGTTTTTTGCTTTCATGAACGTAATATCCAAAAGATGTAAGTATCCTCGTCTTCTTCTTCTCCCTCCTCTTCCTCCACCACCTCATCCTCCTCCTCCTCCTCCTCCACCACAACCTCCTCCTCCTCTCCTCCTCCTCCTCCTCCTCCTCCTCCTTCTTCTTCTTCTTCTTCTTCTTCTTCTTCTTCTTCTTCTTCTTCTTCTTCTTCTTCTTCTTCTTCTTCTCTTCTCCTTCCTCCTCCTCCTCCTCCTCCTCCTCCTCCTCCTCCTCCTCCTCCTCCTCCTCCTCCTCCTCTCCTCTTCTCTTCTTCTTCTTTCTTCTTCTTCTTCTTCTTCTTCTTCTTCTTCTTCTTCTTCTTCTTCTTCTTCTTCTTCTTCTTCTTCTTCTTCTTCTTCTTCTTCTTCTTCTTCTTCTTCTTCTTCTCTTATGCTTCTTCTCTGTGTGTGTGTGAGTGTGTATGTGTGTGTGTGTGTTTGTTAGTGTGAGTAAAACAAATAGTGAATGAGTGATATATTATTATCCTCTACATCCTTTTTATTCTGGTCGTTCAATCAATGTAGAGTACAGGCCAATACCAATAGCCGCTTTAGCATGGCTTGCCTCTGGCGTCATTAGTCACATCTT
>NC_088360.1:41129892-41149892 GCF_034508935.2 Berghia stephanieae
AACAAAATCCCAAACAAAAAACCCTCAAAAATATCCAGAAACAACTACCTGTTTATGAAACGGACATAGGTTAACAAATTTAACACTTTTTTGCAGGTCCGATAATCCATTTCCTCGTGGGCTCATTGTTGTGATGGAAATCTCAAAAAATGACGCAAAATATTGTCAATTACAATGTTAAACTAGGCCCATAAGTGAGTTCGGATGTAAGACCTGCATATATGTATACGTCGGCAGTGATTAATATCATATCATATCATAGGTCAAATGCTAACAATAGGAGTAAATTGATACTAACAAATTATATGAATCATAATTTTTTTTTTAAACCCACATAAATTAACATACAGACAATATTTATTATACGTTCAACCAAAAGCAAATGTTAAGTTCTTGAAATGGTAATCAATTAATTTGATATATAAAATAGAAAACATACTTACGAGAAATGACAAACATACCGACACACAAAATTATATATTATATCTTTTTAAGTCAGTAATATTATGTTTGGGCAAGCAAGATGTTAAAAAGTGATATTAAAGTTGAGTTTACCAAAAATTATGTGAAGTTTAAGAATTTTTCAAGTTAATATCTGTATTTAACCCCCCCCCCCCCTTCTCTCTCAACTAGAGCATTTATACAGAGCAATATCCATTAAACGTGCTCAAAGCGCTTTACAAGGGGTCTCTGACCAACAGCAACACGTGACATGTAGAACGAAACATGACGCCTGTTAGGCGATATTACGATGATGTTCCGACATAAACTACGCTGTTAGCGACCTGGTACTCGTTTTACACCTGAGTACGGTGAAAGAATATGAGTAAAGAGATTTTTCCAAAAGACTCAATCATGCGCTGTGCGAGGCTGGAACCTAGAGCTACCGATCCGAAAGCGATTGTCATACCACAAGACCACATAGACACACATAAGCCTCCAATAAAATATACAAACTTATACCCAAATTTCTTATTTATTTTTGCTATGAAATCAATCTTTACCATCTTAAACAACCAGTCAAAACACAGTTTCAAGGCAAATGATCACATAATGAGAATGGGGATGAGGAATGTGTGATTTGAACGATGATTACACTTCAATTCTACTAGAAGCGGAAAGGATGCGGAGAAAATATGAGCCAAAATGCTGCCATACTCTGAAAAAATAAATAATACGTAGTAAAGATTTTGGCCATGAAACTCGTCCTTCAAATTTTGATCGATTAAAATGGCCCTCAACTTGACCAAAAAATCTAAAACATGGGACTACGTGTTTTGTTTTTTAAAATTCAGATTAAGGCAAAATAGCGGAAGCCATTTTCACGAAGATGAGGTCGTAATGATGGGCTTATAGCTCTTTATCCGTTCTAGCTTAAATGCCCGAGGGGAATATGAGGGATGAGATAACGATGATTCTATTTGAGGAGTAAATGAAATGCTTGAAATGAATGTAGCGTATTGCTGAAATTAAGTCCAAATCAACTATACCATTAGAGTGAAGTCAACATTTTTTTCCACCCAGCAGTGATTGGGTGATTAGGTCTGTTAGACCTAACAGAAAGTACTTTGCGATTGACAAGCGTCCTATCAAAAGAGTTGCATGCAATTGCTATCATCCGTTTCACGCTATAGAAACCTGGATAAAACTCGGTTCCATGGGCCTAATGATTCTGAAAGACTAGACAATCTTTCCAATCTTATGAATAAAAGGGTAAAGAGATTATTTTAAAAAAGCACGAGCTTTTATTTAGCGTAATATCCATTAGCACTAACTGTGTTCAAAACATTTTACAATGGCTCGAATCAAACAGCAACAATCAACATGTTAGATGAGGCGTGACAAAGGTCGACCATTTTGGCCCGAGATGACCAGACTAAAGTCGAAGTTCTATGGGTCTCAGCACGAACTAGAAAAGACCACAGCGTTCCTGCATCTTGTTGATCCGTCAGTCAAAAAGACATCATGCGGAGGGAGAAGAAGAAGAAGAAGGAGAAGAAGAAGAAGAAGAAGAGGCGTTACTTCGTTAAGGCTAGATTGGATTTTAAAAAAAATTGCAGACAACATAATATACGAATGAGTATGATGAAAAAATATAAAGCAATAGGAAATTAAATGAAAGCTTCAATTTAATCGAAATCTTCACCTTAACAAACGTCATTCTCACATCACTTTTTCCTCTTTACTATTTCAATCATCGTGTTTTGTTTATAAAACATCCATATTATCTGTCTTCATCGATTACATTGAAGCTTTCTTTTCATTGCCTAATGTTATTTATTTCCTTGAGTTCCAAACAGCAACATTTTCATTTACCGCTAGACCACAAAACCACACATAAAGCATTGATATGGTAGGAAATAGCTATGAATGTGGAAATAAGCCTGAGTTTTGACACTTTTATTTTGCTACCATTGACATTAATCATAAGACATAAATACGTAGAGATATAAAAATTTCATACAGAGTATGTACCAAAATCAGAGCAACGGATTCTAAAATAAAAACAGGTAACAACAAAAAAAAGTTAAAATAAAACCATAATACATAAAAAGGACCGTTTCGAGCATAAACCCATATTCATCATGCACCTTAAAAAATGTAAAGGATAAAAAATACTCAAAGTCTCAGGAGATGAACGAAGATTTTCCCTACAAAAATCTAAAAGGAGAGGAATGGGTTTTTCCCTCTCAACATGTTATTAATGCTATGCGATTAGATAAAATACTCATAATATCCGCCAGCCGTATACAACATGCCAAAACACATTATGTGTAACCTTAATCGTGTATAGTCTGAGTGATAGAATTTATAAATTTGTTTAATTAAAATGGCTGTCTAAAACAATAGCAAAGAGCTGAGTGAGTACACGTTAATGTCATTGTATGTGAAGGTTTATAGTAATAATAATAATAATGATAATAATAATAATGATAATAATAATAATAATAATAATAATAATAATAATAATAATAATAATAAATAATAATAATAATAATAATAATAATAATAATAATAATAATAATAATAATAATAATAATAATAATAATAATAATAATTAAGGGTTAAATAGACCAATTGGCCTTTAAACACACTATAAAGATAAATCAAATCGACACGTTAACAAATATGAATCGGAAGCATGATGTTGAATGAGAAAGAGATGCATGAAATTTTATGATGAGAAATGGAGAAAAAAAAATTTAAAGGAAGATTTCATCAATCAAGATGACACACAGACAGACATATTAACCAAAATAACAAATTATCTTTAGCAAGCAAAATCAAATTTTAACGATTTCAGTTCCCTATCTATGACATTTTTTGTATTATAATTTAGACTATTTCATGTTTTTACTGTTCCAGTGTCCTCAACTAGAAATAAATTTATTGGATTATTTCTACCAATATGCAATACTTTACATTTGTCAATGTTAAAATTTAGTTTCCATGTCTTACTCCATTGAAAAATGGAGATGAAGAATATAGTTTAGTGTCATGAGCGAAACGTTTCTATGTAGTTACTGTTAATAATATCAGATAAATTATTTATATAATACAATATAAATAAAAGGGGACCCAATACACTGTCCTGGGGAACACCACTTTTAACAGAATTCAAAGCAGAGAGCTCGCCTGCTATCTCTACTCTCTGCTTACGATCTGTTAGCTTTAATCCAGGAAAATATATTCCCAACAATGTGAACTTTGCCTTTTAGAGCCTGACACAAGATTGTTCCGTATTTCATTCTAATTTTTTTTTTGAAGTTGTTTAATTAATTAACGTTCATTACTTGTTATAATATATACCTGACATACTCACTAATGTAGACGAAGCAGTATAATATTAGATTGCATTCAAAACGACACCCTTTTATAATCTATTATTCTATATTATGTATAACAGTAATTTCCCAGTGATATATATATATATATATATATATATATATATATATATATATATATATATATATAAAATGAACTTAAGTGCAAATGCCTATTTTGATGGTGGTGGGAAGTCTAGTTACCAGGTAATTATTATAATATAAATATGATTCAGTTGATAACATTTGATTACCAATTTGATGATGATGATAGTGATGATGATGATGATGATGATGATGTTGATGATGATGATGATGTTGATGATGATGATGATGATGATGATGATGTGATATATGTGGTGGTGATAACATTATGAATGGACGAATGGAGGAGGGAGGGGCGATAAGGCAATCGAAAAAAGAACAAAACAAAACAAAAATGAAATCCAAAAGAAACAAAGAAACAATCAAAACAAATAACAATAACAATTACAAACTGGAAATGTTAATCATCGCAAATCAGTTAGACTAGCGCTATTTCGATTTAAAAGGAACGAGAGACACGAAAGAGAAGCAAAAGACTAATTCAATTTTCGACTGCAATTCTTTCAATTTTATAGGCAATGTATCATAAAGCTTCGATTACTGATATATATATATATATATATATCCTCTCTCTCTCTCTCTCTCTCTCTCTCTCTCTCTCTCTCTCTCTCTCTCTCTCTCTCTCTCTCTCTCTTCCTCTCTCTCTCTCTTTATATATATATGGTGGTACTTGTAGGTAAGAGATTGCTCGATAATGTTGGTTAGAGCTAATGTAAAATATAAATAAAGTTACTCAATATTTTTGGCCGATACGGTGTTTCGTTGATCTCCAAGTAGTCAATCGGCATTATATATATATATATATATATATATATATATATATATATATATATATATATATATATATATACATTCAAACACCCAACGATAAGTTCAAGGGATAACTTTTAGAAAAAAGAGTAAATACATTTAAACCATCACTCAATCATTTAAGCAATTGACGTTTACACAAGACTGTTGTTGCTATTTTTGTTATCTGAAAGAAATACAAAATGAATTAGAAAGTAAAATAATTACAGAGATACACCATTTGCACTTCATACATCAAAAGAGAGAGAAAAAATACAAAATCCTGGTCTAATTCGCATCACAGTGTCCCAAAAGGGGACAAATTTTATTTGCTTAAATTTCTGAAAAAAAAAGAAGAAGAAAACAACACGTAAAAGCAAACAAAAAAAAAATTAAAAAATAAATGAATAAATAAAATGAATAAAAAATAAACAAATAAACACCACATCCGCAGTCAACCGCCACCCAGAAAACATATCCCCGCTCTCGAGATTTCTAGAGAGGGATTTGAACCTAATGCAGTAAGCGTATATGTAGAGCTTGATCTCTTCGGTTATATTGCATCCCTCTCCTAACCTTATAGCAGGTTATTAAGATTGTATCAAACTATTAAATCAATTACATTGGTATAGGCTCATTTGCGTCGGTGACTCGGCGATATCGTCTCGACATGAAAAAAGAAAGTAAATCAGTTTTACATTGCTATCAATGGCGTTTTTACCATCCTTTTCCCGTTATTCTTTCGATTACACATTGCTCAGAGAAGTGTTGATATAAGATAAATTCAATTTTAAGATTCTTGCGCTCTATTTTTTTAAATTCCGCAAGTGCACCAGTCGTTGCATACGCTTGCAATAAAAACACCTAAGAGGTGATTTGCACTGTATGAACTGGACATTTGTTTGCTATGTGGTCTGTTGGGAGAATAAGCGAAACACGATGCGGCTTTAGCAAAATGAACCCGTGGAAATGCTCTATACGAATTATTAAATGGGACAGCGTGACTCAGCGGTACGGGCTTTGCTTTGTAGCCGAATAGTACGGAGTTCGAATACCATGGATTGAGTAAGTCAACTCGCCCTGGTTCAGTTTGCGGCCCTACACTTATTTCAGTCTGCCATTGGAATATACATTAAAGACAAATTTCCCTTTTGGGATGAATAAATGATATTAATTGACAAATAGATCTATTATCAATTTGCCTATTTGTTATATATTTAAGTTATCTATAACTCTGTCTATCTCATTTCTATTATGTTATTATTTTATTTCTTTTCATTGTCCCATTTCATTATCTATTATCTATCTAATGACGTCAACACTTTTATCAAAATGTATTTTTCTGTGTTTCCACGTCAAGCGTAAGCGTGTCTTTCCGCCAATATTTTCCATCTTTAAATCTGTATTTATCCAACCATAAATTTCAATCCCTCTACACCCCGTGATCAATGATACATTAGAGCTCATGCGCGGGTCCCTAGAGTCCTCATAGGACGTGAGTGATTGGAAAAGGAATGATGTGAAGTCTTGCAAGGGAGCAGTAGTAGCCTTAGCCAGATTAACTGATCAGATTTTCTCTAGAACCAGAAATACATCAACATCTTACTTGTCTTTTCTATCAGCCATGTTGTTGTTGTTGTCGTTGTTGTTGTCTTTGTTGTTGTTGTTGTTGTTGTTGTTCTTGTTCTTCTTCTTCTTCTTCTTCTTCTTCTTCTTCTTCTTCTTCTTCTTCTTCTTCTTCTTCTTCTTTCTGTTATTTACTTCTTACATAATGTGAAGCATCGTGACAGTCTGGTGCTAAGTCGGAATGAACTTGAAAACAAAAGAAATTGAATATAAAATCGAACTTCTTTGGTTAAAATTCACGTGTATTATCGTAAGCGACATGTTTCCAGGCAAATAATTATCGACACAGTTTATAGTAAAATAAAGACTTTACATACTTTACATGTATGTGCTTAAACCAACGTGAACATATTTGCAGGTCAGATAAGCGGGCTCGTTATAATCTTGTTGTAATGGAGAACATTTTGCAATGGCTTGAAAGTACGTATATCTATTATAACAATGAGACCATGACAATTTAGTTAATCAGACCTGGAAATAAGTACACTTCGGCAAAAACCATGATTTATCCCCAAACCACTGATTATTTATAGTTCTTTTATAAAATGCATACAAAATAGATATCATACTTTATATCATATCACTAAATTGACCAAATGTCATTTACGATGAAACTAATGACGAATTAACAGAATAAGCAAATTTATAGGCGTTTTTCACAGATAGAGAAAACATAAATTTACAATATATATACAACACGCACTATACAGTTCATAGTTATTCTTAAATATTTATATTATACTTAGACCATCTCAATCTTTTTTCTATTTTTGACCGTCTAATTTTGTGTTTCACTTTTCCACCAACTTATATGTTTTCAATATCTGTCTATTTAGATCAACATTTTTATCAAAATAAATTTTTACTCTAGTTTCAAATCAAGCATAAATTTATCTTTTTGTCAACGTTGTCCACCTTAGACTATGCCTTTATCCTAGCATAAATTCCAGTTGATGATACATTAGAGCTCGTACGTGGGTCCCTTGTGTCCTCGTAAGACGTGAGTGATAGGGGAAGGAATGACGTGAAACCTTGCAAGGGAGAGGTAGCTTTAGTCAGATTAACGGCTAGAAATACATCAAAATCTTATTTGTCTTTTCCTTCAGACATGCTGTTGTTGTTGTTGTTGTTGTTGTTGTTGTTGTTGTTGCTGTTGTTGTTGTTGTTATTGTTTTTATTCTTTACTTCTTACACGTAATCTGGAAAAACGGCGTATTTGGGCCAGAAAACTCGTCCTTCAAAAATCAATCGATTAAGATGACCCTCATCTTGACAAACTCTCTCAGATCTGAGATTTAGTAAGTCCCTGTTTGAGAGTTTATGACAAGATGAGGGTTATTTTAATCGATCGATGTTTGAATGACGAGTTTTCTATGCGGCTATGTGGTCTTGTGTCTGGTATGACACTCGCTTTCGGATCAGAAGGTCCTGGGTTCGAGCCTCGCTCGGCGCATAGTTGAGTCCTTAGAAAAGACTCTCATTCTATCACCGTACTCAGGTGTTAAGTGAGTACCCGGCCGTTAACAGCACTTCTCTGTCCAATATCGACTAACAGGCGTCATGTCTCGTTCTACTTGATAGTGTTGCTGTTGACTAGGGACCCCATGTAAAGAGCTTTGAGTACGTTTAGTGGATATTGCGCTATATAAAAGCTCAAGTTTTTTAAGCCCCAAAAGCATCATTGTTGAGGATGCCGTGCGCTCTATAATATATTATTATATATTATTATTATTATTATTATTATTATTATTATTATTATTATATTATTATTATTATTATTATTATTATTATTATTATTATTATTATTATTATTATATTATTATTATTATTATTATTATTATTATTATTATATTATTATTTTATTATTATTATTATTATTATTATTATTATTATTATTATTATTATTATTATTATTATTATCATTATTATTGTTATTATTATTATTATTATATTATTATTATTATTATTATTATTATTATTATTATTATTATTATTATTATTATTATTATTATTATTATTATTATTTTCTAGCCAAAAATGTCATTGCGTGTGTTTTATTTACAGAGAACGGCAGCATTGTAAATAAATATTAGCCGAAAAACAATTCCATTACACTACATCATGTATAAAAATAGGATACATTAAGTGGGGAGATTTGTCTACAATAATAATGATGCAGTTCGGAAAGTGGAAGCAAGATTTAGGAAGAATCTTAAATATATTGAAATAAAACTTAATTGTCAGGCAGAAGTAAAGTAAAAGTAGTCCTACAGAGCCATTATATCCATGGAGCTGGAATTATTCCCGGAGTTTATCCCGGTTTGAAATAGTGTGAAACGGACAATAGCAATTTCTTGATATCTTTTGGATAGGACGCTAGTCAATCGCAAAGTACTTGTATTCGGTACTCCCTGTCGAAATTAAGCAAATGTTTAATGTTGCAGCTGTCTCTGTTAAGTCGTGGTAAAGCGTTTAGAACAAATTTCGTTGCCCCGAAGAAGCCATTGGCTGAAACAAATCTGTAGGCAAGAAATATTCTTTAAAAGGTGAGATAATATGTAGATATGTATATATGTATATATATAATATATATATATATATATATATATATATATATATATATATATATATATATATATACATACATATATAGATTAGAATCAGCTATGAATTCCCAGACATAATGTTTTGAGATGATTGTTTGCAATTATCATTATTTTCACGTGTTTATCCTATCATCCATTTTCCCTTTTCTCTACTCTTCCTTTACACACTTCCTCTTTGCTCACATGAATCGATTTTAACTCTCGCGTGCCGTAAAACGAGTTCTTAAAAAATATTTTATCCGAAAAGTCAAAGTCATCCAAGTTAAAGATACATTTTAAAAAAAAAACGTCAAATTCAAAGCAATAAACATTTTATATTATGTGATCGTGTCCAGGAATGCAGTCCCTACTACAGAATGTACAAGTCTAAAACCTTAGATTTCTCTTCAAATTGTATGATGAGAAAATAAATCTGAAAATGAAATATACTTGTTCTATCGTTATAAATTTGACGATTTTGCTTTTTCTTTTTAACAGCGACCCTTAAATTAAAGCTTGACATTAAATTAAGCTGGACCGTCAGGATTACCCCGATATAATACCCTATAATAGAGAGATGAATGTTCACATTATTCTAGTATCGAGTTTATCCTGCTACCCATCACAATTTTTTTCTTATCTTCGTTTAAACAACTATTTGATCATAAAGAATCTATTTGAACTATCTGAGTATTTTTTAAACAGCGAGGGTTAAAATAAAGCTTGTCATTAAATTTAGCTGGACTGTCAGTATTGCCCCGATATAAAATCCTTTAGAGAGATGAATGTTCACAATATTCTCGTATCGAATTTATCCTGATATCAATCACATTTTTTTCTTATCTTAGTTTAAACAACTATTTGACCATAGGAATCTATTTGAACTATCTGAGTACACTTATACCACTTTTTTTCTTACTTAAATGATGTAGACTTTTTCCTCATGTCGACGACAGTAGTAATTATCTACTAATCTTGTTTAATCCCACTCGTCTTGACAAGTCACGTGCTAGGCCTTGTGACATGGAGCCGCTAGCAATCCCAAGATTATGTGGTTAAGAACATTCAACTACGTTGTAATTTATTTTTAGAATTTTCAAATGACGTATTCATTTCATTATGATGCGAATGGTAGTTTAATTTAGAAAGAACAATTTATGAAACGTAGAAGCCGACGTATCGTTTTTTGCAGGTCTGATAAATCAAATTGTTATGGGCTCATTGTTATAATGGGCATTCTCTCAAATTAACGCAAAGTAACACAAAATTTTGTCCATTACAACAATGCTAAACAAAGCCCATAATTGCGTTCGGTTATTAAACCTGATGACGATAGAAGTCGAATGGATGAATACAAGTATACACATTTATATAGCATATTACCACATTTCCACCACACTCAGCGCGTTTCACTATACATAATCTCTTGTCCCAACAGATCGCATGGAAACAAATTTCCGTTGCATGTGTATTGCAGTAATGCTTTTTATGCAAGCGCTCACACTCACAATATCCGAAACTGCCTATATACAGGGATTCATTTTCACCTGAGTCATGTGCGGTAATGTGTGTAAATTGAATTTTAAAAGATATTAAATAATAGCTTCACAATAAACCAAATATCAAACACGGAACGTTTTGGGGCCAAACCCTTCTTCAACCAACCACAAAAACAATAAAAACATAGAAATCAATAAAAACAAAATATACATATGATACATGATTGATCATTAAAGACTTTGCTTCAAGTGATATAGTTATGATTTTATTGTTTTTGTTGTTGGCTGAAGATGTATTTGGCACCTGAAACGTTCCGTTTTTTGTATTTTTTAAAAAGCTGTTATACTTTAATTTTTGTTTCTTACTTTATAGCCCACAGTTTCTAACAGCTCAGATTCAAAGTAAATTGTTTGTTTAAAAAAAAAGGAACAAAAGCAAAGAAAAAACAAACAAAACAAACAACGAAAAAAAAACACCAACAGAAACACCGGGGCAAAAGATTTGCGATCATACTTACCGGTAACTAACCAAGTTCAATATCTCTTGACTTTGTGATAAGGGGAGCAACCATAGTCAATTATTTACTTTCTATAATAAACCTGGTTTCTATACCCATTGAGACCAACCTCATTAACGCCTCATTAGTCCCACTATCGGTCGCAGATTACCTAGTCGTGCATTCAGCAATACGCTTCAACAGTCGTAACGTCACTTCCTTCGTAATGACGCATGGTAACTTAGTAACTGGCTTTAAACTATCGGAACAATGGCGGACGCCCTTATGAAATATTTATCCGACGAGCATAAAAGCATATCCAGAGGGAAAAAAATCATAATAAATCTGATCATGTTTTTACTTTTACACATTCTGATCCAAAGACATATGAAAAGTTCTAGTCAGCATGAAGAATAAAAAAAATTCTTTGTTTAGAACCACGATGGCCGCCGTTGCTGGGCGACGTGACATCAGACTATTGAATCCACTTGCAGCATACGAATATTATAACATGATTCATATAAATTTTGTGGTATCCCGGACGAGCTCCCAATCATTGCACGAGAATGAGAATGGACGCTGAGACCAATGTTTGTAAATACAAATGTGATCAACTGCCTCAAAACGGGGTGAATGTCTGGTTGAACCAGCCGTCGAAAGGTTTGTGCGGCCATGTGGTCTTGAGGTATAACGTTCGCATTCTGATCGGAAAGTCCAGGGTTTGAGTACCGCTCGGAGCGGTGTATAGTTGAGTCCTTGGAAAAGGTTCTTTATTCACCTTCTCTCACTGTGATCAGGTGTGAAATAAGTTTCTGAGCGTTAACAGCCTTGTCTCTGTAAAATAAAATACTATCGCCTTATAGGCATTATGTCCCGTCCTACATGTTTGACTTTTACTGATCCCCTGTAAAGTGATTTGAGCACGTTTAGTGGATATTGTACTTTATAAATGCTCTAATATTTCAAAGAAGAAGTGACAGAAATTAAGGTTTTGATTTTTTATGACACTGGGAAACAATATATTTTATCCTTATAAAATCTTTAGATTTAATCCAAATTATATGTTTTGACAACAAAATCAAATTTTAGTATCTGAAACACTCCGACGGTTTTGTGACGGCAAGGGGGGGGGGGGGGTAGGATGAAAAAGTTGGTATTTCTTGAAAAGAATATTATTAATAGATGACTGGCAAAGTTAGATCTTTGGGCCACTGTTGTTGCTCTCTCTCTTGTTTCACAATTGAGCCACGAGAAATGATAATGATGTAGTGTGACAATGTAAACATAATATAAAGCTTCCCTATTTAAACAATCTTATTAAACGATTTGTTTAAATGTAAAAAAAAGAAAAAAAAAACTAAAGCTGATGGTTTAAACAATTCTATAGAACTATATGTTTTAATGACTTAATTTAAATCCTTTACTTGATGAAGGTTTCAATGAAAAAAATATCGAAAACAAACAGGCAATAAAATAGACCAAATCAAATAAAACCAACATATTTGTGGTTATCAATGGTTATAATGAAAATTGATACCTTTTAATGATGATAGCGTAACGCATATCTACATTTAAAAGGAAGCCTACACGCAACTGTTATCTTTTGGCTAAATTATATAGGTGCTAGAAAAAAAGTGAAAAAGTATGACGCTGTTTCAATACAAAGTATCTAGACATCAAAAACATTCAAAAATTTTCAAGCTACCATAGCAAGACCTTAAATTGTTGATCAATAAAGATGTGAAAAAATGTTAAAATTTCTTAATAACTTCTACTACTTCTATCATCTTATTAAGAAATGTTTCTTCTTTCATCCTGTTGATTTTCGGTCTTATCAGCTGTTTTGGATTTGGCTTGTACCGCTTTAAACTTGGATGAGTTTTCTTTGTGGCTATATATAGATGCTGTGCGCTTGGCTAAGAAACTCACAACATTGCCATCCGGAAATATAACGGACCAACACACAAAACTTTGTGATACCTTGAACGTTTATAGTCTGGTTAATACAGTTTAGTGAGAAGTACTCATAAACCTGGATGGCAAAAATCAATAACAAATACATGAGTGACGTCAACTTCGTTCTAACTGAATGAAGTGGTTGGCCACAATTGCATATTACATTTTGTCTCTGGAAAAGAACATACACTTTAGAAAAAAAAATTCGAATTCCACAAAATTCAAAACCTTTTAAAAAAAATTTTCCATTACAATTGAAAGCTAAAGAGTCACTTTTAAAATATGTTGTCCTACAGAGCCATTATATCCATGGAGCTGGAATTATTCCCGGAGTTTATCCCGGTTTGAAATAGTGTGAAACGGACAATAGCAATTTCTTGATATCTTTTGGATAGGACGCTAGTCAATCGCAAAGTACTTATATTCGGTACGCCCTGTCGGAATTAAGCAAATGTTTAATGTTGCAGCTGTCTCTGTTAAGTCGTGGTAAAGCGTTTAGAACATATTTCGCTGCCCCGAAGAAGCCATTGGCTGAAACAAATCTGTAGGCAAGAAATATTTTTTAAAATGTGAGATAATATGTAGATATGTAAATATGTATATATATATATATATATATATATATATATATATATATATATATATATATATATATATATATATATAATATATATATATATATATATATATAATATATATATATATATATATATATATATATATATATATATATATACATATATAGATTAGAATCAGCGATGAATTCCCAGACATAATGTTTTGAGATGATTGTTTGCAATTATCATTATTTTCACGTGTTTATTCTATCATCCATTTTCCCTTTTCTCTACTCTTCCTTTACACACTTCCTCTTTGTTCACATGAATCGATTTTAACTCTCGCGTGCCGTAAAACGAGTTCTTAAAAAATATTTTATCCGAAAAGTCAAAGTCATCCAAATTAAAGATACATTAAAACAAAAAAAAACGTCAAATTCAAAGCAATAAACATTTTATATTATGTGATCTTGTCCAGGAATGCAGTCCCTACTACAGAATGTAAAAGTCTAAAACCTTAGATTTCTCTTCAAATTGTATGATGAGCAAAATAAATCTGAAAATGAAATATACTTGTTCTATCGTTATAAATTTGACGATTTTGCTTTTTCTTTTAAACAACGACCCTTAAATTAAAGCTTGACATTAAATTAAGCAGGACCGTCAGGATTACCCCGATATAATACCCTATAATAGAGAGATGAATGTTCACATTATTCTAGTATCGAGTTTATCCTGCTACCCATCACAATTTTTTTCTAATCTTCGTTTAAACAACTATTTGATCATAAAGAATCTATTTGAACTATCTGAGTATTTTTTTAAACAGCGAGGGTTAAAATAAAGCTTGTCATTAAATTAAGCTGGACCGTCAGTATTGCCCCGATATAAAATCCTTTAGAGAGATGAATGTTCACATTATTCTAGTATCGAATTTATCCTGATATTAATCACATTTTTTTCTTATCTTAGTTTAAACAACTATTTGACCATAGGAATCTATTTGAACTATCTGAGTACACTTATACCACTTTTTTTTCTTACTTAAATGATGTAGACTTTTTCCTCATGTCGACGACAGTAGTAATTATCTACTAATCTTGTTTAATCCCACTCGTCTTGACAAGTCACGTGCTAGGCCTTGTGACATGGAGCCGCTAGCAATCCCAAGATTATGTGGTTAAGAACATTCAACTACGTTGTAATTTATTTTTAGAATTTTCAAATGACTTATTCATTTCATTATGATGCGAATGGTAGTTTAATTTAGAAATAACAATTTATGAAACGTAGAAGCCGACGTATCGTTTTTTGCAGGTCTGATAAATCAAATTGTTATGGGCCCATGGTTATAATGGGCATTCTCTCAAATTAACGCAAAGTAACACAAAATTTTGTCCATTACAACAATGCTAAACAAAGCCCATCATTGCGTTCGGTTATTAAACCTGATGACGATAGAAGTCGAATGGATGAATACAAGTATACACATTTATATAGCATATTACCACATTTCCAACACACTCAGCGCGTTTCACTGTGCATAATCTCTTGTCCCAACAGATCACATGGAAACAAATTTCCGTTGCATGTGTATTGCAGTAATGCTTTTTATGCAAGCGCTCACACTCACAATATCCGAAACTGCCTATATACAGGGATTCATTTTCACCTGAGTCATGTGCGGTAATGTGTGTAAATTGAATTTTAAAAGATATTAAATAATAGCTTCACAATAAACCAAATATCAAACACGGAACGTTTTGGGGCCAAACCCTTCTTCAACCAACCACAAAAACAATAAAAACATAGAACATCAATTAAAACAAAATATACATATGATACATGATTGATCATTAAAGACTTTGCTTCAAGTGATATAGTTATGATTTTATTGTTTTTGTTGTTGGCTGAAGATGTATTTGGCACCTGAAACGTTCCGTTTTTTGTATTTTTTAAAAAGCTGTTATACTTTAATTTTTGTTTCTTACTTTATAGCTCACAGCTTCTAACAGCTCAGATTCAAAGAAAATTGTTTGTTTAAAAAAAAATGAACAAAAGCAAAGAAAAAACAAACAAAACAAACAACGAAAAAAAAAACACCAACAGAAACACCGGGGCAAAAGATTTGCGATCATACTTACCGGTAACTAACCAAGTTCAATATCCCATGACTTTGTGATAAGGGGAGCAACCATAGTCAATTATTTACTTTCTATAATAAACCTGGTTTCTATACACACTGAGACCAACCTCATTAACGCCTCATTAGTCCCACTATCGGTCGCAGATAACCTAGTCGTGCATTCAGCAATACGCTTCAACAGTCGTAACCTCACTTCCTTCGTAATGACGCATGGTAACTTAGTAACTGGCTTTAAACTATCGGAACAATGGCGGACGCCCTTATGAAATATTTATCCGACGAGCATAAAAGCATATCCAGAGGGGAAAAAATCATAATAAATCTGATCATGTTTTTACTTTTACACATTCTGATCTAAAGACATATGAAAAGTTCTAGTCAGCATGAAGAATAAAAAACAATTCTTTGTTTAGAACCACGATGGCCGCCGTTGCTGGGCGACGTGACATCAGACTATTGAATCCAATTGCAGCATACGATTATTATAACATGATTCATATAAATTTTGTGGTATCCCGGACGAGCTCCCAATCATTGCACGAGAATGAGAATGGGCGCTGAGACCAATGTTTGTAAATACAAATGTGATCAACTGCTTCAAAACGGGGTGAATGTCTGGTTGAACCAGTCGTCGAAAGGTTTGTGCGGCCATGTGGTCTTGAGGTATAACGTTCGCCTTCTGATCGGAAAGTCCAGGGTTTGAGTACCGCTCTGAGCGGTGTATAGTTGAGTCCTTGGAAAAGGCTCTTTATTCACATTCTCTCACCGTGATCAGGTGTGAAATAAGTTTCTGGGCGTTAACAGCCTTGTCTCTGTAAAAATAAAATACTATCGCCTTATAGGCATTATGTCCCGTCCTACATGTTTGACTTTTACTGATCCCCTGTAAAGTGATTTGAGCACGTTTAGTGGATATTGCACTTTATAAATGCTCTTATATTTCAAAGAAGAAGTGACAGAAATTAAGGTTTTGATTTTTATGACACTGGGAAACAATATATTTTATCCTTATAAAATCTTTAGATTTAATCCAAATTATATGTTTTGACAACAAAATCAAATTTTAGTATCTGAAACACTCCGACGGTTTTGTGACGGCAAGGGGGGGGGGGGGGGGGGGGGGTAGGATGAAAAAGTTGGTATTTCTTGAAAAGAATATTATTAATAGATGACTGGCAAAGTTAGATCTTTGGGCCACTGTTGTTGCTCTCTCTCTTGTTTCACAATTGAGCCACGAGAAATGATAATGATGTAGTGTGACAATGTAAACATAATATAAAGCTTCCCTATTTAAACAATTTTATTAAACGATTTGTTTAAATGCAAAAAAAAAGAAAAAAAAACTAAAGCTGATGGTTTAAACAATTCTATAGAACTATATGTTTTAATGACTTAATTTAAATCCTTTACTTGATGAAGGTTTCAATGAAAAAAATATCGAAAACAAACAGGCAATAAAATAGACCAAATCAAATAAAACCAACATATTTGTGGTCATCAATGGTTATAATGAAAATTGATACCTTTTAATGATGATAGCGTAACGCATATCTACATTTAAAAGGAAGCCTACACGCAACTGTTATCTTTTGGCTAAATTATATAGGTGCTAGAAAAAAAAGTGAAAAAGTATGACGCTGTTTCAATACAAAGTATCTAGACATCAAAAACATTCAAAAATTTTCAAGCTACCATAGCAAGACCTTAAATTGTTGATCAATAAAGATGTGAAAAAATGTTAAAATTTCTTAATAACTTCTACTACTTCTATCATCTTATTAAGAAATGTTTCTTCTTTCATCCTGTTGATTTTCGGTCTTATCAGTTGTTTTGGATTTGGCTTGTACCGCTTTAAACTTGGATGAGTTTTCTTTGTGGCTATATATAGATGCTGTGCGCTTGGCTAAGAAACTCACAACATTGTCATCCGGAAATATAACGGACCAACACACAAAACTTTGTGATACCTTGAACGTTTATAGTCTGGTTAATACAGTTTAGTGAGAAGTACTCATAAACCTGGATGGCAAAAATCAATAACAAATACATGAGTGACGTCAACTTCGTTCTAACTGAATGAAGTGGTTGGCCACAATTGCATATTACATTTTGTCTCTGGAAAAGAACATACACTTTAGAAAAAAAAAATTCGAATTCCACAAAATTCAAAACCTTTTAAAAAAATTTTTCCATTACAATTGAAAGCTAAAGAGTCACTTTTAAAATATGTTGTCGTAAACGCCCTCCCCCCCCCCCCCCCCCCCCCACCCAAAAAAAAATAAACAAAAAAAGGAACAATAAAAAAAATATGAGGAAAGGCAACCTCCAATAGCCCCTTCCCATCTCCCCCTCCACCTCCCCTGCCTCGTTTACCTACCACATCTATTCCTCCCCGCCCCCTTCCACCGTACACCATATTACTCTTTCTTAAAAGAGATAGTGATTGATGATATCAATGGCAGCTCACGGTTGTCTGTTTACACTTTACTTTTAAACTGTCTCTTGCCCGGAAACAGTAAAGATTCATTGATTTTGCATGGCTCTGGGCCTGGCGTTCTTAAAGTAAACAAAGGTAAAACAAAACAAAACAAAATAGAATATCAAAAAACTCAAACAAAAATGATACACCCTAATATCTTAACAAAGAGCTTTCATACGTGTATGATTAATGCAATGACGTAAGGCAGAACATTTTAGTCATGCAAAACTGATTGTTCTTAATTTTATAATATTCGTGTACATATATTTGTAACAGGTTTCGATCTAGCTAAATATTTGAAAGACCAGTTTTCTGGCGAAATTTTAAAAAACGCCTTATTTCCAGAGTACGGCATTTAACCGGTTAATCGACGATCCCGAAGTTTGAGACCTAATAATAATCCCTCTTCTTCTGTCTATCTACAATCTACTTAACAATCTCTCTCTCTCTCTCTCTCTCTCTCTCTCTCTCTCTCTCTCTCTCTCTCTCTCTCTCTCTCTCTCTCTCTATCTATCTATCTATCTATCTATCTATCTCTAACTCTCTCTCTTTTACATAAACACATACAATCACACACTCTGACAAACACACACACACACACATACACATACACACACACACACAGACTGACACATCTATACACTTTCTATTTCAGCAATTATGAACTAATCAAGTTCTATATAGGCTATTCAACAACTATTTCCCTCAGAATTTGATATATTGGAAAGGATGAGAGTGAGAGTGTATGTGCACGCTTTCGCGCGCGCGCGCGTATGTATGTGTGTGTGTGTGTGTGTGTGTGTGAGAGAGAGAGTGAGAGAGAGAGAGAGAGAGAGAGAGAGAGAGAGAGAGAGATTAATAAATGGCAGTAAAGGCAGCTCACCCTTGTTTCTATACCCTTTAATATTAACCTTTTAACGGTGAATCTATTTTTCATTCAAGTCATACTCCCTACCATTGCCTACCGGTTTATAATTACAAACCAAGCCATTTCTACCAAAAGTGCAGTAAACAGTCAAGCTCAAGATACACCGTAAATGCTGCTCTTTTGTTAAGAGCTGCAAGATAGGATAGGATGTCTGGTTGTATAGTTAAATCAAAACTAACCTTTAAAGGTTTAAAATTCCACTTTTCAGAAACATTTATGGCCCGTGGTTTTTAAAAGGGTAGTAAAATGTTTAACGAGATAATGATAATAATAATTTTGATTTTAAAAACTCCATTATGTGATAATGGCGAAACTACTCGAGTTTCATTATTAAAATCTCTTTTGTGGATTCTAAAACAAACAAAGCAAATGCAGTGTAATCCTGGAAAAAAAAAGTCAACACCACAGGATCAGAAAGATTGGTTGACTTTAAGCAATGTTAACTTTATCCGTTATCAACGGAACAAACTCAGATAAAGAGCAGAAAATTTGAAACCAACAAGAGGTGCTGACTATAAGCGGAAGTTCGCTTAAAAAGTGTTGACTTTAACATAGATAAATGAGGGGAGAGAGAGAGAGAGAGAGAGAGAGAGAGAGAGAGAGAGAGAGAGAGAGAGAGAGAGAGAGAGAGAGAGAGAGAGAGAGAGAGAGAGAGAGAGAGAGAGAGAGAGAGTAATAAAGTCAAACGATGTAAAATGATTCACAAATATAACAGAACTTTGACTCGACTCATCTGTGAATTAGATCGGTCTGAAAAAGATGGTACACATTGTAAGACTGCTTTTAGGAAAGAGGTTCCCGATAGCTCAGTTGGTAGAGTATCATTTCACACGCAAATGGACCAAGATCGACCCCGGGTGCAGTCGAGATTTTTCTGACTTCCCTGTCCAAACAGTAGTGATTGGATAACTGGTTCTGTTAGATCTGGCGGAAAGCACTTTGCAATAGACGATCGTCCAATATAAAGGATAGCAAGTAATTGCTATTGTCCTTTTCACGCTATTGGAAC
>NC_088360.1:41154892-41159892 GCF_034508935.2 Berghia stephanieae
GTTTTCATCACATTCTGCATTTTAAGATTTATTTATTTAAAAATTTATTTTTGGTTATTTGCTATCATTCGCCTCAAAACGGTATTTTATTGTGTTGAACTTGATGTTTAAAGTTGAATTTTAATCTAAATGAACCCGATTAAAAAAAAAAAAATTAACTGCTTTTGTTTTTGGTGTATAACTTTAGTTACTGAGCAAATCATAAAAAAAATCGTTCTCTTAATTTAAAAATTAAAGTTTCTTCTTAATAAATAAAATGAATAAATAAAATTCCCTTAATTCATGCCCAAGGATAAATTTGTCATTAGGGTCTGTTCTAGGAGAAAAATGGAATAACCTAAGCGGGAGCCGCGGTGCGTGGCGCCGCAAAGAAAGCTAGTGCGAGGTGACTTTCTCAAGGTCACACAAAGTTCACAAAGTCGAACTTGGTACCTTTTTAGGTATAACGCAAAGACCGTGCCGATGTGTCACGCACGCTGTCGTCTACCTCTTTCCAATGTAATACCAAGTTCATGCGTTAGGTTACGTTTAAGTCAATTCCAATTTTGTCATCAATCATCCACGCGTTGCCGGTCTTGACAGTTATGCAAATGGTTATGAAACGTCCAATGATATGTCTGGGGAAAATCAACAACAAAATTCTAAAATATTGGAGCTTTTATATAGCGCAGGATCCACATAAACGTGCTCAAAAGGCTTTACAAAGGTTTCCTAGCCAACTTAATATGTAAGATGTGAGATGACGATCGTTAGGCAGGGCTACGATTTTTTCCGACAGAGACAACGCTGTTAACGACCAGGTACTCATTTTTACACATGAGTACAGTGAGAGAATATATGAATAAAATGCTTTTTCTAAGGACTAAACTTTGCGTCGCTCGCTCAGAGATGGACCTGAACTCGGGACCATCCGATCCGGAGATGAGAATCACACCGCAAGACCACATAGCCTCACAAAAGATGTCACCATTTCCTTGACTAAAGACCTCTTACCATCGACGTAAAATGCGACACACCGCATCAATACTGTCATATGACGTAATGTGATGAGTAGGTATTCTAGATGCAAAAATTGAAATTACAGTCACAACCAGGGCTTCTAAAGTATCTCTTTTGGTCGCCTCGGTCACAACTTATTCTATATACGGTGGTTTTGAAGAAACTAAATATAATTTCGTTAATTTACGAGAACAAAAAATTCACATTTCTGCTAATTTTATCTTTAAAATTCCCTGTTTCGTCACTGGTTCATACTGACATCGCCCTTTTAGGGCGACGGATCACAAATAAAGGTTATTTTATTGCCATTATAATACATGTCAGTTGAGTATAGTAGGAACGAATTTAACGCCACTCTGCCCTCTATTGTTTTTGGCAAGCCATTTTTATGAGTAGTTCTCACTAAATTATATCAATCAGACTATAAACGTTCAAAGTTACACGTAGTTACACGTTTTATTGTGTGTTCTCAAGTTATAATCCACTAGCGAATGTTATGAGTTTGTTGGGTTTTATTTTGGCTAAACGCAAACGCATCAATAACTTGGGGTCCCGATATCTATGGCCGTAGAGCTACTCACTTCACAGGCAAGGGGATCGGTCTCGATTACGGGTGAAGTCGAGATTTAATTTTCTGAACCTCCCCCCCCCCCCCCCCTCCCAAACAAAAAAGAAAGAAAAAAAACTTGTCCACCTAGCAGTGGTTAGGAAGCTTGATCTGTTTAATATGGTGGATCGAAAGTTCTTTGCGATAGACTATCGTCCTATCAAACGGTAGTAAGCATTATTATTGTACGTATGGCGCTATAGAAATCGGATAAACTCCTGCTCCACGAGCCATATATCTGAGTCGGAGGGATTTTTTTAATAGTAAAACCAACATTCTAATGATTGCATTTAAAGATTGTGTGTTTTAACATTTTCAGCCAAAAGGCCAGAGTACAAAGCCAAGTCCAAGCTGCCACTATTCTATAAGCATTGTCGACTTCGCCAGGGGGCAGTGCTACTGCTTGGTATTTTTCTAACTGTTTTGGCCTTGACCTTGGTGGTAGTTGGCGGGGTCAAGTCAAGGCAGCACTCTGGCATCCATTTAGTGCACGTGAGTTGACTCATCTGTTTAACCTTTTTAAACTTACATACAAAAGGTTTTTAAATTTTAAAAGAAACGAATATGCATATTTATATTTCCACATATTTAGGGAGCAGCGTGACTCAGCGGTACGGTCTTTGCTTCGTACCCGAAAGGTACCGAGTTCGATCGCCCGCCGCCGCCGCCGCTGCAAGTTACATCGCCCCAGCTCGATTTGCGGCGCTGTACTGCGGCTGTCGTCTGGGTTATTCCAGTCTCCCCTTGGAATAGACCCTAGAGACAAATTTCCCCTATGGGGTGAATAAAGGGAATTTTATTTTTTATTTTTATTTTTGATTTATCATGCTCATACTTCATAATCTTTCATTTATTCCCCAATCAGGGCATATTGATCCATAACCTCCCACGACTCTTGTTTACTTTTACTCTTACAATATCGGTCACTGACTATACCAGATGGTACTCATTTACACCTGAATCGAGTGGGGTAATGTATTTAAAATGCCTCATCAAAGAAAAACAAAATTATGACCCGAATTTTTCCCAATCACTGTCACTCACCTGGTCACTGATCAAGCTTCTCATTGCTTAATTTTGTAACAAGACGAGACATTTATACCACAACACCATTCAACCAGTCATTCTAACCGTTATGAAGTTTAGTGCTCTACTGGCAAACATATTGATTGGTATTTACGTTTCTGTTCAATCCGTGGCATTTAAACTTTCATCGTAAAACCTTACTGGCACTGGCAATGATGTGATGATGATGATGATGATGATGATGATGATGATGATGATGATGATGATGATGATGATGATGATGATGATGGTAGTAATGATGATGATGATGATGACGATGGTGATGATGATAATGATGATGATGATGATGATGATGATGATGGTAGTAATGATGATGATGATGATGATGACGATGGTGATGATGATAATAATGATGATGATGATGATGATGATGATGATGATGATGATGATGATGATGATGATGATGATGATGATGATGATGATGATGATAAAAAAACATGCACAATTAGTGTAAGATTATTGTCACATCATGAAACCATTTCCTTCAAATACATAACAAAGCACTGCGGCTATTCGTTTGTTTTTTTAGGGGGGGAGGGGGGAGGGGGGCGGGGTTTGTTGTTTTTGTTTTTTTTTTTTTATGAAAACAATATGTCTACAATTTAAACAAAAATAATTCTTTTCCTCTTTACAGATGCAAACCCCTGTTAATCTGAAACTAATGATGCATCTTGGAGATGAAAACTTTACGTTTGGTGGGTATTTCATTAACATTGTATGCAGTTTGAAAACTACATTTGATAAATCGATTGAAATATGTTGTAACATGTAATTTTCCTTTTTATTTATGAAGTGTGAGCATTTTTGAATTATTTTCGGGTAAATGGCAATACTAAAAACAGACTAGTTTAATTATGTTTTCATATTATAATGGACTGAACTATACAAAAAGAAAAAGAAAAAAATGAGGAAGAAATACCATCTATTGAGATAAGCTTATTATCATTGCGGTTCGAGTGAGTTGGTCAAAAGATCTGAGTGAGGAATACAGAAGAATTGGCAAAACCTGGAAAGAATTGGAAAAGCTTGCAGCCGGGTTTTTGTCTTTGTTCTTCATGTCAACCTGTAAAATCGTAATTCAAGGTACATAAATGTTACATCTGGCGTGGACATAGGCACAGTTTAGTCGTAATGCTCACAATATTCAACCCACTCCCGCTTCATCATTTGTGTTAATAAAAAATAATAGAATAGCAAAAATAACACCAAATGTCATTAATTTGTTTTCAGCTAAAATCGATTGCTGTCCCTCAAGTGAGCTAAAACAATCTTATTATTGTTAGAGGCTTGAATAACTTCCATGCATCCCATATCGGTACGACCCGGGAAGTTAAGATTTTATTTGAAGCTTGCACGAATATACACTGTTTTAAACCTTGGAATTACATTATTCTTTGAGTTTATTCTACTCCAGACACACATCATACCGATAACACCACGAGCACTGTAAGACCGAAATTTTTTTGTCTTCATTGAACCGCTTGTACTACCATCTTAGTGGGAATAGCTAAGCCTCAGCGTATTAAATAGTTCTTTTTTTTTCTTTGTTTTTGTTTTTTCAAATTTATAATTTGGAAGAATGACAAGATCCTAGTACAGATTTGAATTCAATCCTCATCAACGCACTGCAAAGAGAAATAATGCAACGAGAAACCCTCATCTAATTGGCAATTACCCCCTATCCAATTTTTGCTCGTTCTCCCTACTTATCTGGCTAATTATTTCTAGGACATGTTACTTCAGATGGAAATACCACTCAATAGAATTGAGAAAGAGAACATGAGATTAGGAAAGGGCATCCACAATCATTGCTTGTTTAATTTTACAAAAGATTTCTTATTTCCTAAGAAAAATATTCTTTTTGTAACAACCTTGAATTTTATTTTGAATTTTATTTTAGATGTTTTAAAGACTTTTTAGAATAGTTTTGTTCGTGGTCACAAGAGAAAAGTGGAAGGAAATACAATTGTTTTTACATTACATGTGATTGCTTAGATCAACAACCATTAGGTATCTCAACTGTACAACTTAGACACATTTTACAAGTATATCCATAAACGCTTTAAAAAAAAGAAATAGCTTAGGTCTAGATGTTATCTAGCGTACATGATTTTCGTTCTGTCTGTTACCTCGGCGACTCAACGTTCTCAAAAAGACTAAAATGACAACTTTTAAGACTCATGGAGTCCAATAATATTGCATTCACCCGGTTTCTATGCATTGAACGGACAATAGCAATTGCTAGGACATTAGTCTCTCGCAAAATACTTTCCATCAACCCAACTTACTCAGCTACTCAATCAGTGCT
>NC_088360.1:41164892-41174892 GCF_034508935.2 Berghia stephanieae
CAAAAGTAAAGAAGACATTTAAAACTCCTTTGATGTGAATTTCATACAAATACAAATAACTTACTTCTTATGTTGGATAATTTTTAAGATGCCATGATGGCGAGAGACCGGACACGTTTGTTAATTTCTTTTATGAGAGGTACTCGCTGGTCAAAGAGGCTACTACAAAAAATATTCATTCTAGATGTGCTGAATTTTTGCTGGCCTCCTCTTTAAACACATGCTGCTCAAAACACAATACTATTTTATTTACACGAGCCAAACGGCACAAACATTACAATTTCAGTGGTAATTGATTTTTGAAGTCGCCGTGTGTTAATTCCAAAAAAACATTGACAAGGATGATAAGACATATGGCATTTATTCAATTCGTTTATATGTAAATGTGTATATAAATGACAACCTCCTTAATGTACAAAGCAACCTGTGTGATGTTCATCTGGACGTGTTAGGAATATAATTCTCTATAATAATTATCGAAATTTTAAAAAGTTTAGAATTATATATATATATATATATATTCATTATCGTTGTCTATTATTGAACCAAAGATTAAAATAATGAAGACAGGAAACTTCGGGGCTCCTTCCGAATGTGGGTGTTCAATGTCAAGTCGGTAAACATGGCAATTGTGTATTGATGGTATGTGTTTGAATAAAATACAAACCATTTTTCCCACTTCATCAATGTACAAATACACAAAAAGTTTATAGTTTGACAGAATTCAATTTTAATTGTACGTATTACATATTATAAACATTTTGAGCGAGAGGATGTTTACCGACTTGACACGAACTGACAAAGATACGCATCGTCAGCATTTAAAACTCTATTGCCACTTCAGAAGTTTCGCGTCTCTGTATTTCGCTGTCTCCGATTGAACATTGTTCTTTCATTTATAATGGTTTAACTATAATTTTATTCTCTTTAATAAAAATAATTGTTGTGTGCATGCATCAACAAAAAAAAAAAAAACCACTCACACAAACAAATCACATAAAACAGCTTTGGCACATCTTTACTAGTGTATGTAAATATTTGCTATCATAAATAAAATGGGAATTTCTTTGCCAATTATGATCTTAGTATTTTTGTTACCATTCTAAACCTGGACAAAATCATTTTATTATCAATCCTTCTCCTTTTCCGATTCAACCACATCATCATCATCGTCACCATCATCATCATCATAATTGTCCCCGTAGTAATCATGATCATCATCACCACCGTCATCATCTATACGACTTATGTGTTCAATTATTATCTATTCATGACTTCTTCCCTGATGCGAAGTAAGGTTTATTTCTACTGGATTGATGACTTATAATCAAGAGTCAATGGGCGTGATCTATATTAACTTTCCATGTGTTCGTGGTCATTGGTCACATTGGAATATGTGCTCAAAGTGACCCACATAGTGAAAAGTGTTCATAGTTATCTAACATCACGATTGGTCATTTTGTTCAGCTTGACATATGGGTATGTTTACAACTTTCACAAACAAAGCAGTGTGTTTACATTTTTCTTTGTTCAGAGATATCCAATCTTTGGATAACACCAAATCACGTGATAGATGACTTGGTTGGACGAAAACACAAATATAGATCGCTCCCATTGTGTGTGTGTGTGTGTGTGTGTGTGTGTGTGTGTGGCTTACATGAGTGTTGGGTTTGTACGTGTACATGTTCATTATACTATTATTGTATTGATAATTTGCATTTAGCCACAAAAAAAAAAAAAACCCAAAAATACTCGGCACATCCACCAACGAATATAACGTACCAATACACAAAACTATGTGTAACCTTAAACGTTTGTAGATATAACAAAATTGACATCACCACTCAGCTCTTTGTTATTGTGTTTAGACAGTCCTTTTGTTGTTAAGTACTCACTAAATTCTACCAATCAGACCATAGATGGAACGAAATTGACACAAAGCAGCTCTTTGTTATTCTTTTTTAGCCAGCCATTTTAATGAGTAGTTCTCACTATATTCTGTCAATCAGACTATGAACGTTCAAGCGAACACATAGTCTCTTATGTGTTGGTACGTTATATACGGCCTTTGTGAGTATTTTGGATAAACGTACAGCATCATTAAACATTTAAGGGTGTACATAGTTTTGTGTGTTGGTACGTTATATCCGGATGACGGTTGTTGAGAGTATTTTATCTTAAAGCATAGCATCAATATCCGACTGGCGGAGTAGTTTAGATAAACGCATAGCATCATTATTGGTGTCAATGTTAACTAAAATGAAATTCCATTTCTTTGAACATATTGGGGGTTGGAGTTGTGGGTTAGCACAAGAGATGCATTTTTTCAGCCAATCTAAAGAGTATTGAGCATTATATAATTTTGAAAATGCGTTAGACAAATAACATATATTATTATTATTATTATTATTATTATTATTATTATTATTATTATTATTATTATTATTATTATTATTATTATTATTATTATTATTATTATTATTATTATTCTTTCAGCTTATCCCGCATTTTGCAGGGTTACCGTAATGAATGGCACATCTCTATGCATCTCGGTTCAGAGCATCATCTTCCTCCAGGCCTCCTTTCTCTTATCAAACCATCTAGTCTTTGGGCGTCCCTTTTTCCTCTTTCCCGCCAATTGCAAGTCCAATACTTTTCTTCCCACGTTCTCCCTCTCTTGTCTCTTTACATGTCCGAACCATTTAAATATATCTTCTCTCATATTTATTGATACATTATTCACCAAAGTCAACTTTCGAATTCGTTCGTTTCTCACTTTATCTTTTCTTGTCCAGCCAACTGACCATCTCAACATCCTCATTTCCGACACCTCGACTTCTTTATCTTGTTTCTTTGTTGTAGCTGCTTCTCTAGTCCATATAACATTGCTGGTCTTACAACAGTTGTATATATTTTCCCCTTCAGCTTATTATTATTATTATTATTATTATTATTATTATTATTATTATTATTATTATTATTATTATTATTATTATTATTATTATTATTATTATTATTATTATTATTATTATTATTATTATTATTATTATTATTATTATTATTATTATATTATTATTATTATTATTATATTATTATTATTATTATTATTATTATTATTATTATTATTATTATTATTATTATTATTTTGTTTTATTATTTATTATTATTATTATTATTATTATTTATTATTATTATTATATTATTATTATTATTATTATTATTATTATATTATTATTATTATTATGATTATTATTATATTATTATCATATCATCATCATCATCATTCATCATTATATCATCATCATCATCATCATCATCATCATTATCATTATTATTATTATTATTATTATATATTATTATTATTATATTATATATTATTATTATTATATATTATTATTATTATTATTATTATTATTATTATTATTATTATTATTATTATTATTATTATTATTATTATTATTATTATTATTATATTATTATATATTATTATTATTGTTATTATTATTATCATTATTATTATTATTAATTTTTTCAGTACGTGTCTTTCCAGAGTACGGCGGTTGACTGGTGAATAGGACGCTTTTTGAAAGGCAATCAGTCTGAGTTAGTATATTACATACTTAAAGTCACTCCCTGTTTAAGATGTGTTTTTTGTGCGACCATGTGGCCTAGTGTTATGACACTCGCCTTCGTGTCGGAAGGTCCAGAGTTTGAGTTTCGCTTTGAGCGGCGCATAGTTCAGTCCTTGGAAAAAGCTCTTTTATCACATTCTTTCACCGCACTCAGGTGTAAAATGAATACCTAGCCATTGGGTCTCTTGTTGAAAATAAATGTAATATCGCATAACAGACCTCATGTCTCGTACTGTCTTTTAAATGTTGCTGTTGGCTAGGAAAACCTTGTAAAGCACATTGAACACGTTTAGTAGATATTGAACTATAGGTTTGTGGGTTTTTTTTCTCTCGATTTCATTAAGTCTGTCATCTTTTCTTCATTAAAGTTCGCATCGCAACGTTGTTACTCATTAATCCTAGTATGATAGAGTTAATTAGGTCTACAACTATGACTAAATAAGACCTTTTAGGAATTATGTTATTCAATCAATCCCATTGATGAAGAGTTAACGAAACAAGTAGTCTGTACTTCAAAGCCAATTGTGAGTGGCTCGTGTTTAATGAGAGAAGCAAGAGCGGTAGGCGATCTAATTGCAGTGCGTGATGTGAATCGAAATTTCTAAAATATTTCTTTAAGGCAAAGGTGATGACATCAACCAGTTATATTCTGTACTATAGAAAGTCACGCATTTGAAAATTTGGCCAGAAAACTCTTCCTTCAAATATCGATCGATTTAAATGACCCTCATCTTGGGAAAAACCCTCAAACCAGATACCTCGCGAGCTCTTCAAGGATCCCCAAGTTCTAGAGTTTTTATGTTTGTTTTTTTCCAAGATGAGGTCATTTGAATCGATAGATATTTGAAGGACGATGTTTCTTGCCACATTTTAAAATACGTGTTTTTCTAGAATACGGCACTTAACTATTTAATAAGAATTCTACTTAAAACGCATCTAAAAGTGACAGGATCTATAATAATGGAACATCTTACTCAAAAATAAGACACCGTCGAGAAAGTGTGTTCGTCATTCAATGAGGTGGTGAATGTTGGTGTGTGCATATGTTTGTGTCTGCATGTATGTGTGTGCATGCGTGTGTGTTTGTCTTTGTGTGTGTGGGTGTGTGTGTGTGTAGTGTGAGGGTGTGTGGGTGTGAAGGTGTCTATAATACGTGACCCCTCGATTCAACAAGGTATCACTTCGGAATTTATCAGATGCTTTGAAGTAGTTTTCAAAAAAAAAATGCGTAGTAATGTGAAAGTTTACATTTTGCCACTAAAACAAGATAGAAAGACTTAGCCCAACGTGCACAAATTTGGAGGTCTGATTGCCGGACGTTATTATGGGCTTTATCTAACATTGTCGTAATGGACAATAATAATTTGAGTTGGTTCGATAGTATTTTCATTACCAGAATGAGAACATAATGATTTTGATTATCAGACCTGCAATTAAGCACACGTTGACTTAGCCCAATGTTGATGATTTCAGACCATAGATTCAAATTTTGACATCTAATTCACCATGGCATGATATTGTATATATAGGAGGATACTATATGTGAAGTGATAACAGGAAAAATGAATGACAAACTATGATGAGGAATAACTAAGGATAAATAAAAAGCTGTAAGATTGACATGGCAGTCAGTGGAGAGGTTGAGATTGCTTTTTTTTTTCACCCGGAATTGTCACTGTCAAGAATAAGAAAACCAAATGAAGAACATTGCAACGATGCCCTGATCTCGGATCCTTTGATGATGTATAAATCAGGGCGAATAAAATCGATTGACTCCCCGCATCCCTGCAATCAGGGCTCAATTCATGACCAAAAAATTGTGATAAACATACCTAGAAGAGAAATACTTGAATTTATAATAACAATAATAGACCAAATTTGTATTGGGGCTTTACTCTAGCATTTAAAAAATTAATTTAAAAACTTGCACCATCATCAGCACCATAACCATTATTATTATTATTATTATTATTATTGTTTTATTATTATTATTATTATTATTATTATTATTATTATATTATTATTATTATTATTATTATTATTATTATTATTATTATTATTAATAATAATATTATCATCATCATTTCCTCTACTATTACTTCTAAAAAGACCTTGAATTTTTATATAGCGTAATATTCACTTAATGTGCTCAAATCGTTTTACAACTACTGCAACTACTATAACTACTACAACTAATACTACTATTACTGCGACCACTACCACCACCACCACCACCACCACCACCACCACTACTACTACTACTACTACTACTACTACTACTACTACTACTACTACTATTACTACTACGACTGCTGCTGGTGCCATTACTGCTGCTATTTGTTGTTGTTGTTTTTCTTCATCATCATCGTCATCATCATCATCATCATCATCATCATCATCATCATCATCATCATCATCATCATCATTATCATCTTCTTCTTCTTCTTCTTCTTCTCCTCCTCCTGCTACTGCTATTACTACTATACCACCACTATTATACCAAATTCAAATTAATTATCAAAACTGTCACTTTCTTTGTTCAGGGCACAGGTATTCAAATATATACACACACATAAAATAATAATAACTCCGTTACAGTCAGGTGTCATACCATCAGCTTAAAATGTCATGTCATGGTTGTAACAAATGTTCTTATCTATATTATGACATATACACTGATAAAACGACGCCCTTTTACATTTTGATATCAACATATATTTTATATATATGTAGATAGATGAAGAAGACCCCTCTGTCAGAATCTCCTTTAATTGATCGTAATTTGAGACATTTTCTTAGATTCGAAGGCATCTTAAACAATCTAGATGATGCAGTATATGTTCAGGTAACATTTTCATACCATATTTTCTGAATACGGTTTCTCATCCAAACATATAATAACCATCTTAATGACATTTTTTCCATATATTTTCCTCTTAACAGTAAAATCTCAATATTATCTTTTAAAATTAACTCCCACTTTTATGATTTTTTGTGTCCGATGTCCTTTCATGACTTTGCTGTCTTTTGTCATTAACGAGTTTACTGCTGTAATCTAAAAGAAAATATTCTAAAATTTGGCCAGAAAACTCGTCCTTCAAATATCAATTGATTTAAATGACCCTCATCTTAGTAAATAGTCTCAAACCTGGTACTTGGCGAAGTCCCAGGTATGAGAGGTTTTACCAAAAATGTGGCTCATTTAAATCGGTCAATAATTGAAGGACACGTTTTCTGGCCAAATTCTTAAATATGTGTTTTTCGGAGTACGGCAATTATCTTGTTAATATCGATGTATTTCATCACCATTGTATATTATTGACTCCCCACCTTTATGATTATAATGAAAACACTGAGGTTAGCTGAAATCCTAGATATATGGGTGAAGACATTCACAATACTTTGTGAAAATGTAGCATTAAGATAGTGGATATAGTTGAGATGTGGGGAAGAAAAATGAATTCCTCATTGTTGACCTCGCCTAGGGTTACATCATAGGGGAGAAACGTGAATACCTCAGCTCATGACTATTTGACTATGATGCATATAATTATAATCCTATGCTTTAAGTAACATTAAACAATTAATTCGCAATGGGCGCAATGGACCTCATAATATATAATAATATATATATATATATATATATATATATACAGACAAAGAATATTACTGAATCATGTAGCAGTCCTTCAGAGCTATTAAGCCCATGGAGCCGGATTTTATCCCGGTTTCTTTTGGGTGAAATGGACAATTGACTGCTACCCTTCGGATAAGACGCCAGTCCATCGCAAACCACTTTCCACCAGATCTAACAAACCCAGCTACTAAATCATTGCCGGGTGGACAAGGGGGCGGGGGGGGGGGGGGGTTGTCAGAAAAGAAATCTCGACTGCACCCGGCGGGATCGATTTCGGTCCCTTTGATTGTGAAGCGAGTGCTCTACCAACTTAGCTAAGCGGACACAATACAGAATCTTGTATTTGATTATAACTAAGAATGCGATTCGGACGCTGATGTATCTTTTCCTTTTTCCTGTGCAGCTTTGTGGTCGCGTGGTATGACACTCTCCTTCGAATCGGAAGGTCCTGAGTTTTCGTCATACATGATATGTGTTGCTGTTTGTTATGGACCTGCTTGTACTACATATTGTTAGATAACGAGATACACATTTTAGAGATATTAAACTGCACTTTATTTGATTTGTTGACAATACAAGTTGACCTAAATCTCATAGCAGATGATATAATATTACTTATAGAATGGATGATGCTAGTTTATCATTAAAATGCTTGTGCTGTTAAACAAATACCCACAATTTTCTAAAATGTAACAATTGGAATAGAAATATTGGGGTTTGATATTAGGAAAATGAAAAGAGAGTCGGAAAACAATTTTAGAATGCCGGCTTTATTAGTACAAATGCTGTGCGTTTGGCTAAGAAACTCACAACATTGCACATTGCAATCCGGAAATAAAAGGGACTAACACAAAAATATATGTGTAACCTTGAAAGTTTATAGTCTGGTTAATACAGTTTAGTGAGAATTATTCATAAACATGGATATCAAAAATAAAAAGCAATAACAAAATATTTTATTCGATAAATCTAAAAACGAAACTTAGTTTATACATCTGGAGTCCGAGTTTAGGGTTAGTAAAGGATAATAATTGAGGAAATAAAATTACTAAGCCAGCAAAGCTTTAGTGAACTGTGACACCGGTCATTTTTCATTAATTTAAATTCGGACAATTTCCATAATCCCATAGAAAATGAATAATGAGACAAAATAATTCATGTATTGTTGTAGTTATGTCCCCTGACACGGACACGTAAACAATACTTGTATGATAACAGTGAGTAATTATAAGCATGGTGTGATTTTTAACAAAGATATAAGAGGTTTATTAAAGTCCAAGGTTATGAAGAAAAGCATTCGTTTGTCATAAGCGGGTGGTTTTTGTTTGTAATATTTACGCATTCTGCGGTTCTGGTGTATTATTTTCAAATATTATGTGTACATTGCGCAATTGGAGTGGGATTTCATATAATTAATTTATATTAATAACGTTGATATCCTGTTTAAAAAATCAATTACTTTCTTGTTGGTATCACAAAATAAAGGAACATTTTTTATTACAAGACACATATTTCAGATTTCTTGTGTTTTTTGGACTATTGTAGGTGCTGTCTAGTCCTATGGTTGACACAAAAATTGAAAATGGAATAAATATGGTTTATCAAAGCATTCCAACTGATTTCGTATAAGTGTGAATATTTTTTAAACGTTAAGCTCTAACAATTAACATATATGTGTATCCAAATTTTAAATACGTGTTTTCTCCAGGGTACGACTGTTAATTGGTTAATGACAAAGAATATTTTACTCGAATGCACTGCAAAACTTGTATCTCACTCGAAACAAAACTTAACACAGTGAAAGTTTTGATAGAAAATAAAATGTGGTTTGTGTGAACTACTTGACATCATCGGTCATTTTATTCAGCATTACGGATCAGTACCATTTTTCCTCAAGATGTGGCTTACTACCATTGTCCAGTACTACCTTATTTCCATGTTATTATTACACCATGGTGTCATCTGTATTGAATTTCAGAGTAGGTGTAATTTTAGTAATAAAACGTTTAAGGGCCCCTAACGTTCTACCGGCCGGTTTACCGATAACGGTAAACCGCTTAGCCCAAAAACATCAAAAATATCACTCCGACCTTAAAACTAAATAGTATTTGCTTGAACTCAGCAGGTCCAAATTAACAATGTCTACGCTTACACGCCTCGATTTAATGCTTATTAACAAAATTACTTTTTATTTAGTTTTAAGATCGGTGTGATATTTTTTATATTGATGGGCTAAACGGTTTACCGTTACCGGTATACCGGCCAGTAGAACGTTAGGTGTGTAGGAAGCATTAGACTCTAGTTTTCTGTTCCATGTGATGGTGATGATTTCGTTAATCGAACATTTTTTTCCTCGTCCATCCGATCCCCTTCACCTACTCCTCTTTACTGTTTTGTCCTTGTAAACATTGAAATTTGTGACACTTTGCCTCAAAACGGTATTAAGTCGGGTTGGTTAAGACGTTGAAAAATGAATTAATAGCCAGAAATATCAGACTTGTTGAGAAGAATGGATACCATATTTTATGGTGCTAATGCCAAAAAAAAATTATATTTTTGACCAGTTTAACATTTAATTCGGCTTTTAAGCATCTGGGTTGTTCCGACATAATACCGTTTTGAGATGATGGATCACTATTCTCAATGCAGTGTTTTAAAATTCTTGCTCTCTTGCTTTTCGTAATTCTGGACGTGTTTCTTTTCTTTGCACGAGCTTGCCAGGGAATGAATG
>NC_088360.1:41179892-41192392 GCF_034508935.2 Berghia stephanieae
AGGTTGTGACGCAGCAATCATCTCCGACATTATGTCGGTCAACAACATAAAAATTCACAATGTAGAAATCTGTAAATTTCCAAGTTGTTCACCCGACATAATACTGATTTTAAGACGATAATTCACATATGGGGCACGGTGACTGAGCGGAATGGATTTTGTATCATACCCTAAATGTACTGAGCTCGACTACCCGCCGCGCTGGGTGGCCTGGAGCAAGTCACCTCGCCCTAGCTCAATTTGCGGCGCTGACTTCGGCCTTCCCTTTTTGTAGACTCTAAAGACAATTTTGACCATGAGGATAAATAAAGCGAGTTTTATTTTTTACACTTGTTGTCATCAATAGTAGTGTTATATGTTAGACCTTTTGACAAGCACCTTGTCTATGGAATGTACTGCATCCACAGAGTGTTATGGAGAGCTTGGCTGTTTCTCATTACGGCATCCCTTTCTTAGTCCTACAAGACCAATCAACGCAGCACCACTATCCCCTGACTTTATAAGGTAAGTGTCTTTAACTTTATACTGCTGTATTCTGAACTCTGAAAAGAACAAACATATCTATATTAAACATTTTGGCCAGAAAAAAAACGTCCTTCAAAATAGCGATCGATTAAAACGATCATTATCATGTCAAAAACTCGCAAACCTTGGACTTTATACAAAAGTCCCAATATATGGATTAAAGGAATTTGTACTTGGATTGACGTGAACGTTCAAGTTTTACTTTATTTATTTTGGAAATATAGTATGTACTTATACCTTGAACTTAGAGCTTAGGGATTGAGGTTTCTTCTGCGCAATATCCACTAAATGTGCTCAAAGCGATTTACAAAATATCACAAGCCAACTGCAGCACCTGACATGTAGTATGAGACACCACGCTTGTAAATGTAAGGTGCTTTTACATTTTCAAACAGATAGAACGATGCTACAAATCAGGTACCCCTTTTCCACCTGAAATCGATGAGAGAATGAGAGTATATTTATAGGGTTTTTTTCCCAAGAATTCAACTTAGCGTCGCCCAAAACGGGACTCGAACCAGAGACCATTAGTGTACAAAACTACAACGCCTGATTGAAACATAAATCCCATAAAGATGTTCAAATGAAGTATTTTTTAGTTTTGTTACATCCGATGTGCTGCAATAATGCTTTCTGTTACATCACCACGCATTCCATAAGGCCAGTTAGCGTTGAATTCATGCGTCGTATATTATTATTATTATTATTATTATTATTATTATTATTATTATTATTATTATTATTATTATTATTATTATTATTATTATTATTATTATATTATTATTATTATTATTATTATTATTATTATTATTATTATTATTTATTATTATTATTATTATTATTATTATATTATATATGTTGAAGTAGTAGTAGTTGCAGAGTGTAGTAGTAGCAGTAGTAGTAGTAGTAGTAGTAGTAGTAGTAGTAGTAGTAGTAGTAGTAGTAGTAGTAGTAGTAGTAGTAGTAGTAGTAGTAGTAGTAGTAGAGTAGTAGTAGTAGTTGTTGTAGTAGTAGTATATCATTATTATTATTATTATTATTATTATTATTATTATTTATTATTATTATTATTATTATTATTATTATTATTATTATATATTATTATTATTATTATTATTATTATTATTATTATTATTATTATTATTATTATTATTATTATTATTATAATTATTATTGGTTGAAGTAGTAGTAGTAGCAGAGTAGTAGTAGTAGTAGTAGTAGTAGTAGTAGTAGTAGTAGTAGTAGTAGTAGTAGTAGTAGTAGTAGTAGGAGTAGTAGTAGTAGTTGTTGTAGTAGTAGTAGTATCATTATTATTATTATTATTATTATTATTATTATTATTATTATTATTATTATTATATTATTATTATTATTATTATTATTATTATTATTATTATTATTATTATTATTATTATTATTATTATTATTATTATTATTATTATTATTATTATTATCATTATTATTGGTTGAAGTAGTAGTAGTAGCAGAGGTAGTAGTAGTAGTAGTAGTAGTAGTAGTAGTAGTAGTAGTAGTAGTAGTAGTAGTAGTAGTAGTAGTAGTAGTAGTAGTAGTAGTAGTAGTAGTATTATTATATATGTATTATTTATTATTATTATTATTATTTTATTATTATTATTATTATTATTATTATTATTATTATTATTATTATTATTATTATTATGATAAACCATTATTATTGTACTCATCACATCATCATTATCATCACCATCGCTGTCGTCGTCGTCGATGACGTTGTCACCATCGCTGTCACCAATGACAGCTCATCCTCTTAATGCTCCTTCTCTCCCTTCTCTTCCTTCTCCTCCTCCTCCTCCTCATCATCATCATCACCATGATCATCATCATCCTATATTTACATAGTTAATCTGGTGTTGTTTCTTTATTTAAATGTTGATCATGTGTTTCCATCTGAAAAGTCATGTCTTTGTATTGTTTCATTTTGAAGCTTTTCCATTTAAATCTCTCTGGATTGAAAAGTGTAATTTGTGTTCCTCAGGACCAAGTTTATCCTCTACACAAGAGAAAATTTAAGAAGGGGCCAGGAAATAGACGCTCGAAATATAGGAGAAATTGGGGAGAGCTGGAGCCTATTTAAAGACAGACCAAGTCAGCTTATCGTCCATGGTTTTATTGATTACTACAACACTGTGCCGTGGCTAACAGTAGGATTTGGTGATATCAGACATCAAACCGCCCTCCCCCCACCCTTACGTCTCTCTCTCATTCCCTCTCTCTCTCCCTCTCTCTCTCTCTCTCCCTCCCTCGCTCTCTCTTTCTCTCTCTCTCTCTCTCTCTCTCTCTCTCTCTCTCTCTCTCTCTCTTTCTTTCTTTCATTCTTTATTTCTTTCTTCCTTTTCTTTCTCATACGTTATCTACCCATCGGTCTTTATAGCTATATGTATCTTCGTCTTCTTCTCGATATTATGTATCTATTTATCTGTCCATCCTTATCATTCTATCTATCAATCAATCTGCCCATATCTCTACCTCTCTCTCTCCCTCTCTTTCTCTCTCTCTCTCTCTCTCTCTCTCTCTCTCTCTCTCTCTATATATATATATATATATATATATATATATATATATATATTTATATATATATATTATATATATATATATATATATATATATATATATATATATATCCAACCACATATCAATCTACTATCTACACTATCTATCTATCTATCTATCTATCTATCTATCTATCTATCTATCTATCTATCTATCTATATATCTATCTATATCTCTCAATCTATCTTTCTATCCTTTCACCCATCATGTATATCAATCCATATTTCTATCTATCTATCTTTCCCTCTACATATTTATCATTCTCGTTATCTCTCTCTCTCTCTCTCTCTATCTCTCTCTTCCCCCCCCCCCTCTCTCTCTCTCTCTCTCTCTGTCTGTTCTTGCAATACATAATTTCTTTAGCATAATATGCTCAACAACACACGTTTAATTTTTTATGATGTATCTTTTTACAAAAGAAATTTAAATAAGACAAATGTTGGTTGTATCGTAACGAATGTGACGATTTTCCTATAGTTGGTTAGGAGAGGGTTAAGATGCTCATATTTTATTTTTAAGATATCATACATTGTATCTAGTAGGTGAGATAATTAATTTTGTTATTTTTACCAATAATTTTATTTTTGTTATTGTTGTTGTTACTATAATTGCTGTTGTTGTCGTCGTCGTCGTTGTTGTTGTTGTTACTGTTGTTGTTGTTGTTGTTGTTGTTGTTGTTGTTGTTGTTCTTGTTTTTGTTACTTTTGTTGTTGTTGTTGTTCTTGTTGATGATGCTGATGATGATATGATGATGATGATGATGATGATGATGATGATGATGATTATGATGATGATGATGATGATGATAATGTTTTCCACCCAGGAACTGAAAGATGAGTTACTGATTCACGGTGACTACAACACCATCATTGTAGACTGGCACCACGGCAACCTTCCCCCTTACACACAGGCCACAGCCAACACACGTGTGGTAGGAGCACAGATTGCTGTCCTAATCAAACATTTACAGGTAGGTAAGTAGTTATAAAAACTACGGCAAAATATGTCTTTTCAATATAAAAAAAAAGCACCAGGATGGTGTCTTGAGGGTCCACCGGCGGACGTTTGCTCAATGTTCTCTGGTTGGTCACTGCGATATGCAGTTAAGCACCCAAACCACGACAAGGCGGCGATGCGGTCTAGTGGTATGGCAATCGTTTTCGAATCGGAAGGTCCTGGGTTCGAGTCTCGCTCGATGCATAGTTGAGTCCTTGGAAAAGACTCTTTACTCACATTCTCTCACCGTTAACAGAGTTGTCTCTGTCAGAAAAAAATGTAATATCGCCTAACAGGCATCATGTCTCGTTCTACATGTTACGTGTGTTGCTGTTGGCCAAAGACCCTTGTAAAGTGCTTTGAGCACGTTTAGTGGATATTCCGCTACATTAAAGCTCAGGTTTAATGCGGTGATCCACGAGGGATATTCATATCGATGAGTAAGTCTTTAGCCTGATTTTATCTTTATTCGATCGAATAGGATAAAGACGGTGTTGTCTATTAAGATTAGTTTCTGTTATTGCATGGAAGTATAGATGATTTGGAGCATAACTAATATTGGTTTTACTGCAAAGCAATAGATAGTATGGTTGTTTCCAATCACTACGCTCCTCATTGTGACGACTTGTTAAGTATTCCGTTGAATTTAAGTGGTCTGTGCAGTCTCATTTAACTCTCTCATAACCGGCCATTTTCCCGATTTTCCCCAAAACTTAACACCCAACCTATACGAAAAATAGATTTATTTCACTCAAACACAAATGCGGTTAGTTCTTGCTATATATAGTATGCGCTTGGCTAAGAAGTTCACAACATTGCCATCCGGAAGTATAACGTACCAACGCACAAAACTATGTGTAACCTTAAACGTTTATAGTCTGGTTAATACAGTTTAGTGAGAATTACTCATAAAAGCGGATGGCAAAAAACAATAACAAAGACCTGAATGACGTCAACTTCGAACTGTCTATATATTTTCTTTTGCTAAACAAGCTCTTCAACACAGTATTAATAAACTTTAACTATAGCAAACATTTTGTTCAAATATTATTATGATGTACAAAAGAAATCAGAATGAGAAAAATGGTTGCATCGTAAGAAATGTGACGATTTTCCTATGGGTGGTAAGGAAGGGGTTAAGATGTCATGAAATATAACTGATACCCTTAAATTGTCTATTCATTTATATGATCCAATATCCCCAATGCATTTTCCACAGGGTAACTTTAACGCCACGCCTGACAACATTCACATTATAGGTCACAGCCTTGGGGCACATATAGCTGGTTATGCTGGAGAGAGAATCCCAGGACTAGGAAGAATATCAGGTTTGAACAATTCAATAAAATGCTTGATACGATGTTTCATCTACTTGGTTTGTAATTTAATGTTAATAAGTGGCTACAGTTGCTTCTGTCCGAAAAAAATATAATAACTTGTTACGAGCTGTGTGTCTCGTCCAACAAATAAAGGTTATCAAAGCTCTCAACTTAACACATAAAATGTTACTTTAGGTTTTGTACCCCTTGTAAAGCGCGTTGAGCAGATTTAATGGATGTTGCATTTTGTAAAAGCAAACAATTTTTTTGATTCCTTATTAGTTTAGGCTATGCAATTATACTACTCAATAAGTTCATATAATATTATATGTATTTAAGAAAGAGTTTAGGATATAAGTATGCTCAAGGTTTTTCACAAAAAAATCGTCTATTTTATCCAGTAGGCCGTAAAGTTGACTATTTCCCACAACCATTAAAAAGTGGTGTCATGCAAAATCATTTGTTTAAAAAGAACAAAATACTTAACAATTTCAAATGGTTAGGTTTTTGACTCAGAAACGTTTAGTGCCAAGTGTTTTAATATTTTTAAGCTGCTGTATTTATAATATATGTTAAACACTTTCAACATAAAATGGTTATGCTCATTCCAGCTCTAGATCCGGCAGGCTTATATTTTACTGGTACGGACGAAATCGTACGCTTGGATCCTGGTGACGCTGTACTGGTTGACACCATCCATTCTGATGCTAGAAGCACCAACAACATTCTTGGTAGGAATTTGTCGCCAAATTATCAGTCTTCATTACAATCTGCTTCTTTAGTATAAGGGAGAAAGGAGGAGTAGTGGACAAGGCATGTCACTGCATCTGCAGGATACCGATTTGTCACAGAAATTTGCTTAAATTACAGAGAGAAAAAGCTATTTCTTTCTTTCTCTCTTTCTTGTTTGATTTTATATCATGAAATCTTGATAAGTTGCGAATCAATGTTGTCCTCCATAAGGAAGACAGTCTGTCTTTGAGAAAATTTGTGATGTTGAGACAATAAAATGTAATCACCATAAACTCTGTATTATGCAAATGCATATTACTGTAAATCTTTGGTTTTGCATAAAGTGACTTTTCAAAAGAAAATTTGGTCGTACTGCAATTTCAGAAACGCAACAAAGCAGTTATAGAAAACCTTACTTTGAATATGATATCTGATGGTACATTTGTGTAGCTATAGAAACATTGCATCTTGAGAATTGACTGGTTACTTAATATATAATAAACGTTTTGACCAAATTTAAAATCCGTAGAAAAACAAATTCCACCGTTTCAAAGAGCCGCATGACACGTGATACATGCTCTAAGAGCTGTTCAGTAAGATCCTTTACCTACCGTGTGTACACACATGTTGCATTTTTGTCTCTGATTATCTTCTATTTTTTATGACAAATATTCCTTTCTTTGACTTGGGTTTCAAAACTTAGTCTCAATGATTTTTATTGACGCTAGCACAATATTATCCTCATAATTAAGAAAATCAAATAATCTTCTATGTTAGATATAGACATACTACATCTCATTTGAGTATTTCTTTAGTCATTCTTTTTTTTTTTGTTTTGGAGGGGGGTGTCATAAATGACATCATCATCCTCATGATCATCATCAACATCGTCATCACCATATCACCATCAACTGGGTGAGGTTCCTGACCTCCCATAGTGAGGCAGGGAGGCACTTACTGTGTCTTCTATATATGTCTTCCAACATGCTTTTTGTGTTTGTCGTGGAATGAGAGTACTTGGTGTTGCCCAGGCTCTGGCCCGATGCCCTTGATGAGAGGGAAACCGTCAAATGTATAGTTAGTTTTGGGAGATGATATTTTTTTCCTTCTAAATCATCTCTCTGTTATGCACCATATTATGTTTTGTTTACATATTATATATGGATTGTAAACTTTTGAGTGTATTCCTTTTCGTGGGGACCTGTGCTTAACGTCAGGATGAGGCATTTAGTTTATCTCAAACTAAGTACTTTGATAGTGTGCTCTTGGATTCTACAACTCTTTACTATTTGAACCAATTCTCTTTGTCTTACCTTTTCTTGGGTGCTTTAATTGTAATTCTAGAGCGTTTTACTATCCCATTTCTTCCTTTTTACTGGCGCTGATATGACTTTAAGGCGTTGCAAGCGCCGTCAAACCCTTAAAAATAAACCATATCACCATCATCATTTCATTACATTTATTTCAAAACCCAGGCTCCAGCATATCACAAGCGGTAAGCCATATGGACTTCTATCCCAACCTGGGCTACAAACAGCCTAGTTGTGAAAGGGACGTTGTCACTCTCTTGTCAAATTTAATCAATGAAGGTAAATGATTTACGGAGAAAACCAACCTATCTCTAAAATAACCCAGGCGTGCAATACATGTTTTTTCTGCAAGTTTCTATTTTTGTATTAGGACTTACTTAATTTGCAATATATAATCATTTCGTAACTCTAAAATTTTAACAAAATTTTATCAACTCAAATTAATGAAGAACATAAATGATGACATTGATGATAATATGACGACGACGACGATGATGATGATGATGATGATGATGATGATGATGATGATGATAATTCTGGCAATGAAAGGAGAGGATACCCGATCATTAAAATCAAATGTTACAGAGTCATGGATTGCGCAAAACAATATCATAGCATTGCTGTCCGTGTTGTTACCATTCGGCCTTTATTTATTTGGGCATTAGCCTCTGTAATTCAAAAAATTTAGGATTACCGATGAATTCAATTTAAATTGAAAAGTTTAATTTTAAATATTGTGTTATAAAGCGTAAACCGTGTTTTTTATGATAACCCACGTGTACAATCATCAGAGTAGCATTGTGCTTATGGACTTTCATGTATTTTTTTCTCCAGGCATCAGAGAATTCTTTGCATGTAGTCATCTCAGGTCTATCGAGTTTTACAAAGAAAGCATCAATTGCAAATGTCCTTTCATGGCAATTAGCTGTAATAACGAGCGGCATTTTAAGGTAATCTACGGTACTATTATGATATTCATATAATTGTACAGTTTATCGCTTCTATAAAGGTAGTTGTCTTACTTTGCTATGCTAGACCATTCGGTTAATCAAATTTCATCCCAGAATTCAAACATAATAGTAAGTTAACTATTACGTTCCCCGGACCTAAACGATCGACCAACGACGAGCAAGACAACCAGGATCTGTCCTCAGACCTCGCCACACGACGCCCGTGGGGGAGGAGAAAACCAGGGGTCTGATTCATGGACCGAGACTGTAATAGTCTTGGACTATAACAAAGTCTGAGACTTCGTAGTCCAAGACTTGGGGAGGTCCGAGACTACGAAAAGTAAGCTATTCATAGTCAGACTTTGTCTCTGACATCAAGTCACGGACTACGTGTGCGAAATCTCAGACTACAGAAGTCAATCTAACGTGTGCGAAATCTCAGACTACAGAAGTCAATCTATTTTTAACTAGGGATTCCCCGGAAAAGTATGACAAATTGTCATAAAAATGTGTTACGTTTCCAGCTGCGCATGCAAAGTAGCACAGAAATCATATCTATTTCCACTTGTTTGTATTTATCGGTTTTTCCACCACGAAATGTGTCTGTTATTTTGTGTAATAGAGAGAGAGAGAGAGAGAGAGAGAGAGAGAGAGAGAGAGAGAGAGAGAGAGAAATAGTGTGAGAGAAGTTAAGGGCTGTAACAATTGTTTGAGAATATGTGTGTAATGATTTTAGTAAATATAAGCAACAATGGCACTTATATGATGATTATCCACGGTGTAGCCTGGTTCTAAGCGCTGTGCAATTACTTCCCCCAGTCAGTGAGGCATAATATAATTTTGATATAATTTAGTCCCAGACCGCGCTATTTACGCCTGTTAGATCGCCAGTGTAAATTTCACCCGTTTAGTCCCTCGTTTATTAGTCTAAGACTGCAAAGTCCGGCTTCATGAATAGCTCGTAACGCGTTTTAGTCCGAAGTAGTTTTTGGACTATCGTCATATAATAGTGTCGGTCCACGACGCCAGGCGCGAGAAGAAAACCAGGAGGTGTCCTCACATGTCGCCACACGACGCCCTTGGACTCTTGTGCACCGGGCGTCGTGTGGCGACGTCTGAGGACAGATCCTGGTCTTCTTCCACGTCGTTGGTCGATCGTTTAGGTTCGGGGAATGTACTCGTTAACTTGCTATTCTCTTCATTGTATTGACTTAATTCCAGACTAACAAATGTAATAATGATGGCAAGGACGTATGGGCTCCCATGGGCTTCCGGGCAGATAAGTACAGACCGCCCACTGACAAACAACTCAAGTATTTCACATTCACAGCCGAAAAAAAGCCTTATTGACGTAAGTAATATTATATTGGCAACAGAATTTCCGGATTTCATTTCATTGTTCAAAAATACAGAATACAATGAATAAAGTTGGGATCTCATATCTCATAGCTCTTTGTAATTGCTTTTAGATGGCTAGTTATGTGAATTGTTCTCACTAAAATCTCTCTAAAAGTTTAATTAATAATGTTTATCATTGGGCTTGTGAGATGCTTTTTTTGTAAGTAGGAGAGATATAATATTATTATATTTATTACTAGCAAACCCAGCACATCTTCGATACAAACTTAATCATTATCATAATATTATGTTATCTCCGCAATAGGGCCAAGAAACTACAGAATCTCTCTCTCTCTCTCTCTCTCTCTCTCTCTCTCTCTCTCTATCTCTCTCTCCCTCTCTCTCTCTCGTTCTTTCTTTCTTTCTCTCTGTCTCTCTCTCTCTCTCACACAAACTCTCTCTCTCTTTCTCTCTATCTCTCTCTCTCTCTCTCTCTCTCTCTCTCTCTCTCTCTCTCTCCCTCTCTCTCTCTCTCAGTCATCAACATAAACGTATTCCAAAAAATATCATGTTGGTTTGTGCCGTTATTTTGTATTTGCGTATTGCACAGGTAAAATGAAGTGATTTTAATATGCCAAAAACAAAAATACCAAAATGCCAAGGTGCCAAACACAAATGTGTATTGTATTTGTGTATTGCATAGGCAACATTAAGAAATGAAGTGAATAGAAAAGTGCCAGAAGACAATAGAGAATAAAAATTTTTCGCGGCGGTGGTGGGGTTTGAACCTGCGACCTTATTGGTACGACAACTCCGCCTGGCAGGTGAGAGCGTGGCTCTACCGTGTGAGCTATCCACGACACAAAATATTCGTTTCAAACTCAAAGTCATTACTAGATCCCTCTCTCACCCACTTCTTGAGACCGCCGATTCGTTCGTACACCACCATCGCGAATAATTTTGACCAGCAGTTAAGCTTAATAGCCAATATTCTCAACACAAACATATAACATAGAAACGATTGAGACATTGAGTATGCTCCGGTGTATGGGGTGAATTTTTAATTCAGAAAAGTGAGTGGAGCAGGCACTTATGTTGGTAACAACAAGATATGAAGTGAATAGAAAAGTGCCAGAAGACAATAGAGAATAAAAATTTTTCGCGGCGGTGGTGGGGTTTGAACCTGCGACCTTATTGGTACGACAACTCCGCCTGGCAGGTGAGAGCGTGGCTCTACCGTGTGAGCTATCCACGAACACAAAATATTCGTTTCAAACTCAAAGTCATTACTAGATCCCTCTCTCACCCACTTCTTGAGACCGCCGATTCGTTCGTACACCACCATCGCGAAGTTACTTGACCAGCAGTTAAGCTTAATAGCCAATATTCTCAACACAAACATATAACATAGAAACGATTGAGACATTGAGTATGCTCCGGTGTATGGGGTGAATTTTTAATTCAGAAAAGTGAGTGGAGCAGGCACTTATGTTGGTAACAACAAGATATGAAGTGAATAGAAAAGTGCCAGAAGACAATAGAGAATAAACTTTTTTCGCGGCGGTGGTGGGGTTTGAACCTGCGACCTTATTGGTACGACAACTCCGCCTGGCAGGTGAGAGCGTGGCTCTACCGTGTGAGCTATCCACGAACACAAAATATTCGTTTCAAACTCAAAGTCATTACTAGATCCCTCTCTCACCCACTTCTTGAGACCGCCGATTCGTTCGTACACCACCATCGCGAATAATTTTGACCAGCAGTTAAGCTTAATAGCCAATATTCTCAACACAAACATATAACATAGAAACGATTGAGACATTGAGTATGCTCCGGTGTATGGGGTGAATTTTTAATTCAGAAAAGTGAGTGGAGCAGGCACTTATGTTGGTAACAACAAGATATGAAGTGAATAGAAAAGTGCCAGAAGACAATAGAGAATAAAAAATTTTCGCGGCGGTGGTGGGGTTTGAACCTGCGACCTTATTGGTACGACAACTCCGCCTGGCAGGTGAGAGCGTGGCTCTACCGTGTGAGCTATCCACGAACACAAAATATTCGTTTCAAACTCAAAGTCATTACTAGATCCCTCTCTCACCCACTTCTTGAGACCGCCGATTCGTTCGTACACCACCATCGCGAATAATTTTGACCAGCAGTTAAGCTTAATAGCCAATATTCTCAACACAAACATATAACATAGAAACGATTGAGACATTGAGTATGCTCCGGTGTATGGGGTGAATTTTTAATTCAGAAAAGTGAGTGGAGCAGGCACTTATGTTGGTAACAACAAGATATGAAGTGAATAGAAAAGTGCCAGAAGACAATAGAGAATAAAAAATTTTCGCGGCGGTGGTGGGGTTTGAACCTGCGACCTTATTGGTACGACAACTCCGCCTGGCAGGTGAGAGCGTGGCTCTACCGTGTGAGCTATCCACGAACACAAAATATTCGGCAACATTAAGTGATTTGAATATAATGCCAAAAAAAAAAACCCCAGAAAAAACAAAAAGCCAAATTAGCAACTCGGGGTACCCCGCTTCATAGTTTCTGGTTTAAAATGGCCTCATAAATCGAAGAATATTGGATAGAAACTTTATATGGAAATATTTTTTTTTAATCGCAACCTCTTGACGTCTTGCATAAGAAGATTCACAATGTGAATGAACTGGCTAATATTTACATTCGAAAGCAGCCTGCTTTTCCTTGTAGAGGACACACACACACACACACAC